>NC_140498.1:3155017-3672517 GCF_964271855.1 Acomys minous
TCTTTCTAGCCCTGAAACATAATGACGAGGTGGATTAGAAATAAGACAATGATCCCTGGGTGACGGTGGCCCACACCTCTAGTCCCAGCACTCAGGAGGCAGAGACCGGTGGCCAGTCCACATCTGCAGAGTGAGTTCTCGGACAGCCACACAGAAACCCTGGGTCAAGGCTGGGGGTAGGTGAAGATTCAGAGAGGAAACTAAATTTAGGTTAAACCAAATTCCGGAGGAGTGCTGGAGGCAAAACAACAACAACAACAACAACAACAACAAAAAACAGGTTAAGGTTAAAGGACAGGGATGAAGAAGAAGGCAGAAGGCTGAAGATCGTGGCCCAACTTCTGGGTGACTGGCAGGCAGGACGCCATGCTTGGCTGAGGACAGGAGCTGTCATGCCGGTCAGGCCTGCCCTCCTGGTCTGTGCCCAGCCACCCTCCTGACTCTGTGGACGTGGAGAATCTGAACACGCAAATCTGCATCTCAGTCTCGATCCCTGCAAACTTTCCTAGCCTCCTGCTTTCCAGCCACACCCCTACCCTGGAGACTGTGCCTCCAGGGGCGGCTAATGAGGGTGCTGGAAGATGTACACTGAGGCTCAGGGACTTGGGAAGCCTCATCCCAAGCCCCTTGGGAGTTCCAGACCCTGGGGCATTGAGGGCAAGAGGCCCAACTGTAGCCTAATCCAGTAGGAAGATGGACACACGGGAGTGAGGAGGTCGGAGTTCATAGGCACCCTAGAGGACTGGGCAGGAGAGGGCTTGGGAGGGAGACAGAATGTGACTGTATAAAAAAGGACGGGGTAACCAGACAGACAGAGAGAGAGAGAGAGAGAGAGAGAGAGAGAGAGAGAGAACTATTTCCACCCCCCTGAAAAGCTGTCTCCCCAGTCATGACCCAGTAGTAATAAGTGTAAATAAATAAATAAATAAATAAATAAAAAGACCAGAGATAGTGATACACACCTTTAATCCCAGCTCTCAGAAGGCAGAGTCAGGTGAATCTGTGAGTCCGAGGCCAGCCTGGTCTGCACAGAAACACCCTGTCTCGAACAACAACAACAACAACAACAACAACAACAACAACAACAACAAGCAGCCCTGTTGACCGCAAAAGCCATAGTGGCCGCTCTGGGTTTGATCCAGCTTCACTCCTCTTATGTTCTTCAGGAGAAAGAAAAAAAAAATAGAGACGGTGTAGTGGGAGCATGGGGGCGGCCAGGCCCGTGGGGCCAGGACTGGATTGGGGACTTGGATTGGAGTAGGCATAAGGCTACGGATGGGCACTCCCCAGTTGTGACCCAAACTTGGATGCATAACTCTGGGTAGGTGCTCACTGAAGAACTGGTTCTCCTGGACCAGGGGTGGGACCAGCAAACATCAGAGGCCCTGGAATAGATGCGCATTTTCAGGGGAGGCTCCTGACACCTACCTATAGCAGGAGCTAGGTCCTCACTGTTGGGGCACCCCCCTTGACCTCGCCCCACCCTAAGCCTGAAAGGCTGGTAACAACCCCTGGGGCCCCACTCCTCTGAGACCCAGAAACAAGATCAAATCGAATGAGTCTCTTGCTTAAAAACAAACAAACAAACAAACAAACAAAAGTAGTGTCGACTTGTGCTCAAACCCCATGACCCAACATCTTGTCCTAGCTGCCTTAGCTTCCTTTCTGTCCCTGGAACATGTGCCCTTGACTTGTGGCACCTCCCCCCTAAAACTGTTTTGAGAGTGTTTTTGGTTTTGTTTTTTCCTTGCCATCTAGCTTTCATCTCCGGTGTCACCTCCTTGGCGAGGCCTTCGCTGGCCACCACACCTAATGCCTCCCCTCCTGAGCACGCCACCTGGTTCTGTCTCCCACTGCATCTGCCACCATCTCCAAGGACTCCTCTGTGGATGTTGGTTTTGTCCGTATCTCAGGTCACCTGAAAGCTGGGGTCAGCCTGGGGACCTCACAGCTGCTTCCCTGAAGTTGAGCAAAGGTAGGGAGACAGAGTCATGAGTCAGGCAGATCCTAAAACGCCAGTTCAGGAAGGGACTTTCCAGGGCTTGCTCTGACTCCCACGTCTCTGGCCGATTCAGGCCTCTGGGGTGGGAAAAGTTGTTCAAGGCTGATGTGTGTCTTTGCCAATCAGCCTTCTCGACTCACAGGAAGACATGGGGAGTCCAGCCTGCGTGCCGGAAGAACCCCAATAAACAGAGACACAGAACAAGGCTGAGCCTCCCCTCCCTTCTCCCCTTCCGAGGTGCCGAGTCAGGGCAGAAGTCCTCCGTGGCCACCAGGTGTGTCTTCCCAATAAATCTCCTCCAAAGCTGGCTTTCTGAGAAACCAGATTCCAGTGACCCACCCTGGCCCCGCCCTCTCCTGCTTGGGAGCATTTTTCGGGGTGGGTATGGCAGTCTTCCGCCGCACACGTAGCATTCATCTTTGGGGAAGACTGCTGCTGCCTGTGCGGGTGGTCCGATGGAGGGCACGGTTAAAGGGGGCTCTATTTTCCTCCCATCATCGCCACGCTGGCCACAAGAGGGCACTCCCAGGATCCTTAGTGCTAAAGCAAAACAAAATGTGGTGATAATAGCTAAATCTCTGGTCTCTTCAGACAGAATATCCCCCAAACACCTCTGCCTGTGCAGTGGCATGGGGGTCCCGCACTTCCAGAATGAGGAAGAGTGAATCCATGTGCCTCAACACACACACACACACACACACACACACACACACACACACACACACACATGCATACACACATGTATACACACACATGCATACACAATGCATACACACACACACAATTGAACAAGTGGTTTGTTTGAATTCAGTGATTCTGGGACTAGAAGAAAATGGGAAAAGGAAACCGGAAGTGCATTTGCCTGGCTCTCTGAGACAGTCCTTATTTGAGATTTTCAGTGTAGCTGAAGGGCCATCACTGACTGATGTTGTGAACAGTCTGGGGTTAAGCCAAGAGACCCTGTACAGCCTAGCAAAGCCGTAGTCTGTGGAAGGTGATGGTGGAGGAGACAGAGTTGCTACTAGTTATTCTGACTCTAAAACTGATTCCCCTGTCACCAGCACCACAGGAAGAGAGAAACAGCCCTTCCTGCCACTGTTCAAAGGCATTACAACTCCAGTCAGAGAGAGACCGTGACCAGGGGCTGGGCAGACACAGAATGTGACTCAGGTGGCATAGGAGAGTCACCTGTGGTCCCAAATTACAGGGGCTCGGATCCCCTCCCCGAAGGCACTAGGAACAGAGGGGCCCACGTGTCAGAACTTGGGAAGAGGGCGCCTGATGGAGGAAGGATTGAGGCCAGCATGGGCCACATGGCGACACTCTGCTGACAGGGATGCAGGGATGGTACCAGTGGTGAGGCTGCCGAGAGGGATGCAGGGATGGTACCAGTGGTGAGGCTGCCGAGAGGGATGCAGAGACAGTACGAATGCTAAAGCAAAACAAAACGTGGTGATAATAGCTAAATCTCTGGTCTCTTCAGACAGAATATCCTGCAAACACCTCTGCCTGTGCAGTGGCGTGGGGGTCCCGCACTTCCAGAATGAGGAAGAGTGGTGAGGCTGCCGAGAGGGATGCGGGGACCGTACGAGTGGTGAGGCTAGATCGGAGTCTGACAAACCAGGAAGCAGAAGATGAACAGCAGCTGGGAGAGAACACGGACAGCAGATCGAGGGTCAGGAATCTTTATTTTTAAAGACCATGTGGCTGAAAGGGAGAAAGCCCTACTGCCCGGATCCATCCAGCTCAGTCAGGGGAGGGTAGCTTCTGCCACAATAACAAGCAGCCCCACAGATCTCAACAGCTTCGCCGACTGTTCACACGTCCAGGTCGGTCGGCAGCTCCTCTCTTCCATTCCTCGAGAGGCACCGGTGGGTGTCACTGCCACTGTGGCAACAGCACTTGTGCATGTAACTCAGCCCAGAGTTCCACATGTAACTTTTCCCAGGCACAAGAGGGACAGGGATAAGCTCTGTACGTGTCCAAGAGCAGAAGTGGATTTCGGTAGCAACACTAACGGTGCCGCGCCCAGAACCTAGGTTCAGAGTCTTTGCAAAAAGCCCAGTGTCTTCCCGCCAGCCCTCTAGAACCAGCCATTCCTTCCCCTCCCGATGCCTCCCTCGAGGAGGTAAAGGTAGGAACATCGCCCAGCCGGACAGTAGAGTGAGCTGGGGCGGTGCCTGTCCCCCAGAGGACGGCCTACAGATCCACTCTTGCCCCTCACCCCAGCACTTCTACACCTCCCACTTCCGTCCACTCCACGTCATCATCATCAACACCATCATCAAAACAAAAGCAAGTGGGAGCCAAAAGTGTTAGCTTTTATTGAAGTCACTGGGCTCAGAGGCAAAGAGGAGCAATAGGATGAGGCTGGGCAGGAGGTGAGCTAGAGAGGAAACCTCCACACACACCCAGGCCACGGTCCCTGTGCTCAGAAACTATCCCTAGACATCCCGGCGCACTGGGCCCAGGTTCTTTCCCTCCGTTTAAAAGCACTAGGCACAAAGGCGAGTCCATGGCAGACCCAGGAACATGCCCGTTTCGTTCCAGTTTCGGGGCTATTTCAAAAAAGGAAGCTGGATTTAGGGGGTCCTCATCTCAGAGAAAGGGGGAATGACAGTTATCACAGGTGGAAGACAGTGGGTTTCAGCAGCATGTGGAAGGAGAGCTCAGGATCTCAAGCTGGGCATCCCAGTGTGGGAGGAAGATTCCCACAGAAGGGCAAGGAAAGGGGGTTCCCTTTCTAAGGGGTCTGTTGTGCATTTGACTTTAGTTAGCGGCTTTCACCCTGAACACTTCTGTACTGGTCCCCCACATAATGTCAAGGCCATCTTGGTCCCACGGGCAGAGGAGAAGGTTCAAAGTAAGACTGAGGCGGGCGGAAGGGACTGGGAGGACGGAAGGGACAGGGAGGACAGAAGGGAAGGGGAGGACGGAAGGGACTGGGAGGACGGAAGGGACTGGGAGGCCCTAGCTGGAATTTCCTTTCCCCCAGGATGCTGTGAGGTGAGGCTTAGATGGAGACGCTGTTCTCGATGAGGGGAGGGTCCAAGTAGGGATAGGGTAGTGCCAGGCTCTCGTTGCGCTCCCTGATGTCCCTCGAGATCTGCGCCAGGCAGTCCTGGAAGGCTGCGATGCTTCGCCGTGGGGCCTCCTCTGTGAAGTGTTCGTCTGGGTAGGTGCCCAGAGGCCTCTGGGAGGAAATAGGTCCGAGAAGTGAGGAAGATGAGATGAGCGTAATGAAGGCTCACAGTCAACAAACACAGGCAAGGTATTATCTAAGGACACAGACCAGGTACCACGTGGAGACATGAGCCCTTTAAGTCACAGCTTCCCCCCCATGGTGTGGTTCTGAGTGAGAATGGACCCCCATAGGCTCATAGACTCGAATGCTTGCTCCCCGGGTGATGTCACAGTTTTGTAAAGGCTCGGAGGTGGCCCTTGTTGGAGGAAGGGTGTCACTGAGATGGGTTTTGAGGTTTCAAAAACCCCCTGAGCCATTCCTAGTTTTAAAATACTGGGCGTGGTGGCACACGGGAGGCAGAGGCAGGCTGATCACTGTGAGTTCGAGGCCAGCCTGGTCTACAAAGTGAGTCCAGAACAGTCAAGGCTACACAGAGAGACCCTATCTCGAAAAACCAAAAAATAAATAAATAATAAATAAATAAAATACTGGGCGTGGTGGCACATGCCTTTAGTCCCAGCACTCGGGAGGCAGAGGCGGGTGGGCCCTGTGAGTTCGAGGCCAGCCTGGTCTACAAAGTGAGTTTCAGGGAAACCTTGTCTGGAAAAACAAAGCAACACACAGACACACACAGACACACACACACACACACACACACAGACACACACACACACACACACACACACACCAACCACAACAACCACCTTGCGCTTGTGGATCAGATGTGAGCTCTCAGCTACTGCTCCAGGGCCATGGCTCCCAGACATGATGACTGTGGACCTCACCCTCCAAGAGGCCCCGATTAAATGTTTTCTTTTGTAAGTTGCCTTTCTCATGGTGGTTTTTTGTTTGTTCATTTGTGGTTTTCTTTTGTTTTTGTTTTTTGTTTTTGTTTGTTTGGTCTTGGTTTTTCAAGACAGGGTTTCTCTGTGTATCCTTGACTTCCTGGACTTACTTTGTAGACCAGGCTGGCCTTGAACTCACAGCAATCTGCTTGCCTCTGCCTCCTGAGTGCTGGGATTAAAGGTGTGCGCCACCACGCCCAGTATTTTAAAACTAGGAATGGCTCGGGTTTTTGATACCTCAAAACCCATGGTGTTTTGTCACAGCAATGTCCCCCTCAATCCCAGAGGCAGTGTAAAGCACGGGCTGTGACTCGGGCCCTCGCCAACCTAGTTGGAGCTCCCTCTGCTGGCGGCCCTGGTCACATCACTCCGTTTCTGATCTCAACAAGGAGGACTTCAAGTCCACGCCCTCCCAACCCTCAGTGCCAGATCCACTCTTGAAACTCCAAGAACACAAATCACACTTACCATTCGACAGAGTGTTCCAGAAAACAGGCCCAAGAATATACCTGCCGCGGCATACATACTAAATACAAGCCCCGAGGAGAAGCAGCATCCGGCTCCTGAGATATCTTTACAAACATCTCGCCTGACGAAACATGTGCCATCTATGTATAAGCACTGTCACCATAACACTGTCACACCCGGCAACCTGGCCAGCACAGTCAAGGAATCCCTCAGACAGTCGATGCCATCCTATGTACAGAACTGTCCTTCTGTGGTCACTGTCATACCGCAGGTCACCGCCAAGAAGCACGGCTCCATATCCCTGACCTTCACACAACACCAGGACGAGGGCTGCCTCAACACTTCTTGCTCCTACTTGACTGCACTGGCAAAGGCCCTCAGACCACAGCAGCAGTAAGAGCGGCCACTATTTTCTCATCCCTGATTCTAATGTGAAGGCATCTATTCATCATTAATACAGTGGGTTTTTAATGATACGCTTCAGGTGTGATGGCGCACACCTTTAATCCCAGCACTCGGGAGGTGGAGGCAGGCGGATCTCTGTGAGTTTGAAGCCAGCCTCATCTACAACTGGAATTCCAGGACAGCCAGGCCTATTACACAGAAAAACTGTCTCAAAGAAAAGTAAAAACCAACCAACCAACCAAACAAACAAAATGTGCTTTACTTAAAATTCCTTCAGGGGAGTTGCTCACTTGAAACAGTTTTTTATTAGTAATGGCTGTTTGCACTGATCAAGGGCTTTTTCAAATTATGATGCCTTCCCATGGCATATTACTGTTTACTATGCAGCTCCTGCCTTTACCGGCTGATTTATCTTTACGATTGTTGGAGCTAAGTAGAGGAGTTTATAATTTCATTTTCTTAACAGTTGACGTGTAAGTACCTTATGTGAACCGACACAACCACACAACAACCCTTAAGACGGGTTCTTTTTATCAGGCCCACTGCACAGATAAGGAAATTGAGGCTTAGCGTGGCCACATTAGAGGGGTCAGGAAGGCGTTGCGTGTGAGGCCGGGACTGGAGACTTCTACAGACACACCCCCCTTAAGGTCACAGTCTCTGCTGGACGGAGAATCAGGGTCGCATAATTCGGGAAGAGTCCACCTTTTCCTCTCCTTTCCACAACTTTGCCAGGCAAAGGCACTGGGCGCGGTGGTGTTTCCTGTGCCCTAGATCCCAGACCTGAGCTGTGACTCTGGGATTGCCACCCTGTGCCGCCACACCTGCCCCTTATGTATGGTTTTCTTCGCCTCTAAGACATCAGTTGTTTGCGTTCTTAGAAATTCATTCGTTTCATCCAGGTTTCCAAATGTGTCTCAGTTAAATTATAAGTTTTAAAACTTTCTCTGTATGGATTCCCTTTCCCACTCCTAATGCATATTTATGCCTTTTTCTTTTCTTTTTCTTTTTCTTTCTTGATTAGAAATGTTGGGCTGGGCGGGAGAGATGGCTCAGAGGTTAAGAGCACTGGCGGCTCCTCCAAAGGTCCTGAGTTCAATTCCCAGTGACCACATGGTGGCTCATAACCATCTATGATGAGACCTGGTGCCCTCTTCTGGTGGGCAGGCACACAAGCCGACAGACTACATAATACTGTATACATAATAATAAAAAATAAATAAATCTAAAAAAAAATTGTTGGGCTGGAGAGTTGGCACAGCTGCTGAAAGCCAGTCTCACACCCAAAATGTCAAGAATTGTTTATATTATCTTTATATTACTAGTCATTTAGGGGAGGGGCAAGGTCTTACCCTGTAGCTCAGGTTAGCCTGGAAGTCACTACATAGCCCAGGCTGGCTTCAAGCTTGCAGCAATCCTCCTGATTTAGCCTCTAGAACTGCAGGCATGGACCACCACACCTGGCTTATTATTGGCTTAAAAAAAAAAAAGGACAGTAATGGGCTCAGTGGTTAAGGCCATAACTGTTCCTGCAGAAGAGGGTCTGGGTTTGGTTCCCACCACCCACATTCAGCAGTTTACAATCCCCCTGTTGGGATCTGGCACCTCCTTCTGTATTCTGTGGGCACCAGCACTCATATATGTACGTACCCACGCCCATACACATGTTACTAAAATAAAACACATTTTAAAAATACATTTTAAGGCAGGGTGGTGGTGGCACACACCTTTAAGTGGGAGGTAGAGGCAGGCAGATCTCTGTGAGTTGGAGGCCAGCCTGGTCTACAGAGTGAATTCCAGGATAGCCAGGGCTACACAGAGAGACCCTGTCTCGAAAAACAAAACAAGGGGCTGGAGAGATGGCTCAGAGGTTAGGAGCACTCACTGACTGCTCTTCCAAAGGTCCTGAGTTCAGTTCCCAGCAACCACATGGTGGCTCACAACCATCTATAATGAGATCTGGTGCCCTCTTCTCACATGCAGGTGTGCATGCAGGCAGAGCACTATATATATAATAAATAAATAAATCTAAAAAAAGGAAAACCAAAACATATATATATGTTGTTTTTTTAAGATAAAGCAGGATGGTATACTCCTTTAATCCCTACACTCTGGAGGCAGAGGCAGGAGAACTCTGTGAGTTCAAGGCCAGCCTGATCTACATAGTGAGTTCCAGGACAGCTAGGGCTACATAGAGAGACCTGTCTCAAAAAAAAAAAAGCAGCTTTATGTTTTATTTATCATGCTGATACTAGTTTCTAAAACTATAAAAAAGAGACACAACAGACTAAATGCAAGGCCATCACACAGTTGCTTTGTGAGCTAAGCAAACTGCTTAATTTCTGACCTCACCACCTTTCTCCCCTACTGATCTTCACCAGTGCTGTACCCAGCATCTTAAGCATAGCTACCTATTTGTTTTGGTTTTTTGTTTTGTTTTGTTTTTAAAGATTTGTTTATTTATCATATACACACAGTATTTTCCTGCATGTTAACCAGATCTCATCATAAATGGTTGTGAGCTACCATGTGGTTGCTGGGAATTGAACTCAGGACCTCCAGAAAAGCAGTCAGTGCTCCTAACCGCTGAGCCATCTCTTTTTTGTATTATTAATTAATGTATTGATTTTGTTTTTTCCAAGACAGAGTTTCTCTGTGTAGTCCTGCTCCAACTCAGAGCTCCGCCTGCCCTCAGCCTCCCAAGTGCTGGGAGTAAAGGCTTGCTATCACTTTGTCTGTTTGTTTGGGATGGGGTTTCTCTGTGTAGTCCTGGCTGGGACTAAACTCCTGGGCCACCGCTGCCTGGCTACTTGTTTTGTATTTTAAGATACTTTATATCTGATTCAATGACTGAGACACCATGAGATCCTCATAGTTGGCAGCTACTGTTACTGTTGGTGTAAGTTTCTCTGGCTTATGGCAGGAAGCCTCCTAATGATCATCTCTTTGTTCACTCCTTCCTTGGGCCACGTGGCCAAGTATGAGCACCCCACTCCCTGGTAAATCATCGCATAAATGCAATTTTTAAAAAATTCGTTAGGAAGGGTTGGAAGTGTATTCAGTGTTACAGCACTTGCTTAGAAAGCTTAAGCCCTGGGTTAAATCTGTCTCGTGTGCAGACACACACACACCACACTACACACAACACACACACACACCATACATACACACCACACACACACACCACACACGCCACCACACACACAACACACACCACACACACACTACACACACACATCCCACACACACATATACACCACACACACATACACACACACCACACACACACCACACACACACCACACACACACACCACACACACACACCACACATACACACCACACATACGCCACACACCACACCACACATACCACACACACACTACACACACACATCCCACACATATACACCACACACACACACACCACACATACACACATACCACACACGCCCTACACACACACACACACACACACACACACACACACACACACACACACACTGAACCAGGTACTATAACATGCCTTTTTCCCCAGTTTCTCTAGAGGCTGAAACAGGAGGAGGGTTTGAACCCAGGAGTTCAAGGCCAGCATGGGAAACATTGAGAAACTCGTCTCAAAAATAAGTATTTTTTAAAATTAATTTATGTTTATTTTATATGTGTGAATGTTTTCCCTACATGGATGCATGTAGACCACAAGCATGTTTGGTGCTTACAGAGGCCAGGCAAGATGTTTGATTCCCTGCAACTGGAGCTACAGACAGTTGTGAGCTGCCATGTGGGAGCTAGAACCAAACCCGAGTCCTCTGGAGGAACAGACTCTAACTACCGAGCCTTCCCCAGCTCCTCAAAAAGAAGAAAGAGGAGGAAAGAAAGAAAGAAAGAAAGAAACGGTTGTTGTGACAGCTTTAATCCCAGCACTTGGGAGTTAGAAGCAGGTGGATCTCTCTGAGTTGGAGGCCAGCCTGGCCTATTTAGGACAGTCAGGACTACAGAAAGAAACTCAAAATCATAAAATAAAATAAAATAAATCTAAAGAAAGAAAAAGTTATTAGAGAGATTTTAAAAAAAAAGAGAGAGAGAAAGAAATCTGCAATGTTGGTGTCTCTAGCACCAGCTAAATCCAAATATGAGAGATGGGGGTGCTCACAGGTAGCACGTGACCCCGGCATGGGGGTGTTCAAAGGTGACACATGGCCCTGTGGTGGAGGCAGAGCAGCAGGTGAGGTAACTGGTGAGTCAATTGCTCCCTCTAGCCTAAACTCCTTAGCTGCTCCACTTCCTCTCTCCAGTCCTGTCCCTCTCAGCCACTGACACAGCCAGAGGAACACCCTGACTGCAACAGATTAAGCCATGTCACTTCTAGTTTAAAAGCTTTGAGTGGCCTCATCGTCTTCTGAATATACCCTGCCCTGCCACGTCACAGCCCTGGCCCTCAGGGATCCTGTGAGCGCTCAGGTGAACTCTCCTTCCACTCCCGGTTGTCCCTCCCTTTGCCTAGAAACCAGCGTGGTCCCTCCTCCGTCTGCCAAAGCCCTACCTGTTCCACAGGTTTCAGCTTGCACATCATGTCCTCCACGAAGCTCTCTTGGGTTCTCCCAGGCCCATGTAGGTGCCACAAGGCCACACCCCTGCCTCTAGCCCGGCACTGCAGTGGTCACTGCTCCCCACCAATGCCTGCTGTACCCCGGGTGCTCAGGAAGTGATCCCGACCAGAGGATTAATACATAAGTACTTCCCACAACACTTGATGTTCCTCTTCACCTGCATTTCACATGGAGGCGTCAAGAAAGTGGTGGTGTGTGTGTGTGTGTGTGTGTGTGTGTGTGTGGTGTGTGTGTGTGTGTGTGGTGTGTGTGTGTGGTGGTGTGTGTATGGTGGTGTGTGTGTGGTGGTGTGTACGTGTGGTATGTGCGGTGGTGTGTGTGTGGTGTGTGTGGTGTGTGTGTGTGTGTGTGTGGCGGCCTGTATGTGGTGGCGTGTGTGTGTATGTGTATGTGGTGGAGTGTGTGTGTATGTGTATGTGGTGGCGTGTGTGTGTGTGTGTGGTGGTGGTGTGTGTGGTGGTGTGTGTGTGGTGGTGTGTGTGGTGGCGTGTGTGTGGTGGTGTGTATGTGTGGCGTGTGTGTGGTGTGTGTGTGTGTGGTGTGTGTGGTGGCATGTGTGTGGTGTGTGTGTGTGGTGTGTGTGTGGCGGCCTGTATGTGGTGGTGTGTGTGTGTGTATGTGTATGTGGTGGCGTGTGTGTGTGTGTGTGTGTGTGTGTGTGTGGTGTCATGTGTGTGTGTATGTGGTGTCGTGTGTGTGTGTGTGTGTGTGTGTGTGTGTGTGTGTTGGCATGTGTGTGTGGTGGTGTGTGTGTGGTGGCGTGTGTGTGTGTGTGTGTGTGTGTGTGTGTGTGTGGTGTGTGTGGTGGCATGTGTGTGGCGTGTGTGTGTGGTGGTGTGTGTGTGGTGGCGTGTGTGTGTGTGTGTGTGTGTGTGTGTGTGTGTGTGTGTGTCGTGTGTGTGGTGTGTGTGGTGGTGTGTGTGTGTGGTGTATGTGTGTCGTGTGTGTGGTGTCGTGTGTAGCGTGTGTGTGTGTGTGTGGTGTGTGTGTGGCATGGGGGGGGTGTCTTATTTGATTTTTTATACCTAGTATCAAGCATTATGTTGACGTGTGGGAGGAACCTCACATTTAATTCTTGGGTGAACCAATAAATGGCTGATGGATGAACGCATGATTGGATGGATGGATGGATAATTTGTAAATTACACAGAAGTCATGCGCAGCCACTAAAGTGGCATTTGCTTCCTTCTGTGCATGTCCTTGGCACTCAAGTATCGTTTCCTGGGGAGACAAAAAGACTCTCGAGGCAGCTGGGCGGACACAAGCCCCAGCAGTCAGCCTTCAACTCTCCGTCGGCAGCCACCCCACCGCCCAGGCCCTACACAGCCAACCTCTGCCCCGTGCCTCCAGCCACACACCTGGTCCTTGGGCTCCTGGCTGACCAGCCAGAAGAGGAGAAGGTTGTTACAGGTAATGTTCACTTCTGGGAGGGTGTCCAGGTAGCTCTTCATCGTGGTGTCCCCCTTGGTCTGAGGCGGAGGCTGCCTCATGGATGAAGGGGCATTGGGCATCCAGGCTCCAAAGTCATGCTGTGGACACACCCCCGGCAGCCCCTCCATTACTCCCAATGCCACCTCCCACCTCAAAGTTTAGAAATGAGGAGACTGTGGAAAGCCCCAGAAGTGGGCCATAAGCCCAGCTCACCCATTTGTCATTTACTACCCAGCATTCCAAGCGTGGGTAGAATGAGTTACCACGGAAAGAGGGAGAACGCAGAGAGGAGGCGGTCCTCGACAAAGGCCTTGGGCTGGCGTGCCTCAAGAGCAACCAACATAAGCTCCCAGGAGTCGCCACAGTCACTGGACGCAGCTCCACCCAGTCATCACTCAACCCCTGCCCTTCACTCCACCCAGTCACCGCTGGGATCCCACCCCAACCCTGACCCACCCGCTCGCTCAGGCAGAACTCTGACCACCTTGGGTGGCCCAGCGCCCTCGGGCCTGCTCTCCCAAGCCTTACCTGCCCACTATTGACGGCAGCATGCTGGGCGGAGCAGTTAAAGATGATTGCAGTGAGATACTTCACAAGCTCTCCCGGGGTGCACAGCCGGCGTGGGAAGCCTGGGTGTGGAGGGAAAGGAAGAGGGTGTGAGTGTGGACGCGAGCTACCGGATTCCTGGGTGTCTCAGGCCAGGGGCTCACTGCCAAGGGAGAGGGAAGGATTAAGGGCTAGACACAGGCTACAACCGTCCTCAGACTAAAATTAGCCATGGAACGGCCACCAGAGAGGGCTCTGGGCTTTGAAGAGGATCAGGATAGGATCTGCCCGATAGAAAATGATGAAAAACTGGGCTCCAGGCAGAGAGCCCAGCGCCACGCAGCCCGTCACTGCCCTGGAAGGCACTGCGGTCAATACTTCCTCTCGAGCGCACAGCGGCACGTAATGATTTAGCCCTACCCGTGTTACCGATATCCATGCAAGTCCAGCAGCAAAGCGTCCTCTGCTCAGTGACCACTGGCAGCCCGCCGAATGCGCTGCTCAAAAGTGCACAGTGGGGAAGGCGGAAAGAAAGATTAGAGAAAAAGTCCGGGACCTAGAGAAGATGCCCAGGACAGAAACAGGAGCCGGGCTACAGCATCCTGGGAAGAGGAGTCTCCCCACCTGCTCCGCTGAAGGGCAGGTGAAAAAAGATGAGAGAAGCCAGGTGCAGAGGTCACATCTATAGAGTCCCAGACCTTTGGGAGGCTGAGGCAGGACTGCTGGACCTCAGGAGCTCAAAGTTGATTGAGCACAGCAGTTAAGAATGAAAACAAAACAAAACAAAAACAAAAACAAACAAAAAGGGCCAGCAAGGGGAGTGAAGGAGCTTGCTACCAAACCTGACCACGTGAGTTTGACACAATACAACCTCCATGCAGGAAAACACGGTGAAAGGAGAAAAGCAATTCCTGCAAGTTGACCTCTGACCTCACATACATGTCACATGCCTTTACTTACACATATATGCTTCATACACATACGCACATAACATAAATAAATGTGCCAAAATTCAGAAGTAAGGGGCTGGAGGGATGGCTCAGCAGTTAAGGGCACTGCCTGCTCTTCCCGAGGCCCTGAGTTCAATTCCCAGCAACCCCATGGTGCTTTCATGACCATCTGTAATGGGATCTGATGCCCTTTTCTGCCGTACATGCAAATAGAACACATACAAATAAATAAATATTTTTAAATAAAAATAATCAGAACTATTTAAAAAACATTTAAAAAGAAAATGGCTGAGGGCATGACTTCATTGGTAGCATGTTTTTGTTGTTGTTGTTGTTTTCTGAGACAGGGTTTCTCTGTGTAGCCTTGGCTGTCCTGGACTCACTTTGTAGAACAGGCTGGCCTCAAACTTGCAGAGATCCACCTGCCTCTGCCTCCCGAGTGCTGGGATTGGAGGCATGTGAAACCCAGCCGCCTGGCTCTTTTTTTTTTTTTTTTTTTAAGATACATGAAGGCCTCAATTTGATCCCTAGCACAGTACAAACCAGCATTCCAGACATACAAACCCAGAGTGGGAGCAGGAAGGTCATTTCAAGGTTATCCTTGGCTACTTAGTGAGCTTAAGGACAACCTGAAATATATGAGACCGTTGTCTCAAAGTGCATAAATCAGGCCAGGTTCAGCGGTGCACGCCTTTAATCCCAGTGCTCAGGGAGACAGAGGCAGGTGGATTTCTGTGAGTTCACAGCCAGCCTCGTCTATACAAAGTGAGTCCAGGACAGCCAAGGCTACCCAGAGAAACCATGTCTCAAAAAACAACAAAACAGAACAAAGTGCACACACCCGTAAGTAAACACCAGAAAAGCGGGTTGTCAGGCTCAGCCCTCCAAATTCCTCCCCTTGTACCACACTGTCCTCGCCCAAGTCCATGGCTGTAGTCACTGGCTCCAATGAGTGACATCACAGGCAAGTTTAATAAAGCCAGATAGGAGTGTTGAACCAGTAACAGCTAACCCCCGATGTGGGTCCTAAGTAGAAAAGAAACGTGTGGCAGGGAAAGAACGTGGGTTTGGTACTGGGCAGGGCAGTGTCTGGAATTGATCCCTCTCAGATGCTAAGGGACAACTGTATTCTTTGTTTTTGTTTTTGTTTGTTGCTGTTTCTCTCTGTAGCCTTGGCTGTACTAGACTCACTTTATACACCAGGCTGACCTCAACGATCTGCCTGCTGGGATTAAAGGCATGAGCCACCATGCCCAGCAGGACAACTGTATTCTTTTGTTGTTGTTTTGTTTTGTTTTTAAATATTTATTTACTTATTATGTACACAGTGTCCTGTCCGCCTGTACACCTGCAGGCCAGAAGAGGGAACCAGAGCTCATTGTAGGTTGTGAGCCACAAGGTGGTTGCTGGGAATTGAACTCAGGACCTTTGGAAGAGCAGCCAATACTTTGATCCTCTGAACCATCTCTCCAGCCCCCTTATTTGTTTTTTAATGCAAGGTCTCTCTACTTAAATCTGGCTACTCTAGAACCCACTATGTAGGCCAGGCTGGCCTCGAACTCAGAGATCCACCTGCTTCTACCTTGAAAGTGCTGGGATTAAAGACTAGTGCCACCACACCTGTCATGACATCAGTACCTGTTTGGTTGGTTGGTTTGAGACAGGGTTTCCTCTGTGTAGCCCTGGCTGTCCTGGAACTCGTTTTATAATTCAGACTCGCCTTGAACTCACAGAGATCCTCCTGCCTCTGCCTCCTGAGTACGGATTGAAGGTGTGTGCCACCACCTCCCAGCTGACAACTGTACTCTATCCAATTGCTCAGACCAAGATCTGTGTGCTCACATCTCCTCTTATTTTACACCACATACATCAGCAGAGACTTCCAGACACCCATCTTTCCTGACTGCCCTGTTTTCCACCACTACCCAATCACCTCCATCTCTCCTGTCAATTCCACCTTTATCCTTTGTGGGACTAAATCAGGGGTTGGAGGTGGATATAACATATACAAGGCTGTGGATCACACACATACACACGAACACACACACACACACACACACACACACACACACACTCACAAATCAAAGGATGCCACCTTTCACTAAAACCTTCTAGAGAGTTCTCCTGTCACTTACTTTACCAGCTCCTTGTTCCCTTCCCAACTTTTCTTCCCTTTACTTATTCTACACTAGCCACACAGAAGACCCTTGTGACATTCCTCAAGCAGGCACAGCGGTATACCCAGACCCCAGGGCCTCTGTACTTCCAGTCCCACTGCCCGAGTGTCTTCTCCCGCAACCCGCACAACTGCTTCCCTCTACCCCTTCAGATCTCCGCTCAGGCTCTAGCTCCCCCGAGAGTCAGTCCTTGGCTATCTGCATGAAATATCCTCCCTAATAAGGTTCTGCTCGCCTTCCTAGCATCCACAGACACCCAACACATTTGTTGGTCATCTCTGTCTCCCCCAAGGCATTGTCCTCTTCCACTGAGACCGGAAGTCCCGTCTGTTTGCTCACTGCTAAACCTCAGCATCTACAACAATACTCAATAAATATTAAGAGGCTGTAGTTATTGGTTGCATGCAGTGAGTAGATGAGACAGTGAGAAGCAGGAGAGGCGAGGCGTGGGGCAGAAGGTAGGCGAGGGGCCTGGGAGGGGACCTGACTGAAGTTAAGGCTGTGGTAGGTCAGGGGGTCATGAGTTTCTTCAGGGTTTCTGAGGACTCAGGGGGAGTGACCTTGCAGGCCTAATGAGTGAGCAGGAAGAGAGAGGAAACCGGTGGGACAGCCAATGGCACAATGCAGGGCCACTGAGGCTGGGACTACGGTCCTGAAGCCGGAAACAATGCAGACAGTAAGAGATCAACCATCCAGCTGGGTCCAGGAGGAATGGGACATGAGCCAAGGAGTCACCCAGGCTGAGGGGACAGGGACTGGGCCAGGGGGCCGGGGATTAGCCCAGAATGAGTAGGGAGTCTCTGAGCTGTCCATCCTAGTTGGCTGTCTAAATCCAGAAGTAAATACAGGAGACATACAGGGGTCAAGCAACAGGGGCTTTTGCGTAGTTCACAGAGTTTATTCTTGCCCCTTGGGATACGAAAGCCAAACTACAAGTGGCAGGTCAATGACTACGTGTTACCTTTAAATTAGACTCTAGACGCAGTTTGTACCAGTTGGAAGAGCCGTTGTCAGTCTGAGAACTGTTGTCATATACAGACTAATGGACAAGTATAACGAAAAGAGGGCCTGAGCCGATAGCAATTACAGCCCAAGTTGAGTCTTAAACAGGAAACATATGCCAGGATCCCGATTAAACAATGAGTTTGCAAAACACGGGGAAAGGTCACCCTTTAAAATGCCTGAGAGAGCACTGCCTGTCATCACCCTAACCTAGAAATCACTCCTGGCCTGGATAACGTTGAGACAAGCTGACCTGAGAAATACTCCTGCCAAAAAAGTGTGCAACCCTTATACATTCCTCAAGGTTTACAAAAACTACACAGGACAGGAACAAGACGGGTCACATATGAGAAAGCAGTTAGACACCTTCTAAGGCGACACGTCCTACAGCCTGGGCCTGGGCTTTTCCATAACTTCATGCTGTGCAGCTATGAAAAGCAGAGAGCCAGGCATGGCGGCTCATGCCTTTAGTCCTACCGCTAGGGAGGAAAAGGCAGATCTCTGAGGGTTTGAGGCCAGTAAGGACTATGGTAAGGCCTTGTCAACAAACAACAACAACAACAACAAACAAACAAAACCCAAAGTCGAAACAAACAACAACAACAAACTCCACAAAAACGCTCCTTTAAGTTTAAAAAGTCTTGAAAGTTTAAACAAAATGTGGTCCTTGGTTGGCTCCTGCCTTAGTTGGATCAATGCAGGAAAACAGGGCAAAATGAGGAAATGGAGAAATGGAATAAATGTGAGGGTGACACGGGTGAGTATTGACCATTTTGATATGTGTAGGGCTAAGTGTATATAGCTCTGTAGTACAACACCTGCTTTCCGTGTAGGAAGCCCAGGGTTGGATGCTCAGAACTACAAAAAATATTATCAAAGAGGATTGTGGGCCGGGTGTGGTATTTAATTCCAGTGTTCAGCAGAGCACAGAGGCAGGCAAATCTCTGTAAATTTGAAGCCTGGGCTAGCCTGGTCTACACATTGGGTTCCAGGCCAGCAAAGGATACATAGTAAGATGCTAAATCAAATTTCAGCAATAAAGGCAACAGATGAGACAAATATGGCAAAACACAGGCCATTGTAGAATCTGGTGGGTAAGTTAAAGAGTGTTTAGTAGCGAGTATTCTACTATCTTGTATGTTTGAAATTTTTGTCTAAAAGCTTCTGGATAGGTCTGCAATAGTTGTTTTCTGTTTGGAGGTGACTCAAAACTACCCTCTGCTCAGGTCTTCCCAGACAGAACCACCCCCCCACACACACACATACCCCCATGTAGCCACCAGAAGCAGCAATCAGTCAGCTAAAAGCCACATACCTACCAAGAAGACTCAGGATGGGGTATAGAAAACGGGTGGATGGACATTTAAGCCACTTTAATGCAAGCAAAAACAGAAGGCTCTGTGGATAGGGAACCTGATGCCTAGCCTGGTGCCCTGAATCCAACCTGGGACCCACACAGAGGAAGGAGAGGACTGGTTCTGTAAGTTACCCCCTGACCTCCCCACATGCACTGTAGTGCACCCCATACACAAACCAGGAAAACAAATAAAGTGTTATTAAAAGTTTAAAAAAAAAAAAAGCCAGATGTAGTGGCACATGCCTTTAATCCCAGCACTCAAGAGGCAGAAGCAGGTGGATCTCTGTGAGTTCGAGGCCAGCCTGGTCTACAAAACAAGTCTAGGATAGACAGGGCTACACAGAGAAACCTTGTCTTGGAAAACAAAACAAAGCAAAACAAAAAAACGAAAAAGAATGTTTTTTAAAAAGCCAGGCATGCCTTTAATCCCAGCACTCAGGTGGCAGAGGCACGCGGATCTCTGAGTTGGAGGCCAGCCTGGTCTGCAGAGCTAGTTCCAGGACAGAGAGGGTTGTTACACTTGTTACACAGATGAACTCTGCCTCAAAAAAGCATGTGTACACACACACACACACACACACACATACACACACACACATACACACAAACAACTTAAAAATAAAAAACAAAACAGCCGGTCATGATGGCATAGGCCTTTAATCCCAGCACCCAGGAGGCAGAGGCAGACAGACCTCTGTGAGATAAGGCCAGCCTGGTCTACATAGATAAATTCCAGGCCAGTAAGGACTATACAGTGAGACCCTGTCAGATTTCTGAACCTGGAAATCTACTGCGGAGAAGCAACAGAAAGGTCCATACACTAGGGATGCATAGAGAGGAGTGAGTCACAGAGCCAAGGAGGGCTGTGGGCGGGATGGGGGTGGGGGACAAGGGGGTGGGGGTGGGGGAGGGAGGTAGGGGAGGGCGGGGGTGTCCCATCTTCTCTGGAATTGAGAGAATACTAAGGAAAGATAGGGGAGTGCAGTAGCTGGATGACAAGCAGAAAAAAAGCAGCAGGGGTCAAAACAGCAGCAAGGCCAGCCTCTCCAGGAAGAAGCTTGTGACCACAGGAAGTGAAGAGAAGCCAGCGGCCAGCAGGACCACCCAGCAAGAGGACTACAAGAGCAGCTAAGAGACAGCTTAGACTCCATGTTCAAGGCAGAGGCGACTCCCCCAGGTGCCGCATAACAAACAGATGTACGTAAGGGTGGAAGCAAGAGCTTCACAAATGGTCCAAACCGGTTTACGATTGTGCCTTGGCATTTAGATAGGGATGCAGCTCGGCCGTAGCGCTCTCGCATAGCCCAAGAGAGGCCCTGGGTTCAAACCCCGCCACCACCTTAAGTGCAACCTACTAGTACAGAATTCAGAAATAAAACTCTGCAGTGATTAATGGAAGAAAGCTAGGCGAGGTTGAGAATTGGATCATCAAGAGCCTGGGAGCATTGTGGGTAAAGACAGAGAGAGATACCTGAACTCTCCCGGCCGAGGAACGCCTGAGCAAAAATCTCACCCACCCAGGCCTGCAGCTCAGAGTCCTGCTGCACCGAAACATCACTGGGATAATAGTAACTCACGATCTCTGAGACAAACCTGCAAGGGGAAAAAAAAAATGTGGGCAATGGTGGCGCACGCCTGTAATCCCAGCACTCGAGAGGCAGAGGCAGGTGGATCTCTGTGAGTTCCAGGCCAGCCTGGTCTACAGAGCGAGTCCAGGACAGCCAGGGCTACACAGAGAAACCCTGTCTCGAAAAACCAAAATAAATTAGATAGATAGATGATAGATAGATAGATAGATAGATAGATAGATAGATAGATAGATAGATAAATGCTGGTGCCTCTGGAGTGACATGGGCCTAGGCCAGACACTGAGGCCCCCATACACTCAGGGTAGAGAGAAGCAGATAGCCACAGTGGCCTGCAAAGAGTCCTCAAAGACAGAAGATGAGTTCAGTGAGACCCCCAGATCCAGTTGGAACCACTGCCTAAGTTTCTGGTAAGTCCCTCCGCCCTCTAAGTACCCTCTAAATCAAGGAAGTTTTGGGTCTCCTGGGGGGGGGGGCGGGGCGCAACTAAGAGGATGTTCTGTTCGCTGGCTGTTCAGTACCCAGGAGGAAGAAGCCCCTGTCCTCTGAGTCCTGTGGACAAGGTGTCCCTCCCCTTCCTTCACTGCAACTCACAGTCACCTGCGATGTCACAGGAAACCTGCCCGCCAAGCTCCTATTCTTGGCAGTTTCTTACGCTGGATGGAGTCTGAGAACACCTAGACTCAGGCCTCAAAGCGACATGAACACAAGAGCCCACGCTGCACCCTGGGCCCGGAGACCTTCGCAAGCTGGAAGGACCTCAGGGTCTCCACACCTCTCAATAGCCGCCCAGATCTTCAGGCCATCGTCTCGGTAGTGGTAGTTGGGGATGGTCATGACGCCGCGAGCCCGTAGGCTATCCGGGAGGCAGAAATCCGTGTAGGTGAAGTGGGCCAGCCCTGTGCTCATGAGGTAGAGGAGGCCGCGCCTACCGATGGAGGTGACCTGGGAACACAACACACAGCTAGCCCTCCCAAGCTGTGGCTCACACCCGACTCACAACGCCTGCAGAGCACCTGGCAGTAATGAATTAATCAGCTCTATTAGGAGGAGCATGTGCTATCTATCAAGCAGTCAAGGACCACGGATCAAATGCTCTCAGGCGCCTGCCTAACCGTAGGCTGCGCGAACTGAGGATTTACAGTGTGCACGGGAGGGGGACCTTGAGGTATTGGTAACTACAAGAGTGACAATGCTGGGGACATGCTGGGCTCAGGCCGACTTGCCCATAAAAACCTACTCTTGAGGCGGGATAGTTCAGGGTGGGATTGGCCAGCTGGGCCAAGCCTTAGGGGAGGGGCAAACCGAAGACTATCAAAGAGGCGTAGTTTAAGGGAAGAGGCTGGCCAGGATTACGCAAGGGTCTAAGGAGCAAGAGCGTAACTTGTGGGCGGGGCAAGCATACTTAGGGGCGGGGCCTTATGGTCGTGGCGGGGAGGCTGCACCTTGTCCACGAGGCCTTCTGGGTTGAGCAGCGTGGCCCTGGCGATGGTGTTCACCTGCAGCGTGTAGCGAGTGTGGGGAAGCAGGAGCTGCGAGAGGACCGAGGTCACGTGAACCGAGGAGCAAGGGAAGGCCTGCAGGCCCCGCCCCTTTAGTCCCGACTCAGGGACCCGCGGACCTTGAAGACTGGATGACAAAGCGGCAGCTGACGCAGTGTGGCCATGGAGAAGGCCTCGCATAGCAGATGCGTGCACAGAAAATGCGTGTTGTTCTCATGCACCAAGAACTCAGAGTTGCGCACCCACGTCTTGGCCAGCAGCCAGTCCATCTCGCAGTCAGTGGGCAGAAAGATGGGGCTCTCTGGCCCTGGTGTCTGGCTGAGCTGCGGGGCGGACAGTAGTAAGAGGTGTGGCTCAAGCCGGTTAGCCGGAAGCTCCACCCCCTTGCCTCTCGCCCCTAGGCTCACCTGGATGGCCAGAGGCAGCAGCACCCCCTGTGGGTTGAGCCACAACAGGCAGAGCGGAGCGGCTACGTACTGTGGGCGGCCGTTTAGACAGTGGACAGGGGCCTCCGCCAGGATCCAGTAGTCCGCTAGGAAGATGTGCCCCCTCTGGAGAAGGCACACGGAGATTTAGCAATCCCTCTGCCCGTTGTCCCCCTCTTTTCTCTTTGTCCTCCGCAACAAGGAGGAGCTGAGGACCCAGTTCGAGTCTCAGCAATTCTTGCTGACTGCACTAATGGCCTGAGCTGGGTACCGCGCCCTTCCCAGAATGCCCGGAATGAGGTCTGGATGAGTTGTGCAAACCCTCTCCTGGCCTCTGGGCTTGGACATGCTAACGCCCTCTGCTCCTCCCCCCACCCCCAATACCTTGTTTGCCCTACTCCCTCAGCTCAGAGGGGATCCCCTCCTGCGATCTGACCTCAGTATAGCCCGACAACAGCAAAATCAACACAGGAGTTTACCAACCACAGCTCCAGCTTCGGAGAATGTCACAGAGAGACTAGGTCGTCATCGACTCCACACCCTCGGAGTTCTTGGGTCTTTGTAATCATTCCTGCTCCACCTGCCAGTCTTGGGTGACCCTGCCCTAAAGTAGCCATCTTTGGCTTCAATACTCGGGACCTCCGAGACCCTGAAACAGGCCTCAAGCCACTCCAGAGCCCCACCTGGCCTTCCTCCATACCTGTTCTTTTGGAAAGATACACAGGCCTGCCCCGTGGATGGGGCTCACAGACCTGGACCATTCAGCCCTGCAGCCCTCGTCCTCAGTGGCAACGCACCCAACTACCTCCCTCCTATTCTATCCACTGCCGAGGTCCTCACCCACCTCTAACTCTGTTTGTAGGCAGGTGCCTGGTCCCAGCGAAGGCGCCACCATGTCATTGGTGACAGGCAGCTTGCTGGGCAAACTGGAGAGACAGCGGAGCATGACAGGATTGACACCATTCAGGTACTGGTACCCAAAGAAGCTGTCTTCACACCAGTGCTGGGTGACGTACTCTGCGGGGTGGGGGGTGGGGCGGTTAGCAAGAGAGGGAACCAGTAAGGTCTGGAAACTACCTTCCAAACTCTGGTCCTGCCCAGCCCTTTGCCCCTGACATTGAGGCCTCGGTTTCCCTCCCAGCGACAATATAAGGTGGCTATAACTACATTTTCAGGTGAATCCTGGACGCTGACAGACAGCGAGGCAGTGTGGGTATTCCCACTCGAGTGGCAGTGCTGGGATTAGAACCAAATTCTTCCCGATCCCAAATCCCAGGACATCTGATGGTAGGCGAAAGGAAAGGAGTCAAATGGCCCTGACCAAAATCGGGACTTCTGAAATGACCGTGAGTCTCTTCTGGGTCAGCAGTGTCTCTGTATCCCCCTCTCCCCACTTCCTGTCTGAGGAGGCCCGGGGTTCCTGGGGGGAAAGCTGAAAGACGCTGCTGGTGAAACCAGGAGCCCATCCCGTGGGACCCCAGCGGGGGGAATGAGATTGAGTTACCAGGACCCCTGCCTGGCTCCACACACCTGAAGTGACGGTCTTGTGGCACCAGAAGATGTTCCGGATGTCATCCAGCTTCTTCCAGGAGCCCGTGCGGTCCAGCAGGCCTCGAAGCTTCATGCCCAAGGACCTGAGGGACAGAAGAAGGTGAGAGCTGGCGGGGGGGGGGGGGGGGGGGGGGAGGGGAGCCACTGTGTTCCACTGGAAAGAATCCACCGGACCGCTTCCCACGCAGGCGCAGCCATCCCCACGAGGAAGGAGGGCCACGTGTAAGAACGAGCTCCAGCTGCCCCCGCTGGAGTTTTGATGCGCTTCCTTCAAACTTCTAAAAATCTCTTAGCCCTTCAGTGGCTCCTTTCTGCCTATAAGACAGAGGGCCCCAGATGCCAAGCCCACTTACCTAGGCTAAGATGCTCCCCTCCAGCAACTTCCTGTAACCTTTGCAGTGTTTTCTCCCACCCCTGTGCGCTAGACAAGACCAGCCAAGCAAAGCCTGTTGTCCAAACATAACCAATACGTGCTGCCTTAGCTCCTGGAGTGGTGAAAGTAGAGCCTGCTGTATAAGTGGTGAAAGTGGGCGTGTGCCTCTTCGTCCTGTAGGTGTCTATACTTCCTGGTTCGTGTTTTTCACCCGTGAGTGTTAGAGGAGAAGAAAAAAAAATACTGAAGTTAAGATCGGCTTTGCCCTACTCCTGGGTCTTCATTCAAGCTGAGTCTCTGCCGGGAGGCCATCTCTTATTACCACAGGCCCGTCTGGTCCTCTAGATGCAACTCAGAGGCCAGGCTGCCTGACTCCCCTAACGCCCAGGCCCTGCAGCACTCACAGTTGCCTGTATTTCCTGACAGCCCTGTACATCTAATCTAGCACTTTCCACCGTGGGCTCCTTGGGGAAAGGACTGGACTCTATGTCTGCTGACACACCACATGGGCTGAACTAAAGGAAGGGGAGTGGCACTGAGGGCGGGCAGGCTTGTAGCGAGGGGTCACAGGGCAGCTAGCCGTGCAAAGACGCTCACGTGTTCTGAAGAGTCTGGGCAGGAGGTAGGGGTGGGTTCATGGCCTTACAGAGCCAAGGTCAAGGCCATCTATGCACACTTAGTGCACAAACTTTTGCTGAGAACTTTCTAGACACAAGCCAGAGGGGATGTGGGGGTGGGGGTGGGGGTGGGGGTGGCGCCAGCGGGTAGAGCTGAGTCTGGTAGCACAAACCTATATAGTCTCCGTTACCCAGCTGGGTAAGACAGGAAGCTCTCATGTTCAAGGCCTGCCTGCCTGAGTTACAGAGGCCGCGGAAGCAAATAAGCAAAAACAAAAATGACCAACAACAACAAAAACCACTTTGCCTTTCCAAGGGCCTGCCTGCTACAAACATCCTTCACAACATACCCAGTAGTCACCTCATTTGACTCTTCCTGAAATCCTCCGAGGCTGCCTAAAACCAGCCCCTCCCCCTCCCTCTGCCCTTACTCAGAACCTCCAGCTGGTGACCCCACCCCTGCTTACACCTTGGCATCTTTCTCGACTCAACTCGCAGCTTCTCTATCTTCCCAGGTGCCCCACCCCCCAGTCCGGCCTGGGTTGTTTGATAATTCATCCTTGTCCTGAAACCTGAGCCGCCGGTGGCCGCTGCACACTCCGTCCATCCTAGACAATCCTTCCTGCCTGCCCACCCACCCACCCACCTCCACACCCTCTTCCACTTGTGTTTTTCTGAGAGAACCATCCAGACACACATGGGTAGGAAATGAAGACCCGTTGCTTGTCCTCTCCTGCTTTGGGTCTCCGCAGGCAACTCCGGATGAGTTTTCTCACAGAACCCGTGGGGCCCTGTCCCCACTCTGGACTCAGCAGTCACCCGCTGCTTTCTCTTGCTTCCCTCACAGGCTTGCTTCAATCCCGCCCTTCTACCTGAGAGACACCTCCTAGACCCAGCTGGCCTCTGGCCTCTGTGTGTACCCAGGGGCCACTGGATTCCTCCCTGCAGTAATATCACCTTCCTCTAGCCGTTGATTTAAACTGATAATGACCGTCCTGATGGCTTATTAACTCTACACGAGCCTCCTGAGTGACCCCAGGGACTCCTCCTAGCAAAAGGCATGTCCTTTAAGGGACCGCACACCCAGAGGGCTTGTCCCTGAGCATTATCTCACTATGGTGGGGCTTGGAGAGATGGTTCAGTGATTAAGAGAGCATACATTGCCGGGCATGGTGGCACACGCCTTTAATCCCAGCACTTGGGAGGCAGAGGCAGGTGGATGGCTGTGAGTTCGAGGTCAGTCTGGTCTATAAAGCGGGTCCAGGACAGCCAAGACTACACAGAGAAACCCTGTCTCAAAAAACCAAAAAAAAAAAAAAAAAAAAAAAAAGAGCCCGGGTTCAATGTCAGTATCCACATACTGAATATTATGTGCTCACGACCTGATGCCATCGTCTGGCCTCCATGGGCACTTGCATACTCATGCGATGCGCTCACATAGATGCGCACATACATTTAAAGTAGTAGTAGTAGTAACAGTGATGTAAAACTTTTGATGTCAGAGTGAGCTGGTCATTTTACCCTCCAGGCAATTGTCCAGAGACTATGCGGAAAATCAAGGTTCCATTAGGTAGGGCGTGGTGGCGTGGAGGCCATTAACTCCAGCACTCAGGAGGCGGAGGCAGGGGGATCTCTCTGAGTTTGAGGCCAGCCTGGTCTACATAGTGAGTTCCAGGCCAGCTGTGGCTATGTAGAGAGATCCTGTCAAGGTTACACACGCATCCAGAAAGTATGGGCTTTGGAGCTGAACCCGAGATGGCCTGGCTTCCCCTCCCCCAGACCTCAGGACGGAGTCTCTCTATCCTGCTTTTTCTGGTGCCCTGAAGGATAGGGAGGAGACTGAAGGATAAGGCAGAGGGAGGAGCCTGGGAGGAGGGAGGAGCCTGGGAGGAGGGAAGAGCCTGGGAGGAGGGAGGAGCCTGGGAGGAGGGAGGAGCCTGGGAGGAGGGAGGAGCCTGGGAGGAGGGAGGAGCCTGGGAGGAAGGGAAGCGGGAATATGGAGATCTGTGTGAGGGGCAGTTGGGGACAGAAGGAAGGGCTGGGGACGTCCTGTGAGATGCCCATGGCAAAAAGGAAGGGACAGTGAGCAGAAGCGCAGGGGAGACGGTGGGCTCACACAGGGATGGCGTTGAAGATCAGCGAGGTCATCTTGGTGGCTGAGTATCGGATGTTGGGTTCCATGTGCAGCAGAGACGGGATGTCGATTTTCATGGGAAAGCCAGGCAGGTACCGGTTCCCAGAGCTGAGGAGAGGCGGGTGTAGAGGGTAGGAGCCAGTCAGTGGGGCCTGCAGCCTCTCCCCTGTTAATTCATCGTCTCGGTCTTGTCCCCAGATCTTTTAGCTCTCCACTCACTGTTATTCCAACCTGCCCTTCCTGCCCCACATCGGGAGTGATCCCTTCTCTTCTCTGCTGAACACCTCACGGCCATTGCTGGTCTCCTCTGCTCCTGAGAGGCCAACCCTCCACATGGGCTTTGGTAACCTCCCTCCACGCTGCG
The DNA here is from genome assembly GCF_964271855.1 of Acomys minous. NCBI lineage: Eukaryota > Metazoa > Chordata > Mammalia > Rodentia > Muridae > Acomys > Acomys minous. Next base: position 3,182,545 of record NC_140498.1, read on the forward strand.
GGGGGGGGGGGTAATCTGCACAGAATGTCTGTATTCCTCCCGCCTACCACCCCGCCTTCCATGCCCTTGCTTCTCACTTGTCATCCTGGTCTGCACAAGGTACTGTCTTGGTCAAGGCAAATTTCTTATCTGACTCCATCTCTTCAAAGGTGCTGACATCCACCATGCGAGGAAAACCAGGGGCGAAGATCTTCCAGCTGCCCAGGGGAGGGGGCAGGAGCAACGGGTTAGCGGGGATAGAGAGAGAATCCTTGGCTTCTAAATATATGACTTCAGGGGCCCACTGCTGCTTTCTGCTTTCTGGATATGTGGCAAAGAATTGGATTTTCAGCCAGGGGTAGCGGCACATGCCTGTAATCCCAGCACTCCAGAGGCAGAGGCAGGTGGACCACTGTGAGTTCAGGGCCAGCCTGGTCTACAAAGCAAGTCCAGTATAGCTAAGGCTACACAGAGAAACCCTGCCTCAAAAAAGAAAGAAAGGAAGGAAGGAAGGAAGAAAGAAAGAAGGAAGGAAAAAAGAATTGGATTTCCTCTATGAAGGCGCTGGACCTCATATAGGGAGTGGAACTCAGAATCTTTTTTTTTTCCAGGTTTTTTGAGACAGGGTTTCTCTGTGTAGCCTTGGCTGTCCTGGAATCAATTATTTATAGTTTTTCGAGACAGGGTTTCTCTGTGTAGCCTTGGCTGTCCTGGAATCAATCTGTAGACCAGGCTGGCCTGGAACTCAAAGAGATCCACCTGCCTCTGCCTCCTGAGTGCTGTGATTAAAGGCGTGCGCCACCACGCCTGGCTGGAACACAGGATTTTGTGTGTGAGGAGCACATACTATACCACTGAGCCACATCCCTAACCCCCAGCGCAGTATTTGAGGGTGACATAAATTCCCTCACTGACTCAGAGATGGGCTTTTTTTTTTTTTTTTTTTCCTTTGGTTTGGTTTGGTTTGGATTTTCGAGACAGGGTTTCTCTGTGTAGCCTTGGCTGTCCTGGACTCACTTTGTAGACCAGGCTGGCCTCGAACTCACAGCAATCCGCCTGCCTCTGCCTCCCGAGTGCTGGGATTAAAGGTGTGCGCCACCACCGCCCAGCACCAGAGATGGGCTTCTATTATGCAATTTGAAGGCTGAGAGAGGCCAGCCTGGGCTACATTGTAAGATGTTCCCAACTGCAACTTCAAAAAAAAAAAAAGGATGGTGCGTTTGAGGGTGCGCTAAGATATGTAGATACTAGCACTATTTCCAATATGGGGTCTGAATTACATCGGGGACAGTCGGAGGCTGAGAATGGTTCACTGATGGTCTTGGCTAAGTGTTGGGTTTGGAGACCTAGCTGAGTGTTTGAGGGATCAAATTTGGGGCCTAGAAGATGCTCCTCTGCTCCACTCCAGAGCCACTACATCCCTAGCCCAGGAAACCTGTTGCTATTGGTATCCTGGGTCCAGAGTCAAGATTAGCGTTAGAGTGGAGTTAAGTTTAAATGACGTCCCTGATCTGAATTGGGTTCCCAAGGTTTGAACTGGTGTCAGAGCTGGGTATGGTCTGAGAAAGGCAGAAGTCAGGATTAAGTCGGGGCAAAAAGTCCAATTAGGGGGCTGGAGAGACGGCTCAGTGGCTAAGAACACTAGCTGCTCATCCAGAGGGTCCCAGCACCCTCATGGTGATTTACAACTGTCTAGAACAGTTCCAAGGGCTCTGATACCCTCACACAGACGAACGTGAAGGCAAAATGAAATGCACATAAAACATATTTAAGAAAAAATTTTAAGTCCAAGTAGGGCGCCCTCACCGGTAGCATTCTTGGCGGGCCTGGAGTTCCCGCTTCCTGTGGTCCAGAAGGAGGGGCAGGGAGTCCTGGCAGATGGTCCTTGCTGTAGGGAATGAAAACCGCTCTTTGTAGGAAGCTCTTTTCAAACAATGCTTCCTACAGCAAATGTCCGAACCCCCTCACTCTTGAGCACAGTCTACGCGATCTCCATGTGCGTCACTTTGGGGGACGTTTACATGGTCATTGTTCATTGATCAAGGATTTGAAGCTGTTTGCTGTTTGAAGGCGCAGAAAGACACCAAACCGTAGCCACACTCCTAACCGTTCCCGCTGGTCTGCTTTCTGGATGATATAGGCTCCTCGAGGACAGAAGTTATGTCACACTCATTGTCTGTCCCTCCAGTGTTGACGTGGTACCCGGCATCATGTAGCATGCACTTAGTAACTACTGACTAAATACTGAACAAATAAAGCCATTGTGTGCTCCAGTGATGAGTGGGGACTGGTAGGAAAGTCGGTGAGAAGTGCAGTGCAGCCTGTGACATAATGTCCACATGCCCATCTCTCACCTCTGAGACTCATCGCAACACACACAGACACACACTTATGCACATGCACACCCTCACACACACTTATACACACACACACACACACACACACACACACACACACACACACACACACTGGTGTTGCCTCTGTGGAACAGACAGTCCTGGAGACAGAAAGGGCTCATGCCCAGTAATCTTGAAATCCAAAATTCAACAAGAGAGCCCAATGCACTTCCCAGACACTTCATCCCCACCCGAGATGCTAGAAGAAAGCAAGGCATGGGGCCTCAGCAGCTACATTCTATAAATACCTGTGGCTTTCCACCTGTTGACCTCCAGCCTGCAAGGGCATTCATTTCTGAGTTCCAGAAGAACATACGAGGAGAGGTGCAGAGGGATGCCAGGGTATGCCAGCTGCCTGCCAGGAGAGTGTGTGTACCTGTCTGTGTGCACACCTGTGTGTGTGTGCATCTGTCTGTGTGCACACCTGTGTGTATGTGTGCATCTGTCTGTGTGCACACCTGTGTGTATGTGGGCACCTGTCTGTGTGTGCAACTGTGTGTGCACCTGTATGTATGCGCCTCTGTGTGTGCACCTGTCTGTGTGTGGGCACCTGTCTGTGTGTGCAACTGTCTGTGTGCGTACCTGTGTGTGTGTGCACCTGTCTGTGTGTGCATCTGTCTGTGTGCACACCTGTGTGTATGTGTGCATCTGTCTGTGTGCACACCTGTGTGTATGTGGGCACCTGTCTGTGTGTGCAACTGTGTGTGTACCTGTATGTATGCGCCTCTGTGTGTGCACCTGTCTGTGTGTGGGTACCTGTCTGTGTGTGCAACTGTCTGTGTGCGTACCTGTGTGTGTGTGCACCTGTCTGTGTGTGCACCTGTCTGTGTGCACACCTGTCTGTGTGCGCATCTATCTGTGTGTGCCTCTGTCTATTCTGTGTGAGCAATAAACACTATCCAGGAAGCCCTTGCTTGCCAGGGCTTTAACAGTGATCTGTATCAGACACTATCCTCGGATCTCAGCATTCATAACCCCAGTGCTACTCCCCACACCCTGAGTACAGCGTGGTCCTTGTCCCAGGCCCACCTGTTCCTGGCCGCAGCTCCACGATGCAGTAGCCCTCAATCCACTGGTAGCAGGGAAAGGGAATGACGGCGCCATCCGGGGCGGTGACGCTGATGCGACTGCAGTACCAGGGGTCCTTGCAGAGGAAGGCAAAGCGCTCCTTGTGTAGACGCAGCAGAAGGATCTCACCCAGCTCTGACGCACAGCGCACCTTGTACCTCTGAACCTGCGGTGACGGAGGCAGCAGGCAAGCCAGTGAGCGGCGAGGGGCTGCCGCTTTCAGAGGTGCACCGACACCTCCACCTGTTCGGCTGCTGACCCATGTGGTGTGAGTGAGAATGCCTTTACCCCGGTATGCAGGGCCTGAGCAGAATTTTGCAGGAATTCCTAGCGTCAGGGGCCAGTAGGGCACTTTTATGTGGGGTCACTAGCAAACTATACTAGGCAGGAGCTGACAAGGGAAAGCAGACCCTTCCCAGAAAACAGGAAATCTATAGCTAGAGGAAAGAAGAGATTTAGTCAGAGCCTAGTAGTGTCAATTATGGGAGGAGCCAGGCCAGGAGGCCAGTCCAATCACGAAGTTCAAGGCCAGCCTGGTCTACAGATTTTTGGACAGACCCCGTCTCGAAAAACCACACATCATCATCATCAACAACAACAATAATAAACAGGAAGGAACAAAAACAACAACAGCGGAAAGAGCCAGGAAGCCAGGAGAAGTCCCCAGGGTCCCTTCCAAACTCTCTGTCCCCACAGCCGTATTTCAGAGAAGTTGGTGATGCCTATCGTTACCCAAAAGGCAGGGGTGACAAAGGAAACAGGGTCAAGGGTTATAGTGAGCGTCCTGCTTTCAGCAGGACTGGACAAATCCAAACAAGTAATCGTGCCCTCCTTCCGGTCCCAGGTTCGGGTCTACTCCTCAGAGGTCCCTCCCCATCTGTCCCCCGTCCTCACCGATCCAGCGGCGAAGTCCCTGCCCACACGATCCAGCTTCTGCTTAGGGCTCTCGCCACAGGTGCCCACCAGTGTAGCGTAGATGTTATCCAGCGTGCCAGCCTTCAGGTAGGAACCCGTGGTCACACACAGTCGGTACACTGCCATGACGGGACCAAAGAGCCCAAGAACAGTAGCTGGCCTAGAGGTGATGAGCTACAGGTAGGGCTGGGTCGGCTCCTGGACGGAAGGCTGGGGGGGTGGGGGGGGGCTGGGCAAGGGTGGCCCCGAGGAAGGGTCCAGCTCTAGGATGTCCCTGGGCTCTCGCTCTCTGTCTCTCAGGGCAGCTCCGCTGGTAGCTCCGGAGTGCTGTCCCCGCCCACAGGCTTGCACCCTGGTGTTTGCTTGCCTCTGACACAGCAGGTGCCTCTGGCTGGCTCACCCAGATGGATATCGGGAACCTGGGTCCATCCGGGAGGGAAGGAGGGAGGTGGAACCAAATGCCGAGACAGGGAGGAGGTGACGCATGTACAGGGACACTACCCTCTGCCTGGTCAGAGCTTTGACTAATGTCCTAAAGGCCGTGTTCGCCCACTCCCCAGTTTCCACCCAGACCCCTTTCCCCCCTATTTCCATACCAGAAATGGGGCACCCGGAGTCCCAACATGTGAATCACCCATGTGAATCACACGGTAACCTCAGAAGGCTGAACCGATTCATAAATCACACGTGACCCCCAGCAACAATCAAGTGAATAGCACGCTTGGCACGTGGCCAAGCCCTCCTCCTGTTCCCCATCCCACCGCCCACCCACTCGTCTCCTCAAGCCTAGTCTTCTCTCTGGTCCCAGTTTTTGGTATCTCCGACCTCAGTCACTCCTTGGGAATCGGGCTTGCCAAGTGAACGGAGGCCTGCCTGGCAACATCTGGAGGCCCTCGCGTGACATTCTTCACGCCCCAGCCTGTCTGCTGAGCGTGGGAGGCAACCCGTGCGCTAGGTTTCCAAGATCTAGGTCACAGAGGCCAGGAAGAGGAGGGGGGAAAAAAAAAGGGCTACCAAGGAACCCTGTGGCCCGCAGCGGCCTCTCGTGGCCGATCTAGTCACCTCTAGATTCCAGCCTGCGAGGAGCTTCCGCACTGCGACCTCCCTGCACCTCTAACGAAGGCACAAGCACCAGTAGTTAGGTTTCCTTAAGTCAGAGAGTCCTAGGCACGAAAGAACGCCATTCCGCGTCATTTAAACAACTATGACTTACAGCACAAAGGTGTCGCAAGATACTCTTTTATATAAAAATGCAGGGCAACAGAAAGAGCCCGGATAGCTCAGTCGGTAGAGCATCAGACTTTTAATCTGAGGGTCCAGGGTTCAAGTCCCTGTTCGGGCGCTCAGTTTTTGTACGCTCTATTGTTTAATGAGGACAACATAATGACAAAACAGTACTATTCTTTTAAAAGAAGATGTAGATAAGTACATCGGGAACATAAATTCCTACCACTGATATAAGAGGGAACAGCGGCATACAGGCGTACTTTGCACGTCAAGAATAGTAAAAGGAAGTTGGCGAAATCAATTTTAACGATATATTTTGTTTAGTATCATATTTGAAGGCCTTATTTTAACTCTAAATTGGTATTTTAAAATCAGATTTTAACATTTTTGATCTTCTTTTGTAATTTTCAGGTTTAGAAGAAGTACTCGTCCCTCAGGGACTAATAACCACGTATAATTGTTGGCTTTTTCATGCGTTTCTTTTGTTTCGATAAATGATAAAAATGGAGCGCTATGCAAAACCGGGTTTGGAATAATGTATGTAATTTCGGAAGCCACACAGGCCAGGGGGGTTCCATGGTGTAATGGTTAGCACTCTGGACTCTGAATCCAGCGATCCGAGTTCAAATCTCGGTGGAACCTTAGTGTTTTTAAAACCTAAATCAACATTTAGAGATGTTTGTTTTATCAGACTAAGTAGTTTAATTCTCTGTTACAGACCACCAGGTAGGATATATAAACAATCACGTACACCAGGACCTGTGATGAATTAAAATATAAAGATATTAAGATGTTTTCTTTAGGTTTGCCAAATACAAATAGCCAAATCACTATGAATGTAACATTTTTATAATTCCTGATTGTTTTGTGGTTCTTCTTTTGCTGTATATAGTTTATTTTATTTATGTGTAATAATATAAATGTACATGTCAAAAAGAAATATTAAAAAAAGAATATTAACTTTTTGACATGCTTACTGTGCTGATGGGTTATAAACAGTTCACTTTCGCTGCCAAGCGTTGTGTACGGAAGCCGTCTCGGGTTCTGTTGGCAAGACAACGCCGTGGGCCTCATAAAACTAGGAGGAAAAACTGACGTGGCAGCGGTGGGATTCGAACCCACGCCTCCGAAGAGACTGGAGCCTAAATCCAGCGCCTTAGACCGCTCGGCCACGCTACCCGCACGGAGGTTGCGGATCCCCGTTGTCTTCCTAAGAGCGTAGAAGGAAGTCGGCCTGGGACGACGATCACGAGCCGCACGGGACGGCGGCCCGGAAGAGCCAGAAGACACGGACACGCACAACGAGGCGAGCTTATTTAGTGGGGTCGAGTCCGGGAGCCGGGCAGGCGGCTGCTGGCGAGCTCACGTCCCGTTCCTCTGCCTCCCCGTTCCTCGCTCCCGCGTCCGCCCTCACTGTCGCCCAGCGCTCGCGCTCTCCGTGCGCTGCACCTCAGGCTGCGGCCCCCACGGCGCTCGCCCCACGCCCCTGCGCGGACTCCCGCGATACCCCTTTCTCCCTCCCTTAAAAATTTTTTTTTATTATTATGCTAGCTTCCGTAAGCTGGAAGAAGGCGCCGCCCGCCAGGTGGCTCTGTGGCGCAATGGATAGCGCATTGGACTTCTAGTGACGAAAAAGCGATTCAAAGGTTGTGGGTTCGAATCCCACCAGAGTCGGTTTTATTTCTCTTAAAAAAAAAAAAAGACTTTTCTTGGCTTTTATGTAAAGACCCATTTTATTTTCAGGTTCAGTTTCCACCTCAGTCTGCCGTTCGGCTCTTTACTTACCTGTCTGCCCCAAGGCTTGAGCCGTGGAGAGCAGGCCTGAAGGTGGAAGAATGGTATGGGCAAGTGGGCATGGCGCCGATATAAAGGCAGGCCCCTGGCTAGGGGACACACCGGGATTTAATAACCATTTTATTCCATGCACTAGGGACTTGGGGAGGGTATGGGACTGGGCTGGGGTAGAGAGAGTACAATCCTACACACAGGGTAAACGGAGCAGGGGAAAGGGACAGGAAAATATATATTTATATAGATACTCTAATATAGACCACATCTCACCCGCGCGCTGAGCCCGCGCGCCCCCGCTGCCCTCCTCGCCCCGGACGCCCGGATCCCTCTCCTGCCCTCCGGCTGGAGTCTCTACGCCACCCCCAAACCCTGCCCCAGCCCCGCAAAGCTCAGGGCCAAGGTCTCCAAAACGCGGGCGGCGGGAGTGGCGGGGCCTTGGGCGCCCCGTCTGGTCTGTACGGTGGCGGTGGCGGCGGCGGTGGCGGCAGCAGTCCGGTGAGGGGCGCCGGCGCGCTGGAATCCCCGGCGCGTGGGCAGCAGTGGGACGGGGACCTGGCGCAGCGCGGACTGGGAGGGCCCCGCTGCAGCGCGGGGCCAACGACCGGAGAGGCAGGGTCCAGCGGGGGGCGCGGCGCCGGGAGCCCCGGATCCGCCGCCTCCGACCGGGGCGGCTTGGGGCGCCGGGAGCCGTGCAGCGCGGAGAAAAGCTGGGAGCGGGCGGCCGGGCTAGCGTCGTGCGCAAAGGCCGCCAGGCGAAGCAGGCACTCGCGGAAACCGGACAAGTAGCAGCTGGCGAGCGCCTCGGCGTCCTGGCCTGGGGACCGAGGAACCCCTGGTGCAGCCGGCGGGAGGGCAGGAGGGCAAGGGGTGGGGATGGGGGGCCCAACGGGGGTGAGGGAAGGGGCGGGGCGCAGAGATACCCAGGTCAGACGGGCGCACGGACAGAGACAGGAGGCCAGATGGACGTGTCCAGGAGGAGCAGGGGAGTGAGGGAGACACAGAGACAGACACGCGCAGGTGTTATTAACCTCGCCGAGCCCCGCGGGGCCCGCCCCTTCCCAGGCTTCCCAAGCCTTCCCGGCTCCCACCCGCCCGCCCTCCCTCCGCTGCCCCACCCCCCGCGCTGTACCCGGGGGCTCCACCCGGCTTCGCTCCCTCAAGTAGCCCACGGCGAACTCCAGGATCTCCGCTTTCTCCAGCTTCGGGTTCCGGAGGTTCTACACACGGGGTGGGTGGGTGGGTGGGGAGGGGCGAAGAGACAGAAAGGGGTGGGGAGAGAGGGGGGAAAGTGGCTGGGGGAAGAAGGGAGGGGCGGATACGGGAGCTGCGGGCGCCCCCGTGACTCGCGACCGACCGAATGTGGAGAGAGCCAAGAATGGTCCCCTGTCCCACCCTGAGACGAGACTGTCCAACCTGAGGGAGTGGAACCACAGTTCCCAGCGTGTGAGGAGTGTGTAGGCAACAGCAACCCTGATGGTGAAAACCACCGCAAACCGGAGCTCATGGATCAGGGGGTTGGAGGTAGAAACCCAAGGTGGAAAGCTGACGCACGCTGGAAGCTCAGTTTTGCGAGGCCAGACAGGAAACTTACAGACCCGCAAAGTGGCGAAGATGGAATTCTGAGAGCAAGACCGGGGGTCTGGGGTGGGATTTCATGGACCAGGCTTGGGTCAGGATGCCTTGGGACTAGAGTCACCACTCCGGCTTATGTCCCCCAACCCCAGTGGAAAGCCCTGGGGGTGGGGGTTCACAGGTACAGGATGCGCAAAAGCCTTGGGCTGGGGGGTAGAACTAACCTGGTCCCTGGTCCTCTCCAACAGCAGCAGCCGCAGCTCTTCCAGGCTGCGGTTGATGCGGTCCCGGCGCCGCTTCTCCACCAACGGCTTCAGCATCTGTGAGCAGCGGGAAAGGGAGAGCCGGGTCGACCGGACCGAGACTCAGCGCCGCCACGCGAGCGCACGGTCCTGCCGCCGGGGAAACCCTCACGCGCTCCTCTCCCGAACTCCCAGACTGCATAGGGGCTGGTCCATTCCTTCACTCTAACTCCCTCCTTCTTTCCAACGCCGGGTGGGGGGGGGGGTGGCTTCAGTGGCTCGCCCCCACTTCTCCCGGCTCCCTGCCGCTTCTGCGGTCCGCTCTCTCCTCTCCTCGCCCCCCCCCCCACTCCACTCCATGACTCTCCTCTCTTCTATGTCTCTATCTTGCGTGGAATCCCTCCCCGAAGAACTTTGGGGACACCCTTCCGCCCCCCAATCCAGGGAGCTTCGCGATGCAGATCAAAGTTAGTAACCCGGAGGGAGAAGGGGAGACATAGCGCGACCACACCTCCTCTTCTCCTCGCACCTCTGGAACCCACGACTCAAAAGTCTTCTCTTTGAGTCGGGTGAAGTTCACAGCCGCTTACAGACAGCGTCCATAGCCTCTCTAACCCGCACTGCCCTATAGCGGCGCACTTTGTGCTGTTTTATTTGCTTGTTTTGTTTCTTGTAGGGGCGCACTCCCTAGCCTAGAACCTGCGGTAATCCACCTGCCTCAGCCTCCCGAGGGCTAGGATAGGCCACCGTGCCCGAGTTCTGGCACTCTCCCGAGCTCTCCAGGCCGCAGGCCGCAGCCCACAATAATGCAAACCCTAGACCTCGGCTTCCGCCGCCTGCTGCGCAAGTTCAGCCCCGACCCGTCCTGTTTATACTTTACAGATCCTTTGGGTCTCATGAGCACCTCCGTCCTGTCACTCCCGAGTCTCCATCCTCACCCCTAATCCACAGAGTTAGAACCTCTAAGTCCCCTGGCCGGAACAGGGACCCTAGCTCCCTCCCTTCCCACCTCTCACCTTGGGGCCATCCCTATTCTCAGCTCGATCCCGGGTGACCATCGCTCCTCCGGACCCTGCGGTGGACGCAGCAGCGCGTGCTGCCTAGATCCTTATATCCCGCAGCAGCAGGGTAGGAGGGGTAGGGCCCGGCCCCGCCCCCTTCGGCACCTCGGTGCCTGGGCAAGGACCCCGGCACGAGGCTCCCGGAAAGGCCGAGGGCGAGGGGGAGGGGAAGGGGGGGGGAACTAGCCCCAAGTGTGGGAAGTAAGGGGAGGAAGGGGCCACAGGCTGGTTTAAGGACCATAAAGCTGTATAACGAGGCGGGACCCAACTGCAGGGAGAGGAGTATTAGGCATGAAATTGGGACACCTCCTAGAACAGTAGATTTCTTGAAGGTTCACTATACCCTCACCAACACTGAAGAAAAAAGTGTGAGCACGCTTGAGCCTCCAGGCAGAATATTACAAGCTCCTCCCACACCTCTTGGGCAGACGCATGCCCTAAAGTAGATCCGCCGGATTCTACCGGCTGCTGTGGGGAACCGTGCCGTCGTACCTGTCCCTTCTATTATTATTATTGCCCCTACAATAACTCCGCCGCTCGTCCCTGCAGACCTAGCAATAAGGACAATTTGCCTTCAAGCGGCTATTAGAGGGAACAGATTTTCTTGAGGGTGGCTGGACTAAGGGAGGACAAAGGAAACTTCTAGAAAAAACAAAAACAAAACGAAATAAAATCAAGTCCTTAAAAGAATAACTAGAAGTGGAGAAATCTTTCCATTTACAAGCATTTGGTTTAAAACTAAATTTAGGAGTATGGCTGACAGGAAAGCCTCCCACAAGTGCACAGGAGTTAACTTGCCTCTGGAGGCCTCTCGTGACGACGGAGCAGGGAAACACGAGCTTTGCTAAAGGAACGAGAAAGGGTTGGTTGTAAAAACGGGTCCGCACCCACCTCAAACCAAGAGCATGGCCCTCTGCAGCGGATGTGTCAACACCTGGAGACTTCAGGTCGGAAGTGCCTGAGAAGGTAAAACCGAAATTTAACATGGCAAGAAGACATGGGGAAAGGACAAAATAAAGACAGGGCTACAAACCGAGCCAGAAGGTACTAGTAGCTGTGGAGTCAGAGGAGAAGTGGAGCCTCCTCCCAGAGGCCCTCCACGCGCTGAGAGGTTTTTCTGGCAGAGGTTGCCTTGACAAAGGCCGGGCGGGCGGGAGGGGCCCAGGACTTGAGAAGGGGGCTCCCATTTGGAATTCGGACCCCCAGTACATCCCGCCTTCCCCTACTTCGGCCAAATGGGAGCACAGATGTGTGGCCCCAGCAGGCCCCGCAGCCCCCCTCCTTGGGAACCAGGATTGGGGTTGAGTTTTTCTCACCTGCACGTGAGGCTCGGGGCCCGAGGCAGTTTGCACCCGGGTGTGGGGCCGCCCCTGGCCATATGGAATGACTTTATGGCCCGGTGGCCGGATCCAAGGGAGAGAAAGAAGGGCCCGGTGCACCACCTACCTCAGTCATTGTGCGCCGCCTCCTTCCACAAGTGGTCCCAGCAGCAGAGCCTCTGACTCTGACAAATTCAGATACGTGTATTGTGAGGCTCTCTTCCCGTGTGCATTGGTGGTTCAGTGGTAGAATTCTCGCCTGCCACGCGGGAGGCCCGGGTTCGATTCCCGGCCAATGCATCGCTAGGTTTTTCTTTTACTTCCTCGGTGGAGAGGATAATGGAATTGAAGACACTTCAAGTAAGCAAACATAACATCGTTTTTGCTTAAACATCTCGACCAAAACTAAAGCGTAGCTTTATTATTTTTAATTTTTATTTTTTATTCTGTGACCGGCTTGGAAGCTCCGGAATTAGTCCCTGACTCCGCAGTTCCTCACCACCTACCCCACAACCCTGCACACACTGTCGGCACAAGGAGCTGAGATCTCTGCCCAGGGGTCCTCTCCGCAGTCAGCGCGGGAGGGCCAGGTCTTTCTTTCCTCCTCCTTCTCTCTCCTCATTTTCTGTCCTCTGAAGCGCCTGGGCATGTCAGCTCTCCCCCTGAGGGCATCTCGGCGACTCCATCTCTCTCTGGTGGTTTTGGGCTTTTTGCTTTTTTGTGTTTGTTCTTTGTTTAGGTCTCGGCTACTTCTGCTGGGGTCTCTCCGGGTCTAGGGTGGTCTCTCCGACTTCTGAGTGCCCTGTCCCTCTGCTGCTCCCTCTCTGGGCCTCTCCAGGCTGTCTTGTCGAGTCTCCCGGTCCCTGTCGCCTCTGAAGACCCTGCGCTCCCACGCTCGCACCCCCGGCTCCCCGCGGCTGCCCGGCCCGCCCCTGGCCCGCAGCTTTGATCCCGCACGCGCCGCGCCCGGGAGGGGCGGAACCGGGCACGGCCACCTGCCGGGGCCACTTGTGAGCGACCCGGGGGCCCTGACGCCCCGCGCCCGCCTTCCGCTCCCCTCCCGAGCGCTCCACCGCCCTCCGCCTCCCTCCTCCACGGTCTGAATTCCGGTTTTAGCCTCCTGACTGTCTCAGCCTGGTGGGATTCATCTTGGGATGGCATCAGTGACAAGGCTCCCTTCTCAGTTCCAAGCAGGAGAAAAGTAAACTTGGCATTTCTGTGAGCCCTACTGGGCTCATCTGCCCATTCAGTCTAGATGTGTGTGTGTGTGTGTGTGTGTGTGTGTGTGTGTGTGTGTGTCTGTGTGTGTGTGTGTCTGTGTGTGTGTGTGTGTCTGTGTGTGTTTATTAGGCCTTGGGGTCACATTGCCTCTGAGCTCTCCTGATATGTTGTTGGCATGGACGGTGGTACGGGGACAGGAAACAGGAAATAGAATAGAACAATTTAACGGGCTTGTAAGGATAGTTGCCAAGACGTGACACTGAAGAACTAGCTCCACGGAAGTGGTCAGAGGCAACCTCATGGTAGTGACACTATCTCAGCAATGGTCAGCCATGAGGAGTCCGAACCCTCCTGTGGAAAAGAGAAGCGTGGTAGAGAATCCAAGGCCAGCTTTGGCAACAGACTACTTTTGAGTTGGCATCCTCGCTTGAGACGTTGTTCTTTTAAGAAAGAGAGGCCACCAGAGAACCCTCTCTCGTTCCTGTTCCTACACCGTGCCGGTCACCACCTCCATGGGAAAGGGGTCTTCCCTGCTCCTGAGGCTGCCGCTCCACCCCCCACTGGCATCAACCCTCCCACCCCCAACCGGTTATTCCCACCGGCATCAGAAGCGTTTATAGGCCATTTGATGAAAAATGTGGGAATCGCTCATTTGGAAAAGTAGAAAAACAAACCGACTGGTTTCAGAGAATGGGCTTTCTCAGCAGGCTGAGAGCCAGTTTTGGGGGTTGGGTGGGGGAAAGGATTTGACTTCACAGGCTGATTCACCCTGATACTAATGAAATTAAGGAGCCCAAAAACAGAGTCTGGGGAAAGTTCCAGCAAGGTGTCCATAGGGCCATGGGATTCTGAACATTGCACATACACAGGAATAAAAAAAATATACAAAGTAGGTAGGCGGTCTGTGGAGAATACTGCAGCGTCCGCCAGGGGTTAGGCTGCTTGTCTGCATTTGTCAGTGTTTAACTTACTAAGTATTAATTATTGAACCCAGAGTCTTGCTATTTGTCAGCATCTTAAATATGTAAATTGTTACATTCTTTGCTTTACTCTAAATATTACTTATTATGCCTAGTTTTTTGTTTGTTTTTGTTTTTTGTTTGCCTGTTTTGTTATTTTCAAGACAGGGTTTCTCGGTGTAATAGCCTTGGCTGTTCTGGAACTCTCTTTGTAGACCAGGCTGGCCTCAGAGATCTGCCTGCCTCTTCCTCCCAGTGCTAGGATTACAGGTGTGAGTAGTTTTTGGTTTTGCTTTGTTTTGTTTTTTAATTAAGTACACTAAGTGGTGGCAGCTTTTAATCCCAGTCCTTGGGAGGCAGAGGCAAACTCATCTCTCTGAGTTCCAGTGCAGCCAAGGCTACAAAAACCTGTCTTGAAAAACCAGAAATAAAAAATTTAAAAGATGTACTTTTCAGGCCCTCAAAACCTAAGGTGACCCTCCAGGTCAACTGGGTGGTTTGATGTCAGCTCCTTGCCCCGGCACAGCTGTGGCCTGTGAAGCGGTCCCTGGTCTACCTTTGAAAGTTGTGAGTGTTGGTGTCGATGAGGAAGGATCCCAAGCCTCTGTCCAGAGAGGACCCGTGTCTACACATACGTCATGTTGTGTCCTAACAGCACAGGCATCTGTGTCTCGCTGCGCTCTCTCTGCGGTGGCCACACTGACTTCCCTCTCCCACTGTGACAGCTCCTTCACCTGGCTTTCAAGCCTCTTGTCCTAGACCTCTATAGTTTTTCAAAGGGAAAGCAGCTCCTTAGGATGCCCTGGGTCCTGATTAGGGGAGTTGCTAGGAGGATGTTCCCTGGGGGCTAGGAGGTTGGAGAGTCACAAAACTCAGCCTCTGAGAGTTCTAGGCGCCTACAGCAGCTGTGCTCTGGCTTCCAGGTCGCTTTCTATGATTCAAAGCTAAACTCAGGGAATCTCAGACTCTGATAAAATAGAAAGGAACACTTTTTTCTTTTCCTTTTCTGTTTGTTGTTCTATTTTTGTTTGTTCCGAGGAAGGGTCTCGTCAGGACGACACTTATCAACTTTAAAGCCCAGAGCTACAGAAGTTGAACCCTGCCTGCCATTTCTTCTGTCCTCAGCATGTGTTTATCCATATCTACTCTGTGCCGCAGAGACAGCTCCAAACAAAACAAGCAACGAGCTCTGCCCTCACTGGCTTTTGCTCTTGTCGGGAAAACAGTCCATGCAAGGTACACAAAATATTATTTGGCAGACAGTAAATATGATGGAGAAAAAGCAAAGAAATAAAGAGAGTAGTGGGTGAAAACTGTAATTCTGCAAGGTCTTATCCTAGAAGAATGGGGTTGCCATGATATGGTGGTGCCTGTACTCCTAGCACTTGAGAGGCAGAGGCAGAAAAATCAGAAATTCAAGATCTTAGCTGGGCGTGGTGGTGCACACCTATAATCCTAGAGGCAGGCAGATCACTTTGAGTTTGAGGCCTACCTGGTTTACAAAGCGAGTCCAGGACAGCCAAGGCTACACAGAGAAACCCTGTCTGGGAAAAGCAAAGAAGAAGGAGGAGAAGGAGAAATAGAAATGAATTCACACACAATTTTCTAGCTCCTTCTGTTATGGGAAGAAACAGTCAGGAATATAGACATCTTTTTTTTTTTTTGAAGATTTATTTACTATTTATACAGTGATCTTATCCGTATGTACACTTGCACACCAGAAGAGAACGCCAGATCTCATTACAGATGGTTGTGAGCCACCATGTGGGTGCTGGGAATTGAACTAGGGACCTTTGGAAGAGCAGCCAGTGCTCTTAACCTCTGAGCCATCTCTCCAGCCCAAATATAGACATCTTCAGCAAAGTTTATTTAGCAAAGTAAACACTCCAGAGGGAGATGTGGGGAGGGCGGGTGAGGGGAGAGGCTGCTCTAAGGCAGAGAGTAGCCCTCTGGAACCATGCCTTTAATCCCAGCACTCGGGAGGCAGAGGCAGGCGGATCGCTGTGAGTTCAAGGCCAGCCTGGTCTACAAAGCGAGTCCAGGACAGCCAAGGCTACATAGAGAAACCCTGTCTCAAAAGAACCAAAAAACAAAACAAAACAAACAAAAAAAAATCCTGGGTTCTGGTCCCCAGATTCACCACCCCTCAAAAATAAGTCATGAGTCTGATTCCATGCCTGCAGCGTCCTCCTGTGAAGTCAGTGACGCCGATATGTTGCCAATAGGCTAAACCTTGCGCACTCGGCAAAGACACTGCTGACTGATCAATATGGAATATTAGAAAAAGAAGACCCAAGGATGATTCTGAAGGTTTTAGTGTAATCAACCAAACGAATGGAATTTTTGTTGACTGAAATTTGAAGACTACAGATGAAACAGCTTTGAGGGAAAGACTGTGACCTTGAGATCCCTATGAGATCCCTACTTGACAGCCCAGTGGGGACAGAGCAGCCAGTAGGACACAGTCCTGGCGGACAGGTCCAGACGCGGAGATGAAAGCGTGAGGCAGTGTAAGGCATTGCCTGGCGTTTAAAGGCACTGGACTAGAGCTGCCTCCGCAGACGGCACAGGCAAGGAGGCGACCACTGGAAGGCTGAGGCCCCTGGCTCTCCTCACTGCACAAGAAGAGTCTGTGAACTAGCTGCTAACGAGGCAGAAGGAGCATCCGAAGGGCGTCCGCCTGGGAAGGAAGGGAGGAGCATTTAGCAATGTGGCTGTTATTCGCTAAGCCTTAATAAAGGAAGCTATGATGGTGAGGGCTATGGCTGGAGGGGTTCAGAGGAGCAGGCGGAGGTGCGGACAGTGAGGTCACTTCTTGCTGAACAGAGGAGCAAGTGGAATGGGGACTGTGGAAGAACGTGGGCCCAGACAGCATCTTACTCTGTTTTCCGGCCTTTTCTCCAGCTGGCTTACAACAGCACTATATTCCGAGCTAGCGGGAAAGTCTGGAAGCTGGGACGCCCAAGGGCACGGTGCCAGCATATCTGATGAGAGCGCTCTTGTCACATCAGAATTTGGTAGAGGGAATCATACCGTGTGACAGAATAAGCAAGCTTGTTGGAGCTGCTTCTGTCATTTCATGGGGCCTCCACTCACATGACATCTTCTAGTTTGAATAATGTCCCAAAGGCCCTATCTCCCATCAGATTACACATCTGGGGACTAAGTTGCCAACACAAGAACTTTTCAGGGACACACAACAGATGTTTTTGTTGTTGTGAATGCAATCACCTCTTTAGGAAGCTGACGGGAGCAGGGCAGTGGTGGCGCATAGCCTTCAAGAGGCAGAGACGGGCAGATCTCTGAGTTTCGAGGCCAGCCTGGTCTACAGCGTGAGTTCCGGGACAGCCAGGGCTACATAGAAAGCCTGTCTCGGCGTGGGGTGGGGAGTGGGGTGTACGTCGGGGTTGACCAGTCAGGGAAAGAAGAGCGCTGGGTAAGTGCACGCAGCTGTGGAGTCCATGGGAAACCATCTTGGCAGTGAAGCAGGCTTCCGGCCGGAAGTGAGAGAGTTCCCCATCCACCCCAAGGAAAGAGTAAACTAACTGGCAGGAAAACTGGGAGGAGTGTATTGGAAGTTTAGAAGGGAGGAAGGGGAAGCGAGAAATGTAATCATTTCAAAATCTTAAAATTAAAAACAGTACTGGTGATTCGTGGTTTCGGATGACACAGTCGGAATTGAGTAAAAGGCTTAATAGAAAAAAAGAAAAGGCTTAATAGACTCTGGGTGATTTGATGGAGTTAGACCATAGTAGTCTCGACTTCGCACGGGGGCGCTAGCGAATCCCATTGGGAGCTTCTCCAAAGAAAAATCTAGAGCACTTAACGCTTATTGAACGGACAGTGCTTAATACCAAAACTACTAACGCTGTGAGCAGGATTCGAACCTGCGCGGGGAGACCCCATTGGATTTCGAGTCCAACGCCTTAACCACTCGGCCATCACAGCCGCGTGCGGCCTTGGGCCTGCGGAGCTATAGCTGCCTATCAAGACACTCGACCCCTGAAGTTTTTGCCTTTTTTTTCTTTCCCTTTCCTTCCCCAGCTGTGCGCGTGCGCTGCGACTAGACTGCCAGGTCCTTCGTGGCCTCGTCTTGAGCAGCAACCTCTTCCCGGGGCTCTCTTCTCGCGGAGCCGCAGTGGACCCACAATAAAACCAGTGTCCTCCCTATTCCAGTCCTTAGCCTTAAGGAGCAGAGTGTCAAGGCTCAGAGGCTTCTGCGTCTCTAAAGATACTTAAAAGTGCATAGGAAACGTGGCCCTAAGCGTACAGGAAGCAATAGGAAGAGTCTAAGGCAGCAGCAGAAGTTTCCTCCGGGACAGATGGCAATAATATACCACTTCCCTATGCAAAGCAGGCACCGCTGGGATTCGAACCCAGGATCTCCTGTTTACTAGACAGGCGCTTTAACCAGCTAAGCCACGGCGCCAACGGGGACGTACCTGCTGCATCAAAGTACATCAGCTGTGGTGCGGGGAGGGGAGTAAGGAGGAAAAGTAGAGTAATTCCACCAGCAGTCTGAACTGGACCTGCGATTACTAACTCCACCCAGGCTCCCCTTTGCTAAGCTTTGAGTTGAAGGCTAAACTGACCAGGGGCAGCTAATTCTGGTGTGCTGACATAAAGCTAAGGAACTCAGCTAAAGCGCCGCGGGTTTCCCAGCGCTTCCACTTGCTCCAGCCACAGACCGGAGCTCGCCAAGACTTTAGCCACGTGGTGCCTCTCTGCCGCTCCAGGAAGTCAGGGGGAATAGTGTGGTTGTGTTGAGTGGTTTTGTGTGTGTGTGTGTGTTTTGTTTGTTTTGGTTTTTCCAGACAGGGTTTCTCTGTGTAGCCTTGGCTGTCCTGGACTCTCTTTGTAGGCCAGGCTGGCTTCGAACTCACAGTGATCCTCCTGCCTCAGGCGAGGTAAATCTTTGGCTACCAGGACCGTGGAGGACAAAGGAAGAGGCTTCATCAGCCCACCTACATCGCAACCTTGCCGGTGGTTCTGCCCGGCCTCCCCTCACCCAAACTCCCAACTTCACTTCACAAAGTCTTTGGTTTTCCATTTTGTATTAAAAAAAATAATAACAGACACAATATCAAAAACACAAATGCCATTGGTAGAGGGTAGAGCTGAGAACACCTGGGTCCCACCTGAGGGGCAGCACCAGGGACTCCATGGTCCACCAACCTCCCCCTTGGAGCAGCTAGGGGTTCAGAACCCCTGGATCCTACATGGACCCCAGGCTCCCCTCCTCCCATCTTGGGATGAGGTGGGAGAGTGAGCTGTCTCCCCCAATAAATAAGTGCAACCCCAACTCTCCACCTGGGACTCGGGCTCAGCTGGGATTTGGAGAGACCATGTCAGCAGCTTGTCAGCAACCTTAACCAGATGAGGAAAAGTCTCCTCTGCAGGGTGGGAGCTAACAACCCTCCAAACCGGGCTGAAAACCTCCACTCTCTGCTAAGAGGCTGGAGGCAGTTCCTGGGTCCTGAACTGGTACCGGGGGTCCTGCCCCCTGTGTTGGGAGAAGCTGGGCAGTTTCCTATTGGTTGGCCCAGCCACATCTTGAGTTCTAAGAACCTCAGAGTGGATGAAAGGAAGCCTCTCAGACACTGCAGCAAGTGGCCCCAACATGGAGTCTAGCTGGTGCCGCTTCCTTCTGCAGGCAAAGCCAGGCTTGATGGGCTCCCGCCTTGCTCTTCCTCCTCCATGGCAGAGTCCTGAGAGCTTGAACCCTTAGCCCCACTTTGGGTCTGGGGCTCCCCACCAGCCCCACCCCCAGCCACCTCGCCCCCACCCTCCTCCATGGGCTCCAGCCCCAATCCATCCAGGTCTGAGAAGAGTGGGTCGTCCGAGTGGCCAGGATCTTGGATGCTGCTTCCGCAGTCCACACAAGCCTTGGAGGGAAAAGGGAGGCGGTGAGTTAAGCGGGAGCCTCACTGGAGCCTGGCGGCCCAGCAGCCCAATCTTAACCTGACAGTGAGTGGCAAACACAGCCTCAAGAAGCCAGTCTACACATGTACCTACAGTCTCACAAGGTGGAGAATCCTCTACCTAGGGGACTAGAGAGCTGAGTTGAGACACCAGTCCCACATGGAGGCTGAACCATCCTCACCTCCAGTCCCAGATGGTGATCCCCTGACCTCCGTGGACACCAGGCACACGTGGGGTGTATATACATACATGCAGAAAACACATCCATACACAGAAAACCCAAACTTTTTTTGGGGGGGGGGGAGGGTTTCAAGACAGGGTTTCTCTGTGTAGCCTTGGCTGTCCTGGATTCACTTTGTATACCAGGCTGGCCTCAAACTCTCAGCAATCCACCTGCCTCTGGCTCCCGAGTGCTGGGATTAAAGGCCACCACGCCTGAACCCGAAGAAAAATTTTTTGAAAGGGCCCTCCTGAAAGCCTCTGATGGAGTGGTATGAAGAGCCAGAGTTCTGCGAAGACTCTTTGAGGCGATGTGGTTTAATGTCACATAAGCCGGCAGCAGGCTTACGGACTCAGCATCCCTCAAATTAGGGCTTCAAAGCCACTGGGATCGGACTTCTATCCTCTCTCCCTTGAACGTGAGCGCAGCAGCTTCCACCCTAGCCTCTTCCTGGCTTCCCAGAATTTCCTCACCATCACATCAAGGGCCCGAGGCAGCTGGCCCTTCCGGACCCAGGAGTGCACAGCACCCAGCTCCCGCCGCTGGTCCTCTGAGAAGCGCGGCTGCTGCTTCTGCATGGCCCGGAGCCTCTCTCGGTCTTCCTTCAGCACAGAGGCTGCGTCCCTGTGTGAGGAGAAGTCGAGGCTGGGATCCAGGGCCCAGACCCACGGCTTGGCATTCATCTCCAACCACAATTCCTTAGCCCCACCGTCTTCTGCTCCTTCCTGGAGTGCAAGGAAACTTTCCACAGCAGGAAAACTCCCCTCAACCTGACAAGAACTGCTGGTGAGGCCCCAAGGGATAGGAGCTTGGGCCACAACAAGTAGCTCCAGATCAGAGCCAGCCCCAGGAGGAAGAACCTCAAGTTATCTGAGCAATGCAGATAGGCTGGCCTCGTTACTGCTCTGAAAGGGAAGAAGTGAGGCCTCTAAAACCTACCTGGAGGGCACCTGGTATGTCATCATCACATGTTGGTCAGCGTTGGCCATGAGCAGCCAGATGGGGTCCTGGAGCACATACTTAATGACCTGGTCCCCAGGCTCAGTCCCAGCCTGAGCAGCCCCAGCCTCAGCCTCTGAAGAGTCGACGCTGCCAAAGTACTTGCTTGTGTGGCTGCTCTGACTGCTGCCTGTGGAGGGGAGGAGAAGGCCAATGGAGCCAGCCTGCTAACACGCTCATCCTGAGTGGCTTCACCAGGCTGGCCACCCTCTTAGACCGTGGGTCCAACCCACAAGCCTTAACATGTTGGGCCAAACTGGGGCTTGGCCTCCCACCTCCTCACCCCTGCCCTGATCTGGCCTCCCACCTCCCCACCCATGCCCTGCTCTGGTTAGTTAAGTTAGCACTGGAGGGTGAGCACTCACGAGTGATGCTGGCTGAGGTGCTCCCCCCTTCGTGGGATCCGGAACCAGACCCAGAGCCCAGGCCAGAGCCCAGGGAGCCCGAGGCGGCAGAACCGGTGCCAGAGCGAGAATCTTCCTGAAGCAGTAGCTCCAGCAGGTCACTGGAGCCTGAAAGTGCGTCCTGATTGGAGGACTCTGTGACCTCCACCTGGAGGGAGGGATGGAGGGGACAGGAAGACAGGAAGGAGTCACCATCATGGCTGCTTCTCAACTGCTGCTACTATTGAGGGGAACCAAAGAAGGCACACCCAGCCCAACAGGCCCTCCATGACACAGGGCCGAGCTGCGAGGAGACAGCTGGTGAGTAGGGACACAAGGCCAGACGCTGTCTAAGTGGCCGATACTCTTAGAATCTATACTGCCATATGCTGGGATGATCTCGCCACCTGCCAGACAGACAGAGCTGCCCCTTCCCAGAGGAGGCAGCTGATTTCTGCTTCATTCCGAAATTCTGCTTGGGGCTCCCACCCACACTGACCCCAGGAAACTGAGACCCAGCCCAGGGGGAAGCAGCCAAGCAGAGGAGGAGCAAGAGCTGAGGGCACTGCAAGAGTGGGTAGAGGGACTGTTGCTCACCAGTCTGGCCTCTGGCTCAGCAGCCTCCTCACTGGGAGGCAAGGGCCCAGCACTGCTCCCAGGGGCCCCTGCAGCAGCACCCGCCTCGTTGCGGGGGGACTCCTCAAGCTGCAGTAGATTGAGCTGGAGTGGGGAACTGCATCTTGAGTTGAACAGTGGGGAGTCTGGGCGGTGTGGGGGGCTGGGGGGCAGTGGGGGCAGGGATGGAGGAGGTGAATGCGAAGCAGGTGTGGGTGGCCCTTCAACAGGGGCCTGGGAGACCCCGTATGGATAGCTAGGCGGGGTAGGGAACAGATAGTTAGGGAGCACCAAGGCCACCATTGGGGTTACTAATGGAGAAGGAAAAGTAGCAGGGGGCACAGATGTGGGGGCCGGAGGAAGAGGCTGGGGTCCCCCTCGAGGGGAGAACACTGGGAGTGGGTAGGGCTGAACCACTGCTGGGAAAGGGGTGGTAGCTGCTGGGGGTGGCCAGGGTCCAGAAGAGGGCACAGGTGAAGGATGGGGGGCATAGCAGGGGGTTTCGGGCCGGGGGGTCTGGTGATGGCGAGAACGCTTTGCTTTAGATCGGCAGTGGTGTCGGCGACCAGGGGGCATGGGGCCATGGTGGCAGCCTGTGGGGAAAGACCAGGGTTAGCAAGGAGCCTGCCACCTCTCCTGCCCTGGGACACTGAGAATGGGCAAAGGGCCAAGACGGCTCCTCAGCCTACATGTGAAAAGCAGAAGGCAGCACGCAGAAGGCAGGGAAGCTTCAAGAAGAATCACAGGCGCCAGGGGCAGGGGGTTTATTGTAAAAGGAGCCAGGGAGGGCCAGGTTACACGAGGGTCACGCTGGGGGTGTGCAAACCAGAGGCACACTGAGACACGAGGAGGCAGAGTGGGGCCATGGACGCCTAGGCCAAGTGACCTCAGTCCATCTGCCAGCCTGTACAAATGTCCTGCCAGCAGAAGCTGTGCTCCGCCTAACTCAGGGGAACGAGCGCCCCGCCTCAGGCCTACAGCTGCCTGCTGAGGTCTCCTGCAGGTCCGCAGCAGGCTACTTTCCATCTGCCCTTGAGGTCCAACCCCATCCAAGAGTGGCCCGAGTCACTGCAGATCGCATCGTCATGCTAAGCCCTTATTCCCAGGCTAGGGCTGGAGTCGCTTACCTGGAACCGGGGACTTCCTGCCTGTGCCAGGGCCAGCCCTCCAGGCTTCCCCCCTCAGCCTGCAGCCCAGCCTAGCAGGGAGACGCACTATCTAGAAGTCTAACTAAATAGGGTCCTGACGCTGAAGGAGCATCAGCTGCAGTCCCAAAGCAGGAACTTCTCCCTCCGCCCAGCACCACCCCCAGCAGCTGGCCCTAGGCTGGCTACACAAAAGGCAGCTCAAGGAAGCTCTAGGTGGCTACCTCGCTCGCCAGGGGCTGAGGGGGCCACAGAAGAGCTGTCAAGCCCACGAAGCCTGCCAAGGTCTCTGAAGCGGCTGAGGAAGGCTTGCTCTTCCTTCTGTGTGTGCAGGGACAGCACGGCCTTGGTCAGACCCACTGGTCGATACGCATCTGGGGCTGGGTCAGGGGCTACTGTGGGGCTGGGGGCCGGGCTGGGGGCCGGGCCGGGGGCTGGGCCGGGTAGGTCTTCCATCATGATGATGTCTAAGAGAGGCGAGACAGGATAAAGGTGATGAGAAACAGCTCAGAGGTCACCAGTCACACTACAGACTCCCTATCCAACAGCCCAGCCAAGCCTGGCTCTGTCCCACGGCCAAGCCTGGGACCCCAGGTACTCACACCACCCCCTCGTCAAGAGGTGACCTGGACTGTTCTTTCCACACAAAAGTATCCCAGGAGAATAGAGGATGCTCAGTCTCCACCCATGTCCAAGACCCTGCCAGAAACCCCTTCACAAGGGAAGCCCACCCACTTCTTGCTTTTCTCACATTTTTAAGAACTACCCAAAGACCCTGAAGAGTCTTCAGGATTGCCTGACTTAGACCAGTCTGTGGCCAACATCTCTGGGCTGGACCTCCTCCCCTTAACCCAACTTTCATGTTTCAACTGACAGGAAGAACACAGGAAGGAAAATGGGGGGTAGGGGGCAAGCAGCAGAGGTTAGCAGGGTAGACAGTGGGGAGCAGCAGAGCCCCAAGCTAAGAAGGTGGCCTCCTTCTCTCCATTTGGGGGAGGGGAGGAAAGCCGGGCAGGAAAGGAACTCTGGCTGAGGGACCACGTGGGGCCAGTCACTGGCCGCCTTCACTCCATGCCCATACCCGACTCCGGGGGCTTCTTGTCTCCCACATGGACGATGGTGGAGCTGAAGCTACACTGACTGGTGACGGACACCACGCTCTCCGCCTTATTGGCCAGGGCGAGCGGGCTCAGGGTGCCTCCCACCACTGGCTCCTTCCGAGGAGTGGCCCCCTCCCCAGACAGCACTGTTGACGACGGATCTGTGCGGAGAGATGGCACTGGTTACCACTGCCCCTTAGAAGGTCAGAGAGGGGCATCCCAGGGAGCAGTGGGGAGGATCAGCTAGAGGGGGGGACCTGGAGATCAGGAGGCAGGAGAGGAGGACAGGGAAGAGCAGGTGGGAGCCCCCAAGGCAGAAGAAGTCTACAGGCCAGGGTCAGGCTGGGACAGGGCAAGGGGAGGCAGGCCTGCAATGGGCCTTTACCTTTCTTGGCCCCCACAGGAACTGGACCAGCCCTCTGCTTGTCGTCATCAGAGGCTGAAGAGGCCGTGTAGGAAGAGGAGGAGGCACATTTACGCTTGGTTGTACTGGGAATGTTGCAGCTCTCCAGGTACCTGGGGACAGATGCCGCAAAGGGATGAAGGGCGGCCCTGGCACAGGCAAGGCAGCGTCAGGCGGGGAGGTGACGAGCAGCCTCACCTGAGGATGCTGTCCAGGCAGTTGATCTGCTGGTAGGAACAGCTGGAGGCTTCTTTCCTCTCTGGCTCCTCAGGGGCCAATGCTAGGGGCGCTTGGTCAGGAGCAGGGGCCACCTCTAGCTCGGGGTTTGGGGACTGGCAGGGAAGGACTTTGGCCTTGAAGGTACCCGTAGCTGAGGCAAGGAAACGTAAGGTAAGTGGGTTAGGGATGAGGATGGGTGGGGGGCCTCGGCCTTAACCCCTACCCTTGTTCTCCGCCATCACCCACTCACCAGGGAGGCGGGGCCGGGGCGGAGGCTTGGCCCGGGACTCGATGAAGAGCTGCTGTCCCTGGTGCTTCACCAAGTGCACATCCTTACAGATCTGCTGGAAAGTTACCTGTGGGACGGCAGAGCGCAGGGCAGCACTGGGGTGGCCTATGGGATGGCAGAGCGCAGGGCAGCACTGGGGTGGCCCGTGGGACGGCAGAGCGCAGGGCAGCACTGGGGTGGCCAGTGCCAGGAGCCCAGGTGGGGTTAGCATGAAGGACTGGCCACGGCGATTCCCAAGAAAACAGACCCCAAGAAGGCTACTCACTGGAGCAGGAGGACCAGGCCCCTCAGCGTCGCCCCCGTTGCTATCACTGGAGGAGCCAGGGCTGTGTAGAGGACCAGGGGACATCAGGGGGCCAACTCCACAGAGCCCTGTGGGGCTGGAGCTGTGCACAGGCTGCAGCAAGGAGGGTGACTGGTTAGTCTCTGTACCCGGCTGGCTTCCTGAGCACCTGGTTCTGGAGGTCTTCCTGAGTGCTCACCTGCAGCAGCAGCCGGTGGATCTGCTCTGACAGCTCCTGTATATCAGAGTCCAGGGACAGAGCCGGGCTGGGGGCTGGAGGAGTGAACACGTCCTCGTTCAGGGGCGCCCTGCAGGGCAGTGAAGGCAAATTCAGTCCTTTCCCTAATCCCGCCATTTTGCCCCATCCCCAGTACAAGCTCAGAGATATGGCCCACATACGTGCGGACTTTATGGCGGCCCAATACAAAAGCCACCTTGCGGCTCCAGGGGTGCACAAAGCCGGCCCAGCTGGTGTCCATGGTGACATATTCCCCATTCCGAGCACAGAATCGAATAGGGGAATGGTCAAAGGGCTGGCCTGCCAGCTGCAGAACTGTGGGAGCAGGAAAGAAAGTGGGTGTCAGTGGGTGGGAGAGCTGAATAAAGTGGAGAAAGAGACACATAGATATCCAAGAGGCCAAGCCATCAAAAGACACTGTCACAAGAGCAGCTAAGAAGCCCTGGGGAAGAGCGGGGCGAGCAGAACTCACTCTTTTTGTGAATGGCCAGCATGAGGGGCCGGTCCTCAGGGTGCAGAAAGAGGAGCACTGGAGCGCCCAGGAGATCCTGGGGCAGGTAGCCCAGCAGTGGGGCAGCCCTGCAATGAGAGGCAGCGTCAGGCCCTGGCCTGGGCCCTGGCTGCCCACCTTCCTCCAAGCCTTCACTTACCTTTCATCTACATCCTGGAAGAGGCAGCTGGGTGTGTGGCGGGTGGTAAAGATCCTCTTGTCGGGAGGGATACGGGGAGCTGCGGCATAGAACAGTACGGTTCATCCACAGTGGTCCAGCTCCTCCGCCCTCCTCCTGCCTGGGGTCTGGCTGCCGGGCATTCCTCCTCTCAGCTCAGACCTGGCTTTACGGCCCACAGGGTCTGAGTCATCTGGTGACTCACACCAGAGATGACACGAGAGCCACCACTGTGTTCCTTCTCACCTGTCACAGCCCAGGACCCCATCCCACCCTCGCCCGCAGCCGGGACCCTCCTCCTTATAAAACTTCCCGGACCCTAGGACCCAGCTCATGCCTCCCAGACTCTCACCTTGACCTTCACCCCTTCTCCCATCAGCCCTCCCCCCAGGCCAGGGCCCTAGCCTATCCACCTTCATAACCAGAGTGGATGCGCTCTGCAATGAGTAGGCAGCACGGCTGTGCAGGGGCCCCATCTGAGGCCCGAATCTTGGTCACATACGGGGTTAGGCGGAACGGCTGGTACCGAGGGCCTGGATCCCGGTCAGGACCTCCTCTGGCAAGGGAGAGATGAGTATTAGAGTTCTCCAGGGGAATGCAGTGCCATCCCCTTGTCAAAGTCACAGCACATGTGACAGAGAGAGCAGGGATGAGTAGGAGAGAGGGCTTGCCCTCTCCTCCCCCTGCCTACCTGATTCGGCAGAAGACAGACTTTTCCTGGGTGAAGTCCTTGAGGCCGGAGCCTAAGCAGAGACAAGAATGCCAGTGAGCACGGCGCCGTCTCTCCCTGGGCTGAGAAGAGCCCAGCAAGTGAGGGCTGAGGTCCAGGCTGCTCACAGCAGCAGCTTCCTGGAGCTCTTCAGTCCTCTCCACAGACTCAGGGGACTTTACCTGCAGAGGTGCCAGTGCCCCAGGTGGGCAAGCGAGATGGTGTAGTAGAGCCATAGAAGACACCCACATCCTGGGGAGCTAGGAGCTCTGAGAAACGGGCACCCCGGAATACATCCCGCTTGCAACGCAGCAGGACGCCTGCCTGCTCCGAGATGTAGACAATCCGGCCCGTCAGGAAGGACACGGCCACAGAGAAGGTGTCCTAGCACGGGACCAAGATCAAGAGAAGATTTAGGAGCCGTAGGGACGGGGTAAGGGTTGTTAGAACAGAGGACCTGAGCTGCAACTGACTTGGTTTCGAAGCGTGTATTCAGACGTGATGTGCTCCAGTTCCTCCAGCGTGTACGTGGACATGTCCATGGCACAGGGCTCGCCCTCCTCCAGGCTCCACTGCTGGTAATACTCCTGGTTAGCTGGAGAGGGGAAGCCAAGCTAGAGTCAGTAAGGAGAACGGCCCCAACAGTAGTAGTCCAAGGCCCAGCCCCACCCAGCCAGGAAGTACCACTCACCCTGCACCTGCTTAACACAGGCCAGGGCATACTGGAGCGTGGCCAGGGTCCCGGAGCGGCCCTTGCCCCGACGCTCTGGTGGCAGCCGAAGTTTGAGCTCTCGAAGTGCAGTCATGAGTTCCTTCTGGGTCCTGGCTCGAGCTGACTGCTCACTGCTGCAAGGCCCACAGGGAATGAAAGGGTGACCGCATTAGCCCTGGAGTCTGGCCCCACCCCCCAGGCGTCTCCCACAGCCCTCAGGCCACACACACCTGCAGCCGCTGGTAGACGGGTTGTCCTGCTCTGAGCTTGCGCTCAGGAGGCTGTAGGCAATGGAACTGCTGGGTGGGGACGGACTCTGAGAGTTCGTGCTAGAAAAGAAGCAGCCGGTTAAGGCGAGGGCCACGTGATCAACAGCCTAGCTCACCACTTCTAGACTGCACAGTGAGCACGCACGCGTGGGTATACGCACACACACACACACCTCTTGCTGCTCTCAGTGGTCTCCAGAAGGGCTGAGTCCTTGCCGTTGCCAGAGGAGGAGCTGTGAGAGCTCCGCTGAGATGCGCCCCTGGACTCGTGACCATTGGACTCATTGCCGCTTGAGCCATTGCTGTTTGCATCAGTGTCATCAGCCAGGCTGGGGCCCGGACAAGGCCGGTGCTGCGAGGCCCCAGGGGATGGGACTCCTCCAGGGCAAAAAGGTTCTCCGGGCCTGGGGTCCTCTCCCCCATCGGCCCCTTCTAGGGGGCAGCTCATGTCTGGGCCATACAGCAGAGGACAAAGCAGGGAAGGTAAAGAGGCCACCACAGGTACTCGACGCGGCTTTTGAGGCCTGGATAAGGGAGGTAGGATGCCTGGCTAATTTAATCACAGCACCTAGAAAAAGAAAGCAAGAAGGAATGTTTAGCAAGAGCTGAGCCATTAAGCCCACAGCATCGGCTGGCTACGCTGTCCTTCTGCCTGTCCCTCACTGCTGGGACTCAGGTCTGGGCTTGCAATAAATAGAAAGGTAAGCTCTGTTTTCCATTCCCCCTAAGGATACCACAGGTAGGAAGGCAGCTCTCTTGGGCCTCCCCTTATACCCTCTGCCAGTGTAGAGTGGGTACCGCCTGAACAATCTCAACTGTGGCTGTGGCTCAAAGCTTGCAGGTTTCCTATCCCCACATTTTCATCAGGTCTCCACTTGGCCTGGGACTCTGAGGCCTCAGAGCAGGGGGTGAGCTGATGGTCTCCTATATTTAGGCTTCCGGGCTAATTTTATCCGGGGGCGGTGCCACCCCCGCTGCACATGCGCGCTTATGTGCCTGGCCCCACCACGCGCTTCCGCCACAGCCGCGGTCGCCAGGGAAACCGACGTCAGCCGCTGAGCTCAGCGGTTGCTGGAGGGACCACAGGAGGGCAGGAGCGACCCCTCCCCCACCCCGATTGCTGTGCAAGTGGGAAACGGACCCAGTCCCAACACCGCCCAACCCACCCTCGCAACTGGCTGGCAAGGCGCAGGGCGGCGGTGGAGGGAAGGTCACCCACCTTAAGAAATTCCCGAGTCCCAGAAGCCATATGAAGAGGCTATAGGGACTTCAGGATCAAGCCCTAGCCTCCCCAGGGAGAAATACACAACGCCGGCTCTCTGTGGAAACGCCCCCATCCTAGCTCTAGCCTGAACAACGTTCTGATGAAGACACGGCTTTTCTTTTCCCGGGCCCCTGCCCACTCCCAAACTCCAGGGCCGGAGTTGCCACTTGCCGGAGACAGGGACCCAGGCATCTTCCTCGGTCCCTTACTTTTCTAGTTAACCCACTACATCAATGCCTTAAGGTAGGGGGACACACAACAACCAACATATAGTTCTTTCTCTACTCTGTCTAACCACACCCCCATCCCGAGTATTTCCCCAGCACTGGGAGAAAAGGGAAGGCCGTGGCCAACAGCAAGAACTAGCGCTGGGAACAGGATGTTCCAGCCTGAAACGGCTGACATCACGACCGGCATGGGGCCAGGAACTGGAGGGAGGAAGGCAGGGAGTGCGAATCCCTGAAGGGATCTTTTGTGTCGGGGCAATGCAGGGACCCCCGAGTGTTGACAGAGGAGTAAGGGGTTGTGTTTGCTAGAGGTCTGTTGCTGGGCTTAGGATGGCTGCCGTGGAGGAGCAGAGCAGAAGGCAAGGTGAGCGAGGAAGAAATGCAGACGACCCGTGAAGGGTTGAGTTGAACACCTAGAGCTCCAGGGGCGGCGAAGCGGTGGCCGGCGAAGCGGTGGCCGGTGACAGAAAAGGCAGATTACTGTTGTGCTCTGAGGGCTGAAAGTGACCCATTACATTGGAAGTAGTGACGGCCCAGCTCCGGGACAAAGACTAGCCCTAGGGTTGCAGCAGAGATCCCCTACCTGGCAGTTTGAGCGCCCTCCTGCCGCCTGCAGTTTCAGCCCGCAGCCGAGCAGCTCCCAGAGGCTGGGAGGCGGGTTGCATAATGCCAGGCCCTGCCCCTCGTTGGACTTGTGCCGGTAGAGCCACAGGCCCCGCCCCCGGCTGGCTAAGGATCTCTCCCTGACATCTGATTGGCCACTGGCCCCCACTGAGGTCAGGGCTGTGTCACACACATCCTTGCACGTGGACTTGGGTGCTGGTGCTGGGCTGAAGGGCCTCAGACACTGCTCAGCCAGCCAATGGGCTCAGGATGACTAATGAAAGGGGAGGGAGGGAGGGAGGGAAGGAGGGGAAGCTACCCCTTTTCAGGGAAAATGCCTCGGCCACAGCTGGGTGCTCAAGAGAAACCTACTTCCTGAGCCGACCAGCTTTGCAGAACAAGACACCTGTCCTGGACCCAGTTGAATGAAATGTCTGGCACTCAGGAGAACTGGGAGAGAGAAAAACCCAGACTAACATGCCCTGGCTTCTCCCCAGCGCTGTCACAAAGAACCCAACCGTTTCCATGGACACGTCAGACGCTCGGGGAAAGGGCAACTGAGGGTCCACATGTCATCAAGGGGTGAGTGGGTGATGGGAGTCTACAGACAATGGAAGGGGCAGCGAGCGCCAGTGGTTACTGTGAAAGGAAACAAAAGCAGGTGCTTCCATAGCCAATCAGAGAAAAGGTCTCCAGGCAGCCTACTTGGTGACTAGTGCAGCCTCTCTGAAGAGGATGCAGCCACCCACATTTAAGGCTGCCCCAACAGTGGGGGCCAGGAAGCCAGGACTACAAAGGGGGCAGCAGAGAGGGTAGTGGAGGGCCTAGGCAGAAAAAGGTGAGTGGCGAGTGTTTTATATGCTGCTTAGAAAAAGCCAAAGTTCACAAAGCCAGCAGCAAGCTCCTCTGCCTCATTTACAGTACTCTCAGCAGTAAGGTGAGCCTGTCAGGACTTGACACACAGATCGTCTGTAAACCATAACGAATTTGTTTCTACCAGGGATAGGTAAGGTAGACGGAGCCTCAGGAAGGGTGAGGCAACAAAACAAAACAACAACAACAACAAGTAGAGCATTCATAAAAACTCAACAGGGGCTTGACTGGGGGCGAGGGGGGCTAACGTGCCAGGACGGGTCCAGGAGAGCTGCAGTGACACAGCCCTCTTTCCGGACCTGTGCTGAGTCGGCTCTCAGGCCTCCCTGGAAACGGAGGTGGCAAGTGAAGAGGCCACCACGCAGCAGCTGACATAATCAACTCTAAGGACACGCCCCTCGCTGTCACGTGGCTAAAGCTTCCCTTAACAATGGTGCTTCCCTTGGAGGAGGCGGAGGGGCAGGGGCAGGGTTCGGTAGAAAAGCTGGGGCACACAAGTGTTATAAAATAACCCAGAAAAACAGAGGCAGGAAAACAAGACACAGGAGCCTGAATTCCCAGCTTCCTCTTCCTGAAAACGACCCTGCTCCCCTGCCCCTCGTAGTGTGTGAGCCCCTGTCCTCTCCGGTTTTTTGTTTCTCAGACCCCTTTCTCCTTCCACGGCTCTCGAGGATTTAGGTGTAATTCCTCTGACCCAAACAGCCATTGCTCGCCCACCTCCGTATCTGTCATTTACGCGGACAAAAGGTCTCAGCACTCCAACAGCCCCCGCCTGATGCCAAGGCCCAGGTAGTAGGGCCTCACCGTCCCCACAGTAACCAGGCTCTGCTGCCGTCAATGGAGGCGAGGGGGCGGGAGACAGCGGTGACGTCAAGGCGGAGGAAGGAGGCGGGGCGAAGCAGCCGGGGAATGTGGGGCAGGGAGGCTGGAGAGGCAGCGGTTTGGGAGGCGGCCAGCCCCAGAGGGCGGCGGCCAGCGCACTTGGGAACATCGTGTTCTCTGGCTAGTGGCCCAGGACATGCACTCAGCCTTGGCGCCTCCCCCAACCCAACGACAGCGCTCCTGTACAAAAGCCAAGGATTCCTGGAGAGACGGTTAGGAGGAAGGGGTCCCCCCCTCCGCCGCCACCATGCCTGGCTTTCTTTTCAGGACCTGCATCTGCCCTCGCTGAGTTCCTACAGGTCCTGGCTTTGGCTTTGCCCCTTCGCCAAACTCTACACAGCTGCTGGCCAGGTACCAAAGAGCCAGGGCGGGTAAACTGGAGGCCCAGGTTCTGAGAGAGACCGCGCACCTTTGCTCCTTTCCAGGGGCCCCCTTCAGAGGTAGAATTCCTAGTTACTATTACAGCACGGGGCGCGGGGGGGGGGGGCGGAGAATGGATTTAAGATGAGGAAGTCAAACTGGGACAGAGCAAACAGTCTCAGTCTGGGGCCCAGATCTTGGGAGAGGAACACAGGGGAGGAATGTTGGAATTTGGGCTGGTGCCTGAAGACCAGAAAAATCAGGAAGAGGGAAAAGAGGAGTCATCAAAACTTGCAGAAAAACAGAAGATGGGGATTGCTCCCGGCCACGGCATTCACACAAACTCCATCACTATTGTTTTGTTACCTAACAGTTTGTAAACGTGCTGTGCTAAGTACTTTACAGGCACGGTTCTTATTTAAGCCCCCAAACGACCGGAGGTAGACAGCGCTCTCATTTCATGGGGGCCAACTAAGACTTAGTAGGTACTAAACTTGCCCTGTGGGCTGCATACACGTGTTCTCAGCTTCCGAATACTGGAGCCCACGGTGCAGGCGCTAACGATGGCTTGTCTTCCTGGCTTCTTTTCCTTAGGGACCCTGTGAAGTGCTACCAAACCTCCACGCTGCATTCCTGCACTGTCAAACCAGGACTGCCGGGGGAAACAGTCTCAGGGTCTAAGTCTGGTGCCTAGGAGCCAGGCTGCATGCAATCCCTTCTCTTTCCGCCTGCTCGCGAGGCACTGTTTGTACTCCACGCACACCCCACTGTTCTCTTTTGTTCCCCCTGTGCTCTAAAACCCTTGAGATCATGCGAGAAGCCTCCTGCCACAATACTTTCCTAGGACTCTCACTTCCTCCCTCTCCCCCCTCACTCCAGGCCCGACTGTCTAGACACCAGAGCTGCCTTTTGGTACCTCCTCACCTCTAGCTGCTGGACAAGCCGGTGTATCGAAACCCTCTACCCTGCCCTCCTTTTGCTCGTGAAAAAGAAACCCACGGTCGTGATGAGACAGCCTCGGGGTCACACACACCAATGCGCCAGCCTTTCTCAGATCACCATGCCCCTTCCCACCTGCGCTAACCAGCGCTTCTCCAGCCTCGGCCTCTCGGCCTCTTTCGAGTGTTGAAGGAGCCTACACGAACCTTAGCCAGCCCTCAGGGGTCCCATCGCAGGCGCTTCGGCTCCCTCGGGTGGCTGAGGGCTTCTGAGAACCCTGCGCTACGCAATAAGGTCCAGAGACCCTAGAGTGTGAGAGATCTGATGCTGGTAACTCCGTTCGAGTCCCCCTAGGGCCGAGTTTGCCGACCCCTTCTCCACAACCACCCAAGCATTTCTCCTGCAGCTCTCAGGCATCTGCACGATCACACACACACCACGCCATTGACACCCCTTTTGGCCAAACACACCTCCCCGAAAAAAATCTATTTTGACCGCCCCGGAGTAGGGGGCTACTCACAGTTCCGAGCGCACGCAGAATACAAATTTCTTCACTACTGCGGTCGTTGGGTAGCTACTCCACAGGCTCCTCCGGGCCCTCCCACCGCCCGTTCCGTCACGCCTTCCAAGCTTATTGGCTCAGAGGCGCCAACCCATGCCCCGCTCCGCGTGCAGCCGACTAGCCCCCGCAAAGTCACCATTGGCACTTCAGACCGCAGTCATCGTCCCATTGGACAACATGACAACCGGTAGTGATAGAGCCACGTGAGGGAGGGGGCGCCCCAGCGCATTGATTGGACATCTGACCGGAAGCCACGCCCCTCGCCCACTCCCAACGTTTTTATTGGCTGTGAAAAAGACCCCGCCCTGTCTAAGTCGGTGACGCAAATGCAAGCACTGCCCTAAAAACTTTCTCATAGGCTGCGAGGTCTTGGAGCTGTTGGGAACACGTGCAGGCGGGCTCACGCGGCAGCTTGTTTACCCAGAAGCTGGGGATTTTCCTTGACGACACTTACCCAAGACTGAGGAGTCTGCGCAGGCGTACAGAGCGACTTGTACGCAGGCGTAGCTGTGACAGGCTATGGCGTAGTGGGGATACTTTGTAAAGAGACCCTGGCATGACCAGAGGCTTTGGTGCCCGAGCTCTGTGTGTCTGTTGATCCCCAAAGCTGAAAAAGCTAAGTACTAGAGGAAGAGGTCTTTACATTACATGACAGTGATGGTGAAAATGACAGTCGCCTCCTACAGGTTTTCTTTTCTTTTTCTTTTTGGTTTTTCAAGACAGGGTTTCTCTGTGTAGCCTTGGCTGTTCTGGAACTCGCTTTGTAGACCAGGCTGGCCTCGAACTCAGCGATCTGCCTGCCTCTGCCTTCCCAGTGCTGGGATTAAAGGCGTGCACCACGCCGGGCTCCCCTGTTGGTTTTCTATGAGCTTGGCTGGCCAGACACTTGCAGACTCCAAGGCCGGCTCACTACCCACAACCTCACAAAAGAGTCTGAGATCCAAAGGTTACATAATCTGTCGGAACTGAACCATGTTAACATACTTAAACTCTCCATAAAGGTAGAAGTTAGGGTAGATTGTTGCTAAATACAAGACACCTCGGCACCTTAGAACCGTTGAAATAATCTCCAAGGGAAGGACCCGAAAATATTCTTATTGTGTTTTTTTCTTTTATTTTTCCAGACGAGATTTCTCAGTATAGCCCTGACTGTCCTGGAACTCATTCTGTAGACCAGGCTGCCCCAAACCCTAGATGCACCTGCCTCTGCCTCCTAAATTCCCTGGCTCTGAAACCCAAGCCTTTAATCCCAGCACTTGGGAGGCAGAGGCTAGATACGGTTAAGATTTATGTATTCATTACATACACATTGTTTCTGTCTGCATGTAATCCTGCAGACCAGAGGAGGGCACCAGATCTCATTATAGATGATTATGAGCAATCATGTGATTGCTGAGAATTGAACTCAAGACCGCTGGAAGAAGAGGAGCGAGTGCTCTTTAACTGCTGAGCTATCTTTCCAGCCCCATGGCACAGACCTTAAAATCCAGCACTCCAGAGGCAGGTGGATCTCTGTGAGTTCGAGGCCAGCCTGAGCTACATAGTGAGTTCTAGGACAGCCAGAGCTACATAGTGAGATCCTGTCTCAAAAAGCAAAACAAGCAAAAAACTTTATTTTTTAGACAGGGTCTCATTATGTAGACCAGGCTGGCCTCAACCTCGGAGATAGGCCTGCCTCTGCCTCCTATATGCTTGGACTAAAGGCATGCACCACACCTGGCCCTCTAGTGAGTTTTGTTTGCTTTTTGGGACAGGGTTTCTCTTTGTAGGCCTGGCTGTTCTACACTCACTCTGTAGACCAGGTGGCCTCAAACCCAGAGATCCACCTGCCTCTGCCTCCAGAGTGCTGGGATTATAGGCGTGCACCACCATCGCCTGACCCTCTAGTGATTCTTAGCCAGTCACCTCGGTTCAACTCCCCTGGAGAGGCAAGAGTCACCATCACCCGGCAAGTACCACACTCACTGGCTGGCTGAGTGACTAGGCCCTCATGCCCTGCATGCAGACGGCAACCAGACACCCGGCCTGCTTCCTATACAGCTGCATCTTAGTGATGTTCCTGAAGCCCATGGGAGAAAGATGCTCACTGCGCTTTCTGAGCTCAAGAGGAGCTAGAGCAGCAGCCACACAGCAGAGTGCAGGGACTGCGCAGCTGTAGCCAGCTTTATGCTACAGTCGGCTCTGTCTAGAGCAACAGCCACACAGCAGAGTGCAGGGACTGCGCAGCTGTAGCCAGCTTTGTGCTACAGCTTTATGCTTTGCTCCTCCTCAAGCTGACTCCAGCATTCATTAACCCTCTGCATATCTGGCAGTGCGCTGGACAGGGGAAGAACTGCTCTGGAAGTGACCAGGAGTGGGTGCCTATGAGAGAGCCTAAGGGGTAGCTAGAAAGGAGACTTAGAAGATAAAGTTCTGTTGTAGCAGCCATACTCCAGGCCAAGGAGCAGGAAGTGAGAATTCCAGACTGCAGGGTTTACCTGGCTTAGACACCAGGGGCTTTTAGCTACACTTTCCATCCTCACCTATTGGTACCCCATGTGGCCACTTCGGGAATTACACTTTGCAACAGCCCAAGATCATGGCCAGGGCCCTCCTCCCAAACAATCTTTCAACCACTCCAGTACTCATATTACTGATTAAGAAAAAGATTTAAGGGCTGGAGAGATGGCTCAGTGGTTAAGACCTCTTCCAGAGGTCCTGAGTTCAATTCCCAGCAACCACATGGAAGCTCACAACTAACTGTAACTCCAGCTCCAGAAGATCCAACGCCCTCTCACAGATATATATGCAGGCAAAACACCAATGCAAACACAATAAATAAATTATTTTTAAAAAAAAGAAAGAAAGAAAAAGATTTAAGACACACCACCTGGTTACTCATTACACGTTTATTGTACATTTTCACAATCTGGATGCGCCACAGAATTGGGGGCACGGGGTAAGGGAAGAAGGAAGGCAGGGGACACTGGGATAATATTGGGGGTCTGAAACACAAGCACCCCCACCCCCAGCATCTCTCCTACCCTTTCACACCACAGTTTAGATCTCCTTGGTTCCCCTCCACACAAAAAACCTAGTGTCAGGGGAAGGGTTTGGGGACACCCCCCAGTGGCAGGTTAAGGGGCCGTGTACCCTTAGACCCTAAAACTGTGCCATTTTAAAATTTTAGATCCTTCTGTCATTCCACCCAACAAGGGAATAGCTTGCGTGAGCGCACACTCGTGCACGCATGCTCGCTCTCTCTCTCTCTCTCTCTCTCTCTCTCTCTCTCTCTCTCTCTCTCTGTCCTCTCTGAGCTCTACAGCCCTGGAGACGGACAAGGATCCCCTTCCTCCAGCAAGTCCGATACACATATTGGCAGTGACTAGTACCCCCACCCTGAATACAGGGGGGCAGTCAGAGGAGCTGGGCAGTGATGGGGGGCAACAACCCCCTCCAGATTGGGGAGGAAAGTTTTCATTCCAACCTCTAGCAAGGATGAGGCCAGAGATTTCAGGCAGGAATTGGGGGGATTCTGTTTTGTCCCACTCCTCCCCAAGGCAGTGATGACCCCCCCCACACACACACACACGCTGGAGTCACCCCTCCTCAAAGAATCAGATTGTGGTCTGCCCCCAATTCTCCTGGTGGGAGAGGCAGCAGATCAGGCAGACAGGAGGGAGGGAGATCCCTGGGAATGTCAGTTGAGTGCCCCACATGAGAAGTGGGGAGCAGGAATGTAGGGAGAGACCCCGAGTGGCAGAATTATTGGTCCATAACACACTGAACTCCAGACGCTTACACACCAGCTGGGGGAGGGAGAAGAGGGCACAGAGGGCTGGGAAATGGGGTAAGGGAGGCAAACTAGACTAGGAGGGCTGGGAGAGGCAATTCTGGGGTCCAGAGCAGCCTGGCTCCCCAAAAGCCCAGGCTCCCTACCACCTGCAGGTAATGTCGTGCAAATAAAAGTATGGTAAAAGGACCAAAGGAGACTAAGTCTTCAAAAATAAAGAAAGAAAAACACATAAAAGAGTGAAGAACAATGGAAAGAAAAGGAAACCAAAAGACACAGTATGCAAATGATATGCTAATTAACATGTTGGACGCTCCCAGAAAACTTTGGGATTCTTAGGACCAAGTGGAACCAGTCTCAGAGCCTCCCAAGGGATACAAGGATGCAACCTAGGGAAGCCTGGACAGGTGGGGTGTTTTGTTTCTGTGGGGTTCGCTTTTTGTTTGGGGGAGGGTCAGGAGTTGTCCAGGGAAGATAGGGGAGGATCAGTTAATCCAAGGGAAGGAGAGGGCTATTGCATAGCAGATGCAAATGAAGGGGCCTGGGGCTGATGAGGAAAAGAGGGAGAGAGAGAGGTGATGGGACCACAGGAAGGGGTGTTAAGGACAACCGGAAAGAATCTTCTAGTAATAAAACTACAAACAGACCAAATATATATAATATTATATATGTATAAATAACAGCTGGCTATTTACAGGGGGCACACACACAGACACACACACACACACACACACACACAAACGGATCCAAGGGAGGGGGCTGAAAGATATGGCTGAGAGGTGGAGGAACGGCTTGGGGTGGGGGAGGCCCTTCTGAGGCAGGGCAGACTCCTCGGGGATTTAAGTGCTGAAGTAAACTGTGGAGAGAGGGCGAGAGGAGAATGAGGGGGAGGGGGAGAAAGAGAGAGAAAGCAGCGTGTCAGGCCTGGCCCTGCTCCCAGCCTCCCACTCCCCAGCTGGCTGGCATCCCTTCCCCTCTCTCAGCCTCGGTTTCCTCAAAGGGACTGGACCAGTGGGTACTGAGGTCCCTTAAACTCCATGATAGGACAAAGGGCCATGAGACCTTTAACCCACCGGGCACAGACCACAAGCTCTCAAATAGTGGAGTAATTTCATGTCCAGGCCCTCAACAGTAGGCCGTCTCCTGCTCTACTCCCCAGTTTTAGGGTCCCCAGACTGGGCTCTGTGGCCCACAGGGTCCTTAGTGGAGCTCAGGGACCCACCCAGCATCCCTAGCCTCCAAATCTTAACCGAAACTACCCAGAACCAGGCAAAGCGAGGCCACACAACAGCCAAGGTTTTGGCTCTAGATGAATCAGAACTGCCAACAGCAGCAAAATGTGTTTTTGTTGAGGAGTGAAAACTAGGTTAATGACCTTCAGAACCGGGACTCCACAGGGAAAACCTCCACCTCCGGGGAGAGGGCCCTGGCCACTCGCGCCCCACTCACCGATGATGATGATGAGGATGATGGCGCAAATCACTCCCAAGATGATCATCATCTAAGAGCAAGAGAGGGGGCGAGTAAGGCGAGCTGACACCCCAGTCACCCACCGCCCGCCCACCTGTCCCCATCTCCTTCCCTTTTACCTTGAGGTTTTTCCACCAGTATTTGCGCTTGAGCTTGGCCGCGCTTGTTTCAAACTGGGAGGCCCCTGCCTGGAGGGCATCTGCCCGGTCGTCCAGCTCCGACAGCTTCTGGTCCCGCTCCAGGACCTTGTCCACATTCACCCGCATGATGTCCACCACCTGGGGGAGGGGTCCACGAGGCAGGGGGTGTGCCAGGGCACGCCTCAAGGAGGGCACCTCTGGGACGTGTGCCCATTGTGCCACACACGGAACATGCGCCCCGATGTTTCCAGGCTAACATGCCAAGGACACACAGAGCATGCCTAGCACACCCAGGGACATGCAAGGAGCACACCTCAGGGGCATGCTGCAGCCACACAGTTCAGATGTCACAGCAACACCCTGTGGATCGGCACACCCAGGCTAGCACAGCTGATTAACAACACCCCACTGCCCTCCCAAGTGCATGCTGACAGGGGGGGCAGAGGTCTCTGACCCAAAACCCACAAGCGTAAACTGTCATCACCTTCAACCCAAGATGGGCTCCCACACCTATTTGACAACCCTTACACACACAGACACACACACACACACACACGCACGCACATACCTCATCCACCTGGGCCTGGGTCTGCTGCAGTCTCCTGTTACTGGTAAGATTTGGAGGGGGTGCAGGGGGGCCGCCCTCGCCGGCCGGGGCGGCAGGCGGGACAGTGGCAGCGGTAGCCGACCTAAGGAAAAGGATTAAGACTCAGGGCCTTGAAGCCTCCGGCCGGGACTCCACCCATCCACCTGTCCATCCACAGTCCAGTCCTCGCTTGCGCGAGGAAAGCCACCCGATGGGAGGCACGGTCACTCCACGGCCCCGCCGTGGTTGAGCTGCGTGACCTTGAGAGACCCTCCTCACGCCTCCATCCCCCCCCCTCCCCGAACCCCCGCCTGTTAAATGAAGGCGACCTCACAGCTGCCGCCCGGGGTCGACCCGACATGACTGACGGCCATGAAGGCAGGGGCGGGGCGGGGCGGAGGGTGGACGCTGGGGTCTGCTCTCACTCGCGGCCATCGCCCCGCGCGGGGGCCACCCGGGAGCCGGGCCCCCCGGGCGTCCGCGCGCGCAGTCCCGGGCAGCAGCCTGGCCCGCCCGGGGCACGGGAGGCGCGGGCGGGACCCCCCGGGTTTCCCAGCCCACTCTTTCGGGGCGGCGGCCCGCGCGGGGCAGGACGTCGCGGGTGGCGGGTGGCGGACGCCGACTTACATGGCGGGGGGCAGTGGGCAGGGGACTTGGCAGAGGCAGTGACGGCGGCGGCGGCGGCGGCTCGCGCTGGCTCCGACTGGCGCTGGCTACCCGGGACTGGAAGATGGCGGCCGCACGTCACCCGCATCCGGGCACTGCGGCGGGGGCGGGGCGCGGCAGGAGACACGTCGCTCGCGGACCGCGGGGGCGGGGCGCTGCAGGGCCGGGGGGTCGTCTAGCTGGGTCTGTCGGTCCTAGGCTGTGAGCCCCCGGCTGGCAAACCCACCGCCGCCCCCGAGGCATCTGCCACCTGCCTCTTCGGGCACTCAAACCGAGACCCACGCGTCACCCCTTGGCTACATCCTCCCTCATCCTTGTAGCACGCACACCGGTCCTTAGCCCGTACAGCCCAAAGGTCTCACCCGACTACCTGGTTCCAACACCTGGGGACCCGCCCTTTGCTACTGGTGTGGGTTGAGGGTGGAAAGAAGCCGAGAAGCCACAAGGCAGATGCCAGAGCAATACTGGTAACAGGAATCCTGACGCTGGGGTGGAGGGGAAGTGTGAGAAGTAACCTCACCCACTACCCTGCAACTGAATGGCTCAAGGGAGGTCTTGGGGTCTCCGATTTCCTAGCAGGGAGTGGGCAAAAGGAGTAACAGAGGCGCCCCTCCTCCTGAAACACAAGCACGCGCACGCGCGCTTGTTTGCTTGCTTTAAGAGCTGTTGGAT
Source organism: Acomys minous (assembly GCF_964271855.1). NCBI lineage: Eukaryota > Metazoa > Chordata > Mammalia > Rodentia > Muridae > Acomys > Acomys minous. Next base: position 3,223,485 of record NC_140498.1, read on the forward strand.
GCTGCCCCTCTTCACAGGTGAAGTTCAGACCATGTGTGCTTGGCAGTCAAAGCTTGAGCCGGCCCAAATCCAGTCAGAGATTAGACAAACTAAAGACTCCCCTGCCTCGGCCTCAGTAGGGCCTGGACCGAAAAAGGACAGTAGGCAGGGGCGGCACCTGTAATACTTAGTTATAGGCACTGCTTTACAGGAAGATTAGCCTTGACCTTGACAGAACCAACTGCCTCTCCCTGGACCCTAAATGCATCATATATGTAGACAATAAATATTTGCTAAATGGCTTGATCTAGATAACACAATAGTTTATTATCTTAGACCTGGTCCATCCCTGACTGCTCCGTTTTAAATACACTAAACAGCCACAGCAGCTGTACACACTCCTGTCCTGGGTTGAGAGACAGGCAGGAAAGGCAGCTGTGTGTTAAGGAAGCCTCCAGGCTGAGGAGGCATTTTAGGAGAGGCCTAGCGGCTCTCAAGTGGGAGTACTCATTACATCCCGAAGAGAGCCATAGTCTCTCGGAGACAGGCCAGTTCTGGCTTTCTTCCTCCCACTCCAGGCTTCCCAGGGCCTCCAGGGTGTGCGAGATCCTCCTGAGCTGCAGCGCCCCGCCCCCTCCCAGCAGACGCCCCAGGACGGGTTCTGTCATCAGAGGTGTTATTTCCCAGCTGTCTGGGGGAGGTGAAAGAGCAGGGGAGTTATGTGCTGGGGTGCAGGATTCGCTCTGGGCGGCCTTCCTCTCCCGGGAGCAGCCTGGAGCCCGGCCCTTGGGAGGCTGGGCTCACGAAAAGAGCCGCTTTGGTGGTGGTGAGGGGGGAATAGGGGGCGGGTCTCAGATCAGCCGTGGGCCTCTTGTTTTCTGTCTCTGAGGCCATTCTCCTTTCCACTCGGGGAACAAAGATGTCAAATTCCATTATTCCATTATTTCAAGTGCCTTAGTGTCTGGATATGAAACATCATGGAGAGTGGGAAAGAGTAACTGTAAGCAGTGACACACACACCCCGCTCCCCCCACCCCCTCCCCGCACAGCCCAACACCCAGCCCCCACCCCGTCCTCCCTCCCACCCCACCCCCACCCTCACCCTCCAGCCTCTTGAAGGAGCAGCTAAGATCTCGGACCCAGGTTTAAGGATGATTGACGCACATGCCGCCTAGGCGCTCGCAGAGCATACGGGAGAGACAAGAGTCCGCAGACAGATTTGGAGAGGTTGCGCCTTGGCCTGTCGCTGGGCAAGTGCTTCTTCCCAGTGGATTCTGGGAGCAGCACAGTGAAAGTGAAGGCACATGTGAAGGGTGGGAAGGACACAGCAGGATTCATTTCAGAGTGAGAACTGTCACTGCACAGCCCAGCCCAGCCCAGCCCAGCCCAGCCCACCTCGGCGGTGGTGTTAAGAAATTCTAAGTTTAGATCAGTGCTGCGGGAGGGAGGGAGGCTGCAGTGGATGACCGAGTTCACCTGGAAGTGGCTAAGAGTAGGTTTTCTGCAAACAGGTAGGATGGAGACTCAGAATAGACTTGAGCTGAAGAAAATACAGGATTCGCTCTGCCGAGATGCTTCCCCCTGTTCTTTGCCTCAGAGAGTTGGTGCTTGAGGTGCTGGACCCAGGTCCTGAGGCTTCTTTTAGGTTTTGGGTGTTTGTTCCTAATCCCTGCACTGGGGAGGTGAAAACAGGAGAACCCGGAGTTCAGGACCAGTCTGCTAAAGGAGACACTATCTCAAAACAAGCCATAGACTGGGGCCTGGAGGGGGAATGGCTGGGCAGTTAAGGATACTGACTGCTCTTCCGGAAAACCCTGGTCCAATTTCCAGCACCCACATGGCAGCTGGCAGCCATCTGCAACTCCAGTCCTTGGGGAGCCTCACCTGCTCTGGGCCCTCTGGACTCCACTGTGCACAGGCATATATAACAGGCAAAAGTCTTATATACATAAAAAATAGATAATTAAACACACACACACACACACACACACACACACATACGAGTTAGCAACAACAAAAATCCTCAAACACCAAAGTATGCGGGAGGGAGAGGGCCCAAGGGTTATTCCTAAGACAGTCCTTCAGGGTTCTGGTGAAAGCTTGCTTCCACTGTTTTCCCTCTGCACAGGACTCCTGGTTTAGAAGTTGGGCTGCAAGGGGGCCGTCTCCTTCCCACACTGACTCATGATCTCCTTTCATCCTCATGAGTCAAACCTTGAGAAACCAGTAATTAATTTCTGCGACCTTGTTTGTCCCTCAATACAGCTCCCATTCCGTTTCTTGCTGTTACACACTATGCCCTTATGAATGTTGATCATATTTGATATATTGATATATTTGGGCAAAGCTAAGCTTAGAGCAATGCTTTGCTGGAGTCTTTTTTTTTTTTTGGTTTCATCTGTTAACTCTTTCCCCCCCTCCCCCCTCGCAAATAGGAAGGTTTTGTTTTGGTTTGTGCTTGTGCCTGCAATGTTGGGGATTAAAATCAGGGCCTGCTGGGACAGGGGGGACACTCAGAGGCAGAGGCAGAGGTAGACGGGTCGCTGTTGAGTTCCAGGCCAGCCTGGGCTACAAAGCAAGTCAGCCAGGCCTCTGTTACACAGAGGAATCCTGTCTCAAATGAATGAATCCATGAACGAATGAATAAAGCAGGGTCTTGAGCTTCTTTTTTTTTTTGTTTTGTTTTGTTTATAGACTGGGGTTTCTCTGTATGGATCTGCCTGCCTCTGCCTCCAGAGGGCTGGGATTAAAGGTGAGCACCACCACCATGCCTGGCTCAAGTCTTGAGCATTTTAAGCAAAGCTCTACCATAGAATATTGCTCCCCAGCCCTAATGGTACTTCTTTGCCAATTCTTTTTTTTTTTTTTAAGATTTATTTATTTATTATTATGTATACAGTGCTCTGCCTGCATGTATGCCAGCAGGGCAGAAGAGGGCATCAGATCACATTATAGATGGTTCTGTGCCACCAGGTGGATGCTGGGAATTGAACTCAGAACCTCTGGAGGAGCAGCCAGTGCCCTTAACCTCTAAACCATCTCTCCAGCCCTGCCAATTCTTTTTGTAGTAAATAATAACATGTCAGGTGGCAGTGGTACATGCCTTTAATCCCAGCACTTGGGAAGCAGAGGCAGGCAGATCACTGTAAGTTCAAGGCCAGGCTGGTCTACACAGTGAGTCCAGGACAGCAAAGGCTAAACAGAGAAACCTGTCTCAAAAAAGAAAAAAAGTTATAGGCTGGATGGCTCAGAGGTTAAGTGCACTGACTGCTGAGGTCCTGAGTTCAATTCCCAGCAACCACATGATGGCTCGCAACCATCCATAATGTGATCTGATGCCCTCTTCTGGCCTGCGGGTGTACGTGCAGGCAGAACACTGTATTCATAATAAATCTTTAAAAAAAAGAAAGAAAGAAAGAAAGAAAGAAAAGAAAAATACTTAATAAGAGAGCTGGTCCCCACTCGTTTGGTGGTCATCTCAGGTATCAGGGAGAGCTAGCCCTGGGGCCAGGAGAACTGGACAACTAGCCCCGCCCCCTCACTGGCTGTAGAGGGTCCTATACCTGACCTGGACAACACAGTGGACCTGGCCCTGATGTCGAAGGCATGGGTGAGCCAGCCCAGAGGGTATAGGAGAGCCGGCCCAGCCCCTCACAGGCTGCAGCACTTGGGAGAGCTGACCCTGCACCTTGACTGAACAGCACAGTGGAACTGGTTCTAGAGACCTGGATGTGGGTGAGCCAGCCCTGAGGGCAAGAGAGCAGGAGATCTGACCCTGCCTCCCGCTCATGGCGGTCTTGGGTATCTGACCAGCTTAGCTACCTCCCAGGCCCAGGTCCAGGGCTCTGAGTTGGCCCACCCCAAAATCTATATCGTCTGTGAATGGTTGGGGTGCCTGAAAGGGCCAGTCCTGCTCATCCAAAGCTGCAGGATCTCCATGACAACGGATACCCGGAAGTCCCCGTGAGAATCTAATATTGATGGTGTCAAAGAAGCCAGAAACCTCAAACCAGAGCTGCATGGTGAGACCCTGTCTCAAAATAAAATTAAATGAAGGGTTATTTAGGGATGGAATGTAGCTCAGTGGTAGAGTACCTGCCTAGTATATTCAAGGGTTTGAGGCCCTATCACCTCAAACGTTTTCTTTTTCCACTGGAATAGTGGCACACACCTGTAGTCCTAATACTTGAGAGTCTGAGAAAGAAAGACAGCTATGAGTTTGAGGCCAGCCAGGCTACACAGGCAGACCTCAGCCCTGAAACAAACTAAGCAACGCACAGGTGTGTACTCAGAATTTCAGCACGTCAAAAGAGCATGCAGTTCAAAAGACAGCTTCTCCTATTGCGCCCCCGGTGCCCCATCTCCCGTCTGCCGACCCCGAGTGCCTGCACATCCTTCTAGATAGACTCTTTAATCTTCTCATCCTAATGCGCGCAATCGATACACGCTGCTCTTCACTTCGCTTTTACCATTTGACATGATTTGGAGATTGTTCCATTCTATGTAGGGTTCAATACTAACATTTTTTGTTTGTTTGTGGGTTTTGTTTTTTGTTTTTGGTTTTTTTTTTTTTTTTTTGCTTTTTGGTTTTTGGTTTTCAACGCAGGACTGGCCTTGAACTCACAGCGATCTGCCTCCTGAGTGCTGGGATTAAAGGTTTGTGCCACCATGGCCCGGCTTTTGTTTGTTGTTTTTGTTTTTTGAGACAGAGTTTCCCTGTGTAGGCTTGGCTATCTTGGACTCGCTTTGTAGACCAGGCTGGCCTCAAATTTACAGAGATCCGCCTGCCTCTGCCTCCTGGGTACTAGGAATAAAGGTGTGTTCCACCGTGGACAGACTCAATACTTACATTTTTATGATTGTGTGGGACCCTGCTGTATGGGCATAACATGGCTTCATCAATCTGGTGTGGACAGTCATTTTAGGTTGTTGGTGACCTTTCGTCAGCCTAAGCAAAGCTATAAAGAATATTATAGGGGCTGGAGAGGTGATACAGAGGTTGGGAGCGCTGACTATTCTTCCAAGGGTCCTGAGTTCAATTCCCGAAACTATATGGTGGCTCACAACCACCTATAATGAGATTTGGTGCCCTCTTCTGGTGTGCAGGTGTACATGCAGGCAGAGTACTGTATACATAATAAATAAATAAATCTTTTTAAAAAGACTATTCTAGGCCGGGTGTGGTGGCGCATGCCTTTAATCCCAGCACTCGGGAGGCAGAGGCAGGCGGATCGCTGTGAGTTCGAGGCCAGCCTGGTCTACAAAGCGAGTCTAGGACAGCCAAGGCTACACAGAGAAACCTTGTCTCAAAAAACCAAAAAAAAAAAAAAAAAAAAGACTATTCTATATATTCTTATTTTACCTTTATGCAAATATGTAGAGTGATTTCTTAAATATTAAAACACCTAGTTTAAAGTGAGGCACAGTAGCACACATCTTTAATCCCAGCACTTGGGAAGCAGAGGCAGATGGATCTGAGTTGGAGGCCAGGCTGGTCTACAGAGCAAGTTCCCGGAAAGGCAGGGCTACACAGACAAACCCTGTCTCAAAAAGACTATAATAATAATAATAATAATAATAATAATAATAATAATAATAACAACAACAACAACAACAACAATAATAATAAATCTTAGGTGGAGCTGGGTTGGGCAGGAGACTGTAAGAGGCTGAAGCAGGAGATTTGAAGAATCACGAAAGTTTAAGGCCTGTCTAGACCACAGAGCAAATTAAAGGCCAGCCTGGGAAACCCAAAGAGGCCCAACGTATGAGGCTGAGAAAGTAAAATAAATTGAAAGGGTTAGTAATATAATTCATGAGCCTGCCTAGCCCCATGGGCCCTAGACTCAGCCCTAGTTTTGAGCTAAGCAGTTAACAAATCTGGAGAAACAAATCCTAAACCAAAAAGTGCCTGTGGTTTTGATGGGTACTGACAATCTGCCATCCCCAGGTGTGCGACCAAGATTTCTTCCCACCCAGCCAACAGGTCGGGCCTGTTTACCCGCATGTCCCGTTGTTTCTATGTTGTGGCTGCAGAGCTGGCTCAGTGTTTGAGTCCACGCTGCTCTCCTAGAGGACCCAGGCTTGGTTCGCAGTCCCGACATCCCACATCTCTCAAAGTCTATCTCCAGCTCCAGAGGGTTCAGCGCCCCCTACTGGCCTCCACAGGCACCTGCACACATGCCATGCACACTCAGACACATAGACATACACATATATACAAATAAATCTTTTTAAAAAATAAATATATTGCCCAGCTGTGGTGGCACACGCCTTTCATCCCAGAACTTGGAGGCAGAGGCAGACGGATCTCCATGGGTTCGAGGCCAGCCTGGACTACAGAGCTAGTTCCAGGACAGCCAGAGCTGTTATACAGAGAAACCCTGTCTCGAAAAAGCAAAAATAAATAAATATATTAATTAAACACAGTTTTTGTTTCTTGTAAGGTGGATGACATGAGACATAGACATATGTTTAATAAGTGTGTTGTTTGGTTATTTTTTGTTTGGTTTGGTTTGGTTGTGTTTTGTTTTTTGTTTGGTTTGGTTTGGTTGTTTGATTGGTTTTGGTTTTTCTTTCTTTCTTTCTTTCTTTCTTTCTTTTTTTTTTTTTTTTTCCGAGACATGGTTTCTCTGTGTAGCCTTGGCTGTCCTGGACTCGCTTTGTAGACTAGGTTGGCCTTGAACTCACAGCGATCTGACTGCCTCTGCCTCCCAAGTGCTGGGATTAAAGGCCTGCGCCACTACCACCCGGCTACATTTTTGTTTGTTTGTTTGTTTGTTTTGGTTTTTCAAGACAGGGTTTCTCTGTATAGTTTTCGCTGTCCTGGACTCACTTTGTAGACCAGGCTGGCCTCAAACTCACAGAGATCCACCTGCCTCTGGGATTACAGATGTGTACAACCGTGCCTGACTTTTAACAGTCCTTTTAAGTCCTTACCTGTGAAATGCCTATAAAATGATTGTATGATTTTTTAAGTTATTTGTACATTTATTACAGACTGATGGATTTTTGTGTCAACATTAACTTTTTCTCTACAAAATGATTTTTTAAATATTTTCTCAAGATTATAATCTTTTAAGCCGGGCATGGTTTCTCTGTGTAGCCCTGGCTGTCCTGGAACTCTGTAGAGCAGGCTGGCCTTGAACTCAGAGACACCTGCTTCACTCTGCCTCCCAGACTGCTGGGACTAAAGACATGTGCCACCACAGCCCAGTTATGTTTTCCCGTCATAAACGTAAGTTATATATTTATACGTAAATACATCATCTACTCAAATTTATTTTTAAAAACTCCCTAGACTTGAGTGTGGCAGCATCCACCTGTAACCTCAGCTCTTCAGAAGGCAGGAAGATTGCTCTACTTTCTACTTTGCTTCTGTTGCTGTGATAAAACACCCACTAAAACCAGCTTGTGGAAAAAGAGATCATTACAGTTTCCAGGTGTAAATCCCGTATTGAAAAAAACCCCAGCTAGGTTAGCCGGGCGTGGTGGTGCATGCCTTTAATCCCAGCACTCGGGAGGCAGAGGCAGGCGGATTGCAGTGAGTTCGAGGCCAGCTTAGTCTACAAAGTGAGTCCAGGACAACCAAGTCTACACAGAGAGACCCTGTCTCGAAAAACCAAAAATAAAAATAAAAAGAAAGAAAGAAAAGAAAAGGACAGGGCTCTGGGCGGCAACAACAGAACAGCTGTCCCTCCCTGCCACCAAGTGCTGAGGAGCCTACGTGAGACAGCGTTGTCCTCCCACTTAGCCTTACAGCTGATGCAGCTGTTTGGTTCTGGTTGGTTGGTCGGTTGGGGCTTTTGAGACAGGGTTTCCCTGTGTAGCCCTGGCTGTCCTGGAACTCGCTCTGTAGACCAGGCTGGCCTCAAACTCTGAGATCCGACTGCCTCTGCCTCCAGAGGGCTGGGATTAAAGCGACACCACTGCCTGTCTTACTGCAACCAAATGTAGCAGGTTAAACACTAAAGATGGCTTCTGAGAAGCTTCCACTTGGAAAGCACCTAACCACCCCCCTTACCCGCCCCCCAACCCCTCACTCCCCCAGCCCCCTATCCCCCCTCAACCCCCCCCCATACAAACAAGGAGCTGAGTATGAGGTAGCTAAAAGAGACTGCTGCCACACCCTGGTGACCAGGGTAACGCTAACTCTGCTGTGGTAAAGCTACAAACTTGCGACACCTGCAAGGTCAGAGGGAGTTAACGCTGGCTGAGCGACTGTCAACTAGCAGAGAGTCCAGGTCAAAGCTGGAGTGACAGGTGACTGTGTCCTCCCACAAGGTGGGTCCCTGGTGGTCAGGACAGCACTTCTATCCACAAAGTCACATCACTAACCCCGAGGCAGGAGAATTGAAAGTTCAGTGCGGGGCTGGCTACATAGCTGCACTGTAGCATCGGGATGCAGAAAGGGCCGTGTGAGGCGAGAAGGGAGGATGCGATGTAGACATGAGGCGGGAAAGCTAATTGTTTTCCCCAGCTCCCACTCCTTCACAGGGCTTTAGTTTTTGGTTGGTTGGTTGTTGTATTTGGTTTTCCCGGTGAACATGTGCGTTCAGCTTTGAGACAGTGACTTGTAATGAGCTTCTCCTTAGCTCTTTTGACCACACACAGTAGTGGTCAAGTGCACTAGTGATCGAATACACTTGGCAACGCTGGCACACTTAGAAAAAGGGATTATCTTAAGAATTTGTTTCGGGGGCAGGGTTCTTGTAACCTGAAGATTCTCCCTTTTTTTAAAACCTATATCAAATCATTCTATTATAGATTATTTAATGTGCAAACTATTGTTAGTTTTAATCAAAAATAAAAGATTTTAAATGCAAATTCATTGTTTCCAACCAGGGTTAGTCAGTTTTCTCTTACTAGGACAAGGTATCTGAGATGTATATAGGAAGGGTTATTTTTATTTTATTTTGCTTTGTTTTTGTTTATTTTGTTTGTTTTGAGACAGGGTTTCTCTGTGTAGTCTCGGCTGTCCTGGACTCACTGTGTAGACCAGGCTGGCCTCTAACTCACAGGGATCTGCCTGCCTCTGCCTCCGGAGTGCTGGGATTAAAGACGTGCGCCACCACACCGGGCTAGGATGGGTTATTTTTACTTAAGAGATTTTAATCGATGCTCACTTGGCTGCTGCAGGCCAGTGGCACAGAGCACATCACGTTTGCTGCATGGAGGGAGGTGAAAGCCTGGGTAGGACTATCCCCTCAAGGATGTGTTCCCGATGATGTAATTTCTAAATTCCCTCCCTCGGCTCTACCTCCTGAAGGCTCCCAGTGGCACCACAAGCTGACAACCAAGGCTTTAGTACCCAGCTTTATTATCGCTGTCGTTACTGGGTTTTGTTTTGTTTTGCTTTGCTTTATTTTGTTTTTTGAGGCAGGGTCTCTCTGTGTAGCCATGGATGTCCTGGAACTCGACCTGTAGACCAGGCTGGCCTTGAGCTCGCAGAAATCTGCCTGCCTCTGCCTCCTGAGTGCTGAGATTAAGGTTGTGTGCCACCACACCTGGCCCCAACTTGTTTTTAAAATAACATCTTTTATATCTGTTGGGTCTGGAGTCTTGAACATGAAACACCAAGGACATTCTGTAGTGGAACAAAAAGTTTACGTTCCAGGCAACAGGTAATGGTGGCCAGGGTGCGGATTCAGGACCAAAAGCAAGCTTGTTACAATCTTTAATTTTTATTTTTTTCTGAGACAAGGTTTCTCTGTGTAGCCGTGGATGTCCTATACTCACTTTGTTACTTTGTAGTCCAGGCTGGCCTTGAAATCACAGTCATCTGCCTGCCTCTGCCTCCCCAGTGCTGGGATCAAAGGCGTGCACTGCCTCCTCCTGCTTTGTAACAGTCTTTTTAAATCAAAAAATCATAAACAGAAAGGCATGTACAGAATGAGGGAGGGCAGTCATATGGACTGGCCAGTACCAGATGAACTCGTTGTTGTTATATTATTATTATTATTATTATTATTATTATTATTATTATTATTAATTATTATTATTATTATTATTATTATTATTATTATTTTGAGATATTTCTCTGTGTAGCCTTGGCTTTCCTGGACTCTATTTGTAGGCCAGGCTGGCCTTGAACTCACAGAGATCCACCCGCCTCTGCCTCCCAGAGTGCTGGGATTATAGGTGTGTGCCACCAGGCCTGGCTGGTCTCATCATTTTTAACAAGGCAGGAGTCCACAGGATGTGACAAGGAGTCAGCAGTGTGTGGAGTCAGCCACAGCAATCTCTCTGGAGACTGGGAGCATTTGTCTGTCCTTGGCTGATAGGTGGTCGTTTTGTTCTCCCAGACCTGAAGGCTTGTGTGTGTGTGTGTGTGTGTGTGTGTGTGTGTGTGTGTGTGTGTGTTAAGATGGAGGACAGGCCAGGTGTGGTGGCGCAACCCTTTAATTACAGCACCTGGGAGTCAGAGGCAGGTGGATGACTGTGAGTTTGAGGCCTGCCTGGTCTATAGAGTGAGTCCAGGACAGCCAAGGCTACACAGAAAAACCATATCTCGAAAAACCAAAACCAAAACAAAAAACAAAAAGCAAAAAAAAAGATGGAGGTGAGGCCTAAAGGTCTAGGATGGAGTCTGCTTTGCTGGTCCTTTCAATCCTCTCAATTCTCCTTATTAGCTCTCTTTCTAGGTTTTGGCGTGTGCCCCATAAGCCTATCTGATCATGAAATTGTTATTTTGCTTTTTTTTTTTTTTGTATTACGATTTATTGTTTATTTATTTATTTTGGTTTTTTTGAGACAGGGTTTCTCTGTGTAGCCCTGGCCATCCTGGACTCACTTTGTAGACCAGGCTGGCCTCAAACTCACAGTGATCTACCTGCCTCTGCCGCCCGAGTGCTGGGATTAAAGGCGTGCGCCACCACGCCCCGCTCTTATTAACAATATTTTTTAAAAGATTTATTTATTTATGATGTACACAGTGCTCTGCCTACATGTACACCGGCAGGCCAGAGAGGGCACCAGATCACATTACAGATGGTTGTGAGCCACCATGTGGTTGCTGGGAATTGAACCCAGGACCTTTGGAAGAGCAGGTGGTGTTCTTAACCACTGAGCCATCTCTCTAGTCCTTATTATAATATTATTGCATTTTACTCATGCATTTGCATGTCATTGCATACATCCAACAACATATGTGGAGGTCAGAGGTCAGAGGTCAGAGGTCAGACTTGGTTTGCTCCTTCATTTATATATGGGTTCCACTAACCAAACTCAGGTCATTAGGGTTAGCCACAGAGACGTCCCACTAGCCCCTACCTGTCCTTTTGTTTTACCTTTTTAAAAGTATTTATTGAAACAGGGTTTCCTTATGTAGTCTGGCTGTCCTGGAGCTTGCTGCACAATCAGGAAGCCCCCAGCTCACAGAGATCCTCCTGCCTCTGTCTCCTGAGTACTGGGACTAAAGGCATGCATTAACAATACCTGGTCATTTTTTAAAAATTATGTGTATGTGTCTGGATATATGCCCATGAGTGCAGGTGTCCATGGAGGCCAGAGGGGTCACATGCCCCTGGAGCTGGAGCCGGAGGCTGTCGGGAGCTGCGTGGTGTGGGTGCTGCAGACGCATGTGGGCGAAGGCTTGGTCCATAGGAAACGGCAGCATTAGGAGGTGTGGCCTTGTGGGAGGAAGTATGTCACGATGGGGACAGGCTTTGAGGCCCTAGAAGCTCAAATCGGGCCACTGTGTCTCAGTCTCCCTCTGCTGCCTGCAGACCTAGATGTGGCGCTCTCAGCTCCTCCTCCAGCACCACGCCTGCCTGCACGCTGCGTGCTTCCCGCCATGATGATGGTGGACTAAGCCTCTCAAGCTGTGAGCCAGCGCCCGTTAAATGTTTGCCTTTATACAAGCTGCCCTAGTCATGGTGTCTCTTCCCAGCAATGGAAACCCTAAGAGAGAGGCTAAGCTTCTCTTCCCAAATACGCAGCACAAGTCCTTGCGTGTTAAGGTTTATGGTTTACTTAATCACTGGAGCAGGCTTGTCGGGCGCACACCTGTAATCCGAACACTCGGGAGGCAGAGGCAGGCGGATCGCTGTGAGTTTGAGGCCAGCCTGGTCTACAAAGGGAGTACAGGACAGCCAAGGCTACACAGAGAGATCTTGTCTCAAAAAATAAATAAATAAATAAATAAATAAATAAAAATAAAAATAAAATCACTGGAGCAGGAAGGATGCGCTGCTGCTGTTGGCCAGGTTTAGGTCAACTGGTCAAACCTGAAGCAAAAAACCAAGGATGAGAAGGGAGTGACTGTCAGCTCTCACTGAGCACAAAGCCGAAGAAGGAGGTGGGGCTACAAAGGGGCGGGGCTACAGGAGGCAAATGGGGTGCCATTCTTAGGAAAAGGATGGCTGCTGGGCAGGTGAAGACAACATGTCGGCCATGATCCATGTCAGCGTATGGAAACGTCCTGAGGAGGCCTCATAGATCCCACACTCTCCCACCCGGATTATCTCAGTCTTCCCTAAAGTCCCACCAGACAGTCTGTGAATGGACAAGAGCCAACGTGAACCTTCCCTAGGTGGCTGTAGCCACACCCAATCAAAGTATTTACTGAGATGCGGCGAGTTCAACCCCGCCCAAACAGCTGCTCCCCAAGCTGCAGGATGGCCACCCAAGTCTTGCAGGAAGCACGCCCATAACAGACTTGACACTCTCACTGAAGGTGTCAGACAACCAGCGATCCGGGATAAAATGGCAGGAAGAACCCTCGGAGCCATTCGCAGTCGGCAGGCTCAGTCCTCCGATTATGAAGAGGGTCTCTAGAACACTCCTGAGATCTATGGCCAGGCGTGTCACTACACACCTGTAGCCCCAGCAGCCAGGAAGCAGAGGTGGCCCAATCTACATAGCAAGTTCCAGGACAGCCAGGGCTACCTGATAGAGAGATCCTGTTTCAAAAGTACTAAAAATAAATCGTCCTCTGAGGTGAAAGCCACCAACATCACAGCAGAATGAAAATCTGTTCTGGGTGCTAACTGGTAAGTTCTCTGGTGTTGGCCTGTAGATAGCTGGTATTTTCAAGTATAGATGGGGGGGTTACTGAGGCAGAGGGAGGGGGGTGGCTTTTGGTGGCTTCTGTTCCACGGTTAGAGAAAAAACAAAGGCATCTAGTTGGTGTTTGAGGACTAGAGAGGTGACTGGGGTGAGGAGCTGACCGCACACTTCAGTAGGGAGAAGGCTTGCCTAGCATCCACATGAATTAAGTTTTATCCCAATGCCACAAAAACTGAGCCTGGTTGAGCAAGCCTTCATGTGACCCCAACACTCGGGAGACAGAGATAGGAGGTTCACATTCGAGGTCATCATCAGCTACATAGTCAGTTCCAGGCAGTGGGCAATACCCGAGACCAGGTTAGAGAAAAAGAAGGAGGAGGAGGAGGAGGAGGAGGAGGAGGAGGAGAAGAAGAAGAAGAAGAAGAAGCGGCGACTCAGAAGCTAAAGACGCCTGTTTCCGAGACTAACAACCTGGTGGATGGAGAGCACCAACTCGGGTAGCTGTCTTCTGAACTCCGCACGCCGGTGGCCACGCACAAACAAGTATATAAAATAAATCAATGAAATGTAGTTAAGAAGTAGTAGTAAGCCAGGCGTGGTGGCGCATGCCTTTAGTCCCAGCACTCGGGAAGCAGAGGCAGGAGGATTGCTGTGAGTTTGAGGCCAGGCTGGCCTACAAATCGAGTCCAGGGCAGCCAAGGCCACACACAGAGACCCTGTCTTGAAAAAACAAACAAAAAAGAAATAATAGTAAGTGGCAGTGATGAGACTGGAAACGCCATGAGGTCTTGACCTCAACCCTCAGCTCCACCAGGAAAGAAGAGGAGGAGGAGGAGGAAGAAGAGGAGGGAGGAGGAGGAAGAGGAGGAAGAGGAGGAGGAAGAAGTAATAATCACCAACACGTATTTAAAGAGCAAGCAGAGGACGGACAAGCCAATAGTCCAGTACCATGTCCCCAGCGATTGCCACACACACTCTATGTAATTATTTTACATATGGGAAAGTGAACAGATAGCTCAGCTCAGCACTTGTCCTGTAAACAGGTAGACCTGAGTTTGAGCTCTAGCACCTAAAAAGCCAGATCTGGGTGATACTTGCAACCCCAGCAGAGGAAAGGTACCAGTTAGAGGCCTTGTCTTGAAACAAAAACAAGGTAACGGAGACTCATGGCTCCTGAGCAATGACACCTGTGACTGACACATGTACGTGCAGCCGCACACCCATGTGCTCCCCCCCCCAACACATGTGCACGAATGTTTATTGAGTGAGCTTGAGAAGCAGCCAGAGGAAAGACAAACCAGGGAAGCCACCGTTGCCAAGGCAACCGAGAAACAGGCTTTAAAAGAGGGGCATGCTCAACACAAACACATGAAGAACAGAGCTAAGCCAGAGAAGTCAGTGCATGTGGGTATCAAAAAGTGATTGGTGGTGAACTTTCTTGGCATGGTTGGGCAGGTGGGTCTTTGGGAAAGTATGCATTTATGTGTATGAGTTTATATATATTTTACCGCACAATACAAATAATAGTAAAACATGGTCTTCCTTAGGGGGCAGTACTAGGGAGCCACCCCAGGGTTATTCTAATTAAACACTCTGGCTGAGCAAAGCTCCCAGCGCTACAGTCAGTGCCTAGTGCCCATGGAAGACAGAAAGGGCATTAGAACCCCGGAACTGTAAGTTGCCATGTGGGTGCTGGGATTTAAACCCAGTCAGCTTGTGTTTAGTTGTGATTTGTTTGGTTTTTGTTTTTGTTTTTTTTTTTTTTTGAGACAGGGTTTCTCTGTGTAGCCTTGGCTGCCCTGGACTCGCTTTGTAGACCAGGCTGGCCTCGAACTCAGTGATCCGCCTGCCTCTGCCTCCCGAGTGCTGGGATTACAGGCGTGCGCCACCACGCCCGGCTATATGTAGTTTCTTAAGAAAACATCACTGAAAAAAATGGATGTTTCAGGATGTGTCATTCTGGCACAGGGACCATGTCAATTCTCTTCCTACCCTTTCACTTTTAGTACATGTGCTACTAAAGTGAGCACATACATGTACATACAACATGGCGGTCCGTGTATGCAAAACAGCTATAACCTTGTGAAACAGAGATCCATGGAAATTCAGAGAGGCGGACATGACGGACTGCCGAGCAGGAGCGCATGTTTCCTGGCACCTGTGTTACAGGAAGCTTTGTAAGGCTTCTTATTTAGTTCTCTTTCATAAAAGTGCTTTGAGAGAGCCGGGCAGTGGTGATGCACGCTTCCCAGCACTCGGGAGGCAGAGGCAGGAGGATCTCTGTGAGTTCGAGGCCAGCCTGGTCTACAAAATGAGTCTAGGACAGCCAAGGCTACACAGAGAATCCCTGTCTCTAAAAACAAAAACAAAAACAAAACAAAAAAGAGAAACCTTTGAAAGGTTTGCCTGCCAAAAGGAGCAGGCTTTCTGGGGTCAGAGGGATCATGTGTCCTTGACTATCCAGTCAGCGGAGGGTAACACCGAGCTAGTGGCAGACAGCGCTGTCTCAGGCCCGCAGCTGCCTGGCAAGCCTTCCCAGGCTGAGCTCAACCTCCGGCCCCAGCTGAGGGCACTGATCTGAGGAACCGAGCATGGCACCTCAGGGCAGAGGAAGCAGCTTGTTCGTGGCTATGAGGACCAACAAGTTCCTGTTGTGTTGTTTGAGACAGGGTCTTGCTACGCAGCCCTGGCTGGCTGGAAACACACTGTGACCAGTTGGGACTTGAACCTGTGGCACTCCTACCTCTGCAGGCTGAGTGCTGGGGTTGTGGGCTTGCAGCACCATTTCCTGGTGGCTTTAGGAGGACTTCACCCAGAGCCCCAAGCTGAGCAAGTACTCACTTACTTACCGGAGAGCTGTACCTCCAGTGTAAACATAACCTACTTAAGTGCAAGTTCACACTGTTTAACTTAAATAATAGTTATGGTTTTTTCCAACTTCAGTAAGACACGCACAAAGGTGTGGCTGTGGACCTCCAGAGAGGCATACTCAGGCGTCTCAGCTGAGACACACGTTAACATTTTGGTGGTTCTCAAGTTACAACTTCAAGCGTTGCTAAGAAACTCCAAAGCCATTTTCTGTAGCACGCACCACCATCTACCAGCCGGCAGAGCGTCGGTCTCCGTGCCCAAAGCTGGGTGTGACTAAGCACATCTCAGGGTTGTGGTAAGGAGGCCATGGGATCGAAATCGTGAAGGGATGCTAAGGTCGCAGGGCAGACTGACGTCACCAGGAAGCATCTCCATGGTTACCGGTGTTGCCGCCTGGGGTACCACACTGAGGAGAGAAGGGCTGAGGCGAGCTGGGGTCCGAGCGAGCGGGCTGTGAGCATCTGACAGTCAACGCGTACAGAGCAGGTGCGATCGTCAGGGAATCAGACGGGAGCAGCCGGGGTGTTGTCGGGCCCCGGCCACGCGGAGGCGCTAATCAGCGGCTCATGCGGCTCCAATCATCACGTTCTATCTGCCCTCCGCGAGGAGGAACAGGTAAGGATTAACCTCCTGACGATAAGCAGCGAGCCCAGCCCATTCCTCACTAAGTAAAGACAGTTCCGGTTACAGGAGGGGTGAGAATATCACACTTCGCCACGAACCCAGCGACTCACGGTTCTTGCAACTCGACAGTAACACCGATCTGCAAGTCGGCTGGGAGTAAATTACTTTACATTCGGCGCCATAAAGGGAGAAACAAAATCCTCCCAGAATGCAATACTCACATAAGGCAAACTAGAAGCGATGTGAGCGGTGCTTATTTACATATCTCCGCCTACTTACTTCCGCCTACATTGTACCGTAAAAATCCAAATAGAAGCAGCACCTATTAGCTCATGTACAGCAAGGCCAGACAAAAAGCCTTTTTTACACCAGCTTCTTGGCGCAACTAATTGTCTTCTGAAAAATAGCATAAGCCTTGCTTTGATTATAAAATAAATTTATTACAAAGCTCTAGTAAAATTATAGCCCAAGATTTGAGAGATCTTATCCCAGCACTGCCACCCTCTGCTTAGAAGCAGTTGGGAGGGGCAAAAAACGGTAGAGCAGCAAACTGAAACCTATGCTTTCCTTCCAGCAATGGGAGGAAGCTCAGGTCGGGTTGTCCAGCCCTGGTCCCTAGATGCCGGCTGTGATCAGAAAGGTTTCTTTTTCAGCCCAAAGACAGCGATGAATAATGCAGTTTCCGTAATAGCCGGGAAGGCACTGTGAAAAGAAGGGGGTGAGTTCAGGGCCCCTGCCAACCCAAATACCCTCCTGGGTTTCGGGATGAGTATGAAACTTCTAAATACTACTGACTTCACAGGTGCTTTCAGGAAAGGTCTAGGTGGCGGGGCGGGGGGAGGGGGGACCTTCAGATTTGGGATAGACTTTTTGGGAAAGACTTTTCACCCCCGCCCCCCAATTCTAAACTACCCAGTTGCTGCTGCTGCTACCTGCAGAAGGCAAAAATGTACCAGTACGTGGTACACTCCCATTGCTCGAATATGAAGAAAGATAGGGCCACAGATGCGCTACAGTGGGCTGCAATGGCTTAAGAACACAGAGGAGTCAAGGAAAGCCACAGGTGGTAACGGGCACCTTTGCTATTTGGACTTGGGTTCACAGTCTTGTTTCCTTCCCATGAGGCAAGTACCAGAGCTGGCAGCCGTCGCTTCTGAATTTGCAGACAGTTATGCTTAGGAGGCTAGACCTGACCTTCCTCTGATGGGACCTCTCTCTCCTGAATACTTCTGGGCGGTTTTGTTTGTTTGTTTTTATGACAGGGTTTCTCAGTGTAGCCCTGGCTGTCTTGGAACTCACTATGTAGACCATGCTGGCCTCGAACTCAAGAGATCCCCTGCTCCCGACTTCCCTGGTGCTAGGATTACAAGGCCTACGCCGCCACACCCAGTCATGAAGAATCTTCCTAGGTGCTACATTTTCTTGGTTCCTTCTGAGTTCCCATAGCGCACTGCACACTCCTGCAAGCTCTTGTTTATTACACTGATTTACAGGAAGTGTACCATCCACCTCCCCTCAGGCGGGAGAAAATGGCTTTATTCCCGTCTGGCTCACAGCAGGGTTTAACAAATGTTTGAAGACTATTGATTCCCATATGCTGTCTAAAACCTCTCACCTAGAGAGATTCGGTTTGCCACCGAGGGCAGAGACTTGGGCCCAAAAGGTCTACAGAGGCAGAAAGGGGGTTGGTGGACAGGAGGCCCATGGGACCGCCGGGCAGGCAGCAAGGATACACAGAAGGCTCTGGGTGCTATTGAACATGGAAACTCCTGACAGGAAGCCGGCCAGCTCCACTGCAAAGAGGCCCAGAGTGAGACTGAGCGCTGCCACCAGTCTGCGGAGAGAAAAGGAGTTGGATCAGGGTTTCTGGGCGCTTCTGGAGACCCCTGCACTGTCCCCTGCCCCGCGGACTCACTGGACGTCCTGCTGCGTATAGTCCTCGGGTGTGAACTTGAGAGGCAGGCAAGCCTTGATGTTGCTTTCCTGGGGAGCCGGGCAAAAAAGAAAGAAATGGAGGGGGGGATGGGGTTGCGGGGCCGGGGAGGAGGGGACTGGGCTGAGCTGGGTCCACCCACTCGGGACAGGAGGGCGCGCGCGCGTCCTGCCCATCCAGGTCTTACCCGGGACCAGAACAAAGTGATGACAACCACCAGATGGGCCAGGAGCGTCAGGAACCGGGAGGGCACGAGCCCGGAGATCCGACCCATGGCCTCGGGAACCCCGAGCGGGGGGCCGTGGCTTCTGGGGCTGCAAGTCCGACGTGGGTCGGTCACTCAAGCCTCCCGGTCCATGCAGGGCCACATCTGTCTGTTTAAGCCTCCTTCCCGCGCGCTCAGGCGCCGCCCAGTTGCCACGGTAACTGCGTCCCGCACGCGCCACGCAGTTCCCCCCCCCCCCCCGTCCCTGAAGTCTCGCGATAGATAGATCCGAGTGGGGGCGGGGGAGCATCTGAAAGGGTGAAGAATGGAGGAGCTTGTGCATCCCTGGGCAGCTTGATCCAGGCCCGGATGCTGACCCACCATCGATTTCGCCCTCGCCCTGAGATGTCAGGCCCCGGACACTGCTCAGTTACTGACCAAGACCCTGTTGCTAGGATTGCTTGGCTGATTTGGGGCTTCGAATGAGAAAATCCCTGCAGATCGGAAAATTCTCACAGCCTTCACGGCTCCCAAACCGAACCCCCCCCCCCCCCCCCGCTGTCAGCGGGCCTCCCAGCCAGTTTTCTCCCCATTGCTTTTCTTTGTGCCTTTATTTACTCATTTAGTTTGGTTCTTCGAGCCTTGAGTTTCTGGACGCAAGCTTTGTAGACCAGGCTGGCCTCGAACTCATGGAGATCTGCCTGCCTCTGCCTCCCTAGTGCTGGCTGGCATTAACGCCACAGCTCACGCGGCTTTCTTTTACCGTTAAACTAATATAAAAGACAAGGCTCAGGCCTTTAATCCCAGCACTCAGGAGGCAGAGGCAGGCGAATCACCCTGAGTTCGAGGCCAGTTTGGTCTACAAAGTGAGTCCACGACAGCCAAGGCTACACAGACCCTGTCTCTGAAAACCACACAAAAGAAAGAAAGAGAGAGAGAGAGAGAGAGAGAGAGAGAGAGAGAGAGAGAGAGAGAGAGAGAGAAAGGAAAAGAAAGAAAAAGAAAAAAAATTGTAGAAGTGGCCCAGTGGTTAATCCCAGCACTCAGAGGGGGCAGATCTCTGTGAGTTTGAGGCCAGACTGGTCTGCAAAGTGAGTTCCAGGGCTACATGGAGAAACCCTGTCTCAAAACAACGAAGAATGCTCTTGTTAAATTCAGTTCTCAGCATCCATATTGTAGCTCACAACCTATTCTGGTAACTTCACACACGCACACACGCCAGGCTCAGTGGTGCAAAGCTTTAGTCCTAGCACTCTGGAGACACAGATAGGCAGGTCTGGGAGTTCAAGGCCAAAGGCACACAGTCAGACTCTGTCCTTCCACACACCCATCCCCCCAAAAAAAGTCTTTAAAAAAGAAGTTTGTTAATTTAATCAAGCCACCTCTTAGCTCCATGTGGTGGCGCATGCCTTCAATCCCAGCTCTCAGGAGGCAGAGGCAGGTGGATCTTTCTGAGTTTGAGGCTAGCCTGGTCTACAAATCAAGTCCAGGACAGCTAAGGCTACACAGAGAAATCTTGTCTTGAAAAACAAAACAAAAAACCCCAAACAAACAAATGTAAATGTCCTTTGGATTTTGTTTGAGACTATGTAGCTCTGGCTGTCCTGAGACTCACTGTGTAGACCAGGCTGGCCCTCAAACTCACAGAGATCCTGTTGCTTCTGTTTCCAGAGTGCTGGGGTCAAAAGTGTTTACCACCACACCCAGCTACATTTATTTATTTATATGAGAGGTGAGGGGTTTGTATTCGCTATCAACAGAAGCTAAGAGTGTTGGGAAACATACAAACATGCTTAGGGCACAGAGGAAGGCACGGGAGAGTTGGTGTCCCTTCCTTCGCCCCAGCTTCTGAGGCGGAGCTCCCTGGTGGTGCAGCTGACGACCTTTCCCACCGGTCCCAGACAAAAGGAGCTGTATCACGGGACAGCGGGTGAGGAAACCGTAGGACGTGCTTTTGAAGATTTCCCAAGATCCAAGGGCAGAAGTCAGCCCTGGGGAGATCTGGGGAAACAGCATTCCAGACGGAGGGAGGAGCGAGGGCTAGATCATCACCCTGTGCGCTTGCGGGGACCAAAAGGAAGCCCCAGGGTTCCGAAGTCTGCGGAGGGGAGAAAAGGTCAGAGTGACGTTGGAGAAGTAGACGGAGCTAAATGGTCTCAGCTTCTGCGGATATGCAGAAAGACACAGCCAGATTTGTAGTCTGGACTCTGGTTGTAACATGGGAAAAATAGATTTTAAAGTAGAAGATGAATGAGAATGGTAGGAAAGAAACTTCTAGAAGGGACCCGTGAGGGTGGGGTCAGGGCGGAATCAAGCAAGTGGATCGGAGTAGAAGGAATCATATCAAGAAATGCTACTTTGTTATTATTTTAAAAGACAGGGTCTTTATTGTTTTATTTATTATTATTTAATTATTATTTTGTATTATTTTTAAAAGGACAGGGGTAGTCCTGGCTGGCCTGAAATTCACTGTAAACCCTAGGGTGGCCTTGTACTCCACGGCAGTCTTTCTGTCTCAGCCTCCCAAGTTCTGAGATCTCTAGCATACGCCATGACCCATGAGAAATTAAGAGGAAAAGGTCTGGGTCTGGCTACGGGATCAGGGGGTGGTAGCATCTGGACGTTTGGAGTCTTCTGTTTATAGTAGGCTTCCACCCAAAGGGGCCCTCCTAGACGGTAGAAACTTCATGTAATACGGTAATAAAACTAAGTGAGCAGTGTAGGCCAGTCCTATCGGCTCCTCTCTCTCTCTCTCTCTCTCTCTCTCTCTCTCTCTCTCTCTCTCTCTCTCTCTCTCTCTCTCTCTCTCTCTCTCTCTCTCTCTCTCTCTCTCTCTCTCTCTCTCTCTCTCTCTCTCTCTCTCTCTCTCTCTCTCCCCCCCTCCCCCCGCCCCTCGCCTCCCCCATGACCTTAGTTCTCAGAAGGCTGCCCTAGAAAAGCTGTTTCTGAGTTTTAGTTTTAGTCCCACCCTGTGGCCATAGGAGGCACTACAGGTGACTAACGCTCTTCAAATGGCTTCTCGCTTCAGGTCTGGGACTTATCTCTCCTAATAATTGTGGGGTGAACACACACACACTCGCGTGCGGTGTCGGGGGGCGAGAAAAGGAGAGAAAGAGAGAGGAGAGTATCTGGGATTTTAAAGACAGGAACCAGGAAAAGTGACCCAGAACGTTATCTGATGGTTTAAATCGCCCCCGTTTTGGAGGGAACGTAAGCCTACGCATCACTGAATTTGGGGCGCGAGTAGGGGCTCTATGCTGCTTATGAAGTCTGGGCACAGGCATTCTATGCAACACATGCTGGCAGCCTGTTGGCGGCAACGTGCCGGGCACCAGGCTCACCCCGGATTTGCTGGGTTGGTCCCCAGATCAGTTGCTAGGAATGGATTCGCTTTGGCAGCCTGTCCTACAGCATCAGGCGTCACGGAGGAGGCCTACGCCACCATCTCCAGAAAGAGCTTGTGATCCCCGAAAACAATGCTTTCGCCCTGTATCTGGGAGTCTGCGTGGCGGGGACGCCCAGATCGCTTAGGACCAAGGGGCCCAGTCTACCTGGACCAAGGAGCAGGACCTTCCTGCGCAATGCATGGGGATATCTTAACCTAGGTCCCCTCCACGCTCTGGCCAGCTTGTCCACAGCTGCTCCCGTGTCGGCGGCCCACGGTGGGCGCTGCTGCGACTCCTCCACTTCCTCAGGCCGGGTGGTGCTGCAGCTCAGGAGGGAGTGCCCCTAGCACATCGCAGAGACGCCTGCGAACTGGCGCGTGGTCTGGGACCCAGCGCGGGTCCCCAGGCCGCCATCTGCACGTTTCGATTTTATTTTTATAATGATATTAACCATTTACATGATCCCAAAGCAAAAATATACAAGGTAGTCACCGAGAGAGACCTCCGTGTCCCTCTCTTACCACACACAAACCATTGCATTCGGGTTTTTTTTGTTTTGTTTTGTTTTGTTTTTTTGCCATACTCCATCAAATACAAAAGAACTGGCCTCGAGCTTGGAGTATAGCCAGGGACGTGCTGGCATACCGCCGCGCCAGCTGTTAGTTTGTTTTCCTTTTCTAGACGGTGCCTCGCTAAGCAACCGAGGCTGGCCTTAAATTTGAGATGGTTCCGCCTCACCTGCCTCTAGTTGCGGGTATTACAAAGCTCGCCACCACACCCAGGACTTTATTCACTATTATTTTAACGGAAAACAAAAGGTTGTTTCTTTTTGCGGTTGCTTGTTTAAGAAGACAAGGTCTCCCCGTACGGCCCTTGGCTGGCCCGGAGCTCATGATGTAGAGCAAACTGGTCCCCAGCTCACAGAAGTCCCTGCCTCTCCCGCTCAGCGCTGGGTTTGTAAGCTCGTGAAAGGGAGGAGAGAGAGGAGAACCGGACAGGGTGGGGCGGCTGCTCGCTCTGAGGCGTTCAGTCTGCGTTTTCCTCCAAGGGGAGAAGCTCCATTTTAGGGGTTTTCAGGAACATTTAAAAAAAAAAAAGTCATCGGAAACGCGTGGGTGCGTGGGGGTGTCTTCCTATAGCAGTCATGAGGTGACCTGTCCTCGGCTGTGGCCGGCCGGCCTCGTGGCGCAACGGTAGCGCGTCTGACTCCAGATCAGAAGGTTGCGTGTTCAAATCACGTCGGGGTCAGCTCCTCTTTTACGGCCCATGCACTGCATTGACTTTCGTTCGATTTCCCTTATTTTTGTCCAATGATCAAAGGAGAAGCATCTCTTAAAGAGCAAGGACGGGAATGCTCGGGAGCCCTACGGTGATGCCTCCTTGTCCGTATATCTCGGGAGTGTTTGGGGGGACAAATCAAGGTAATTCTGGGCAGAGAGGAGGAGCTTTCGGAGTTCGTCGCCGCCCAGAGGTCGCTGCATCCAGCGGTGCTTCGGGCAGAATTCCTGGGGACGCAGGGAGAGCGGCGCTAGGCTGGAGGAGGAGTGCAGCTCTCAGAGAAGCCAAAGTGCCACCTGCCCGTGTGGACGAGGTGGCCGAGTGGTTAAGGCGATGGACTGCTAATCCATTGTGCTCTGCACGCGTGGGTTCGAATCCCATCCTCGTCGTGTGTAGCTCCTGAAGTCTACATTCAGTTTTGTGTCTAGAGACGGACGAGGGCTGCCGTGCCGTGACCGGGTCTCCGAGTCAGACGCCCCCGCGTCTCCCGGCGCTCGCTCGGCGATACCTTTTCCTCCCCCTCCGCCCGCCGGCGTTTCCTGGTCGTCCCTGTGCCCTGGAACTGACCTGGCCAAGGAGTGAAGGTGTCACGACAACATGTGGGCGCCGTGGCTTAGTTGGTTAAAGCGCCTGTCTAGTAAACAGGAGATCCTGGGTTCGAATCCCAGCGGTGCCTTTGTGGGTTACTTTTTTTTTTTAAGGGTTGGAACCTGGATGTCACGTCACGCCCATCCACTCACTACTCAGTCTCTGGCGTCCTGTAAATTTAGAAGTAGGAGCTTGAACAGCCTTCCCCTCCTTGAACCTCCTTTGCGCTTCGACAGGCAGTCAAATGCCAAAATCTCTATCTCTCTCTCTTTTTTTTTTTTTGAGTTCGTCAGAATTGCAGTTTGATTGCTAACTTGAGTAAGTACCCTCCTAGCTAGTTCGGAGACTCCATTCTTCCATCTTATGAAATGGTTTAAATTTTTTCCTGGCACATGTAGGTACGTCTCTCCATTTACATAGCTTTAAAAGTTACACACACTCGCACCTGGCCGGTTAGCTCAGTTGGTTAGAGCGTGGTGCTAATAACGCCAAGGTCGCGGGTTCGATCCCCGTACGGGCCAGTATCTAGACCTTTTTTTCCCCTATTATTTTGTTTGTTCAATGTGAGTAGTTTATCACCCGCTATTATGAGATAAATTCTCAGTTCGGGTTTTTCTGATATTCACCTTTTAACAAGACAGCCCTACCAATTTCTATTATCTTCTGAAAGGATGATGTCTGAGAAAATGCCCTACAGCAGTCTTCCTAATGTACTGGAATGCTTTCCAAAGTGCGGGAGTGTCTTGTGGTGCGGGAAACTACTTTTGCGACCTTGGAGAGTTTATGATCATAACATATAGCTCATGAATGTATATGCAAACTGTAAGAAGACAGCCTTTGCGACTGTGACAGAACTGTCTCAAATCTACACGTGACTGATTAGCACAGAGGTCAGGGATGGAGCTGACAGGACTTCACGTATCTTCTCTCAGCACTCTGCCCAGCGTCTGCCTGTCCACGGGGGGGGGGGGGGGGAGAAGCCCTGTCCCCTCGAGACCCATGCCTGTGTTTCTCCTTTCAGTGGCTCTTTGGGCCCCTTGTGAAATTACCTGCTTCAGATCTGACTCGTAACCTTCTCCATCTAGGCTGAGATTTCCTCCTCGGTATCCCCAGTTCCCACCCGGGGAGCTCCGTGGGCCATACCCGCTTCATTCTCATTCCGTTGGCTTCTCGACCCCTTTGACCCCCACACAAAAACAGGCTCAGCCTTAGCAGCAGCAGCAGCAGCACTTTAATTCCACAAAAACTCAGAAAGCCAAAACTCATTAGAACACTCCACAACAGGTGGTTTTCCAAACCAGCAACAACTCTACCTGAACCCTGAGCGCAGCGAGACGCCTCCCACTTCACGCCCTCCGCCATGAAATGTGCTCCTGTTAGCTCCAACCCGGGACACTGTAGGGGACCGGAGGGAAGAAGCAGGGCGTTAGGCAGGCGCGCGCCCTCACCTGCATGGTGTGTGGACAAGGAGCGATCGAGTCCCTAAAGCCCCTGGCACCTGAGGTGTGTGACCACTGGAATCCCGAGAGCGGCCGCGGGGCTGGGGCCTCTCCTGTTTTCTTTCTCATCACACCTGGGGGCGTGCCCCGCCCTCCAGCAGAGCTCTAAGGGCCTGCATTCCCCAGGACGCGCGCTCCAGCTAGGGAGAAGAGTTGGGAAGAGCAGGGTAGCTAGAGATGGTTAACTGAAAAGAAGCAGGGCTACGTCCCTTCCCACCAGGAAAACCTTACAGCTTTCCCCCATTCACACCCCTTAGGCTTAGAACGGGCACAGGCCACCTAAATGCCCGTGGAAGAACCTCCAGTGCGCAGGCCTCTCCTCAGCAGGCAGCTTCCTCCAGGGCTCCTTGAAGAATCCTTAGGGTCCTTACTGGACCCTGGGCTTGGCCAGGTTAGGCGTGGCCTCCCCTCCGTGCTCCTGGTCACTTGCACAGGGCCTCCAACACCTCCAGAGTGCGCCGGATGTCTCGGACTTGACGCGCCAAGCCCTGAACCGGCTGCAGAGCGCGCTCCAGCTCCTCGCAGCGCGCGAGCAAGGTGTACATGCCCTTGATGCTCATGTCCACCGCTTCGCCCAAGGAGTCCACGGCGTCGCGGTAGGTCTGGATGCAGCCCACGCTCAGGGCCGTCAGCTCCTGCACCGCGCCGCCCAGCCCGCGGAGCAGACGGTCCACCCTGCCACCCAGCTCGCGACTCAGCCGCTCCAGATCCCTCAGCACGTCCGGGTCGATGGGAGGGATGGTAGGGGTCGGTGCGGGCGTGAGGCAGGGCCGCGCGGAGGCAGGGGCAAGCGGCGGCGCCGAGCCGCTCAGCCGGATCTTCAGTTGCAGGTTGTTGGCGACGAAGTGGGTAAGGTCGCCGTGGCGGCTCACCGTGCCCTCGAGCTCTAGGGGGCTGGAGATGGTGGCGCGACGTCCTCCACCCGCCCCAGCCTCGCCACTCGCCGAGGATCCCCCTCCTCCTCCTCCTCCTCCTCCGCCGCCGCCACCGCACGCCCCGCTCAGCCCGTCCAGGCTGCGGCTGTCCTGAAGGCGGCTGGGGAACGAGCGGCCAGCCCTCCCGGCGGCCGCCGCCTCCTCCTCCTCCTCCTCGTAGTCTTCACCCTCTCGCTGCGATGGATCCACGTTCATCTCGACGCCTCCGGGGCTCCCCCGACGGCGGGCCCTCGGGGCGGGAGGCTGGTGGTCCTCGCTGGGCTCCGGTTCCTGGGGCCAGGAGGACGGGGGCGGGGCGTGCTCGGAACCCGGCGGCCCCCGGCGGCCCCCGGCCCCTGTCGGCGTCGCCCCGGAGCCAGGCTTGTCTTCGCAAGCGTCCAGCTCCGGCCGGTGGACGATGCTGCCGCTCGACATCTTCGGGGCCGCCCGGGGGTGGCGGCTCGCGACCCCAACGCTCTCAGCCTCTTCCTCCCCGGACACCCTCGGGACCGAGGGCGGCTCCGAAGGCGTCCGGGACGCCCTGCCGCTGAAGATCGTCGCCGGATGGTCAGCTCCGCCGGCCGAAAGGTCCGGCTCGGGCCCGAGCTGGGCCCCCGCGGCCTCCATACTGAGGGCGGGGGCCGGAACCGCGCGTTGGTCGGCCGGGCTCCGCGGCAGCGTCGGCGCCTTTAAGGGACGGAGGCGGAAGCGCGCCGATTGGCTGCCGGTACGGACAGGAAGGACTCTGTGATTGGTCGCCGCCCCAGGAAGTTCCGGAAGAAGAGCTGTTATTGAACTGCGGGGCGCACGTGAAAGCCTGTCGGGTCGGGGCTAGGAGGTGACAGCTGCGCTCGCCGCCCCGCCCTTTCTGGTTACTGATGGCGGAGTGTGTGTGTGTGTGTGTGTGTGTGTGTGTGGTGTGTGTGGTGTGTGTGTGTGTGTGTGTGTGACCCACGGACGCCCGAGTCCGTGTGTGTGTGTGTGTGAGACAGCTGCGCTCGCCGCCCCGCCCTTTCTGGTTACTGATGGCGGAGTGAGTGAGTGAGTGAGTGAGTGTGTGTGTGTGTGTGTCAGTCACCCACGGACGCCCGAGTTCGTGTGTGTGTGTGTGTGTGTGTGTGTGTGTGTGTGTGTGTGTGACCCACGGACGCCCGAGTCCGTGTGTGTGTGTGTGTGAGACCCACGGACGCCCGAGTCCGTGTGTGTGTGTGTGTGTGTGTGTGTGTGTGTGTGTGTGTGTGTTTTGATGGCGGAGTGAGTGAGTGAGTGAGTGTGTGTGTGTGTGTGTGTGTGTGTGTGTGTGTCAGTCACCCATGGACGCCCGAGTCCCGCGGGGGCGGAGCTTACCGATCCAGCCCGACTGGGGTCGCTTCTTGGCACGGGAATACTTTAATCCGCTTGGATGCGCAGGGTTGAGCCGGACCTAGCTAGGTAACCGAGAAAGAAAGGCAGAACCAAGAGAGAGCCAGGCTTCCCAGCGGGACGTGCCTGCCTGCCTGCCTGGTCAGTCTGAACCACCCAGAGCGACTCCCTGCGGACACAATTGCAGCAAGGCCTGTGGACTTGCCCGTGCTTTTGCCACTCTGCGGGCTCCTGTCCCCCCCTGCGTAGAGCGACTCTCTCATTGGATATGTGATTTTTTTTTGTCACTAGAGAAAAAATATTCCACAGATGAAAAGATCAGAAGTTTTGATAAGCGCTCTCGGGGAAGTAAAGGGGCGTGACTGAGAGTAAAGTAGAGCTAGTTAGGCGAGGCCTCGCCGGTCGGGAAAGGCCTCTGATGGAAGACTCAGCTGTTAAGAGCATCCGAGTCATCTTGCTGGCGGAGGGAAGATGAGCTTTCCGAAACCGCCGGGGCTCACAGGGTGGAGGAGAGACAGAGAGAAGACACTGGGGCTGAAATAATGAGGAGAGAGAGGGTTTCCACCATCGAGACCGAAGAGTCTGGCCTCGAGGGGCCACGTCTCTCAGGGCACACTGTAGTTCCCGTAGCGGGCAGAGATTCTTCCCAAGGGCAGTGGTACAGGAGACAGATGGTGGGAAAGTTGTCAACTACAAAATGCAACCGGAGCTCTGAGTTGTTGTTGTTTGAGACGTGGTTCGTCTGTAACAGAGCCTTGGCTGCCCTGAACTCGCTTTGTAGACCAGGCTGGCCTCGAATTTACAGAGCTCCTGCTGTCTCTGCCTTCCCAGTGCTGGGATTAAAGGGGTAGGGAGGCCGCGCCCCTTACGTTCCTGCTTTTGAATCGGAATTACTGTGGATAATCACTGCAGAATCATTTCCTTTTTGCCAGCACCAACACTGACCTTTGCAGTACCCTGCACCCTGCCTTTACTCTGTTGCGTTCTTGCTTGCTTATTTATTTATTTATTTATTTATTTATTTATTTTGAGGTCCTTTTTCTTTCAAAGAAGCCATCTTCTGCAAGTCTTTTGACTTCTCCTTCTCCTCTTCTTCTAAACATAACCCCGGGAATCATAAAACATGACAAAAATATGTCTTGTCACTACCAAAATGGGTTTTGAGTTAAAACAAGATGACATTTGGTATGAGAGTCAATATACATCTTGGCTATTTTCTTTTCCTTTCTTTTTTGCCTAATATATTTTGCTGAAAAAATGTTTCATATGATATACTATAACCGTGTTTTCCCTCCCCCAACTCCTCCTTAACTCCCTACCAGCCCAACTGTAAGCTCTTTCTCTATCTTTCAAAAGCAAACAAGCCAAAACCAAAACAAAAAAAAAAAAAAAAAAGCAGAACAAGAAACACACACCCCAAAAAAGTACAAAAATGAAAATCAAAACCAAGCAAAAGACTAAGACAAAATATACATGCATCTATATGCCCAAAGCAAAATGAACCAGAAAGTCCATAAAACTTTCTCTGAGTCGGTGGTGTGTTAGGTGCCTACTCCTGAGCGAGGGGCCTGCAATAGAATGTGACTGGTTAATCAAGGAGGCTGCTCAAGGAAGCGGACTTCCCTTTGCCTGTAGGTGTGAACTGCAGGGAGGGGTAGGCCTTTCTGTCTGCTCCCCTCTCCGTGCTGGGACCCCCCATCTGGCTTGAACCTGTGCGGGCCTGTGCGTTCTGCCACAGTCTGTGGGGTTTGCTGAGGATCTCATTTAGGGTTGAGTGCTTCAGTCTCTCACTCTGCACATTGTCCGGCTGTAGGTCTCTCGCTGAGTTCCCATCTACTGTGAGAAGAAGCAGCGACTCTGATGTGGGCCGGGCAAGGCGCTGATCTGTGGGTACAGCAGTGTGTAATTAGGAGTCATTTTATCGATGTGTCCCTTTAGTAAAGTAATGGTAGTAGGTTTTCCCCTAGGCCCATGACTTATTTCGTCAGATTCTTGGCCATTTTCGCCATTGTCAGGTACGGCGTGTTCCAGCTCATGGGGTGG
Organism: Acomys minous; assembly: GCF_964271855.1. NCBI lineage: Eukaryota > Metazoa > Chordata > Mammalia > Rodentia > Muridae > Acomys > Acomys minous. The sequence goes on from NC_140498.1 coordinate 3,253,175, forward strand.
TGAACCTTAAACCTAATCAAAAGCTGGTTGTTTCCATAACACGCGAGCCACTGTTGTACCAGTGTATCTTGCACACGGGTTGTAGGGAACACTGTAGCTGGGAGATACTGATGCCTGCCTCCTCCTCTGACAGCATGCAGCCTGCCGTCCAGTACCATCAGTGCGAGTCAGATGGGTGACGCTTCTTCTTAGGCACCAGCTTGACCTCTCTGTGTTCCTTAACACAAGCAGGCATTGTTTTTGGCAATGGGGACTTGCCATCAGGTTGTGGGGAGTAACCTATAGCCTTAGCGATAGCCTTTGATTTTTTTATGGGGTTCCAACCACTCAACAAGCTTTGCCTGTGCCTGGCACTGGAGGTTTTACGTGGTGGCCTAAGATAGTTGGAACATTGTCTTCTGTACGGTTGGGAGGCACCATGTGGTTGAAGGGAATAAGGACCGTTGGAAGCACAAGCATTCTCTTACCTGCTGGGCTATCTCTCCATCCCAAATGTATACTTTTATGGGGTTGAAAAGTTATGGGGTTGCATGAGACTCAAATGTTCACGCCCACAAATATGGGATGTTAGAAATCTTGGTCCCCAGGGAGGCCCTATTGCAGAGGGCGGAAACATTAAGAGCTAGGGCCTAATGGGAACTTCCTGGGTCACTGAGGAGGAGGATGACTTCAGACAAGACTGGGTGTCTCTTGTTCCTGTCTTTTGCTTTCTGGCCCATGAAATGATCTGTTTTTGTTTTACTGTGTGCTCCTTCCATGAGGTGCTGTTGTGTTCCTGGCCAACCAAGCCGACTGCCTCAGATGTTTGTTATAACAACAAGAGGCTAATGAATGCACTCGTTCACCACCTGGAGTTGTAGGATTAAGGCCTCCAGTCTGAGGGTCAGACAGGCCAGCCACCATCCCTGTGCATCAAAGCCCTGGGGCAAAAGCCAGAGCTTTAATCCTGGCATTTAGCGGAGGTGGGGTGGTGGATCTCTGTGAATTTGAGGTCAGATGGTCTATGTAGACTTCCAGGCCAGCTAGGCCCCAGCCTCCTCACATGCTCAGGTCTACACTTTGGAAGTTAAGAGTCTACTGCAGGGCATGAGGTAACCAGCCCTTCTAGCAGGAGCTGGGAATCTGGTCTGTTCCCAGCACTAGGCATCATCACCAGGCAGCGGATGGTGGTCAGGAGGTGCCTCATCCCAGGGGCAGGATCCTGGGGTACTGAGCCCCAAAGGAGGAGGAAGATGGGCATTAAAAGAATGAAGCAGAGACAACAGTTACCGTAGTGACCTGGTTTTGTTTCCTGAGATGAGGGTTCTCCATGTAACCCTGGCTGTATGTAGACCAGGCTGGCCCCAAACTCACAAAGATCTGTGAGCCTCTGCCTCGCAAGAGCAGGCATTAAAGGTAGGTGCCGCCACCCCCTTTCTTGCCCGAGTGAGCTGTTAACAGCTTAGTTAAGCATCCTTTCCTCTGGGCTGCTTTCCCCCACCCCAACTACATAAAATCACGAAGTTCCCTTGTTTGTTCTCAAAATGTAATTGTATTCCGGAATCTGCTGTCTGACTGCGTCACACACATGTAATCTCCAGCTCATCGGGATCTGGATTAAGACTGCACAGGCCAGGTGGTGGCAGCACATGCTTTCAGTCCCAGCATTCCGGAAGAGGCAGGGAGAGCTCTGAGTTCCAGGACAGCCAGGGCTACACAGAGAAACTCTGCCCACCTTACGGTACAGCTTTTTATAACTTATAACTTGTTTTTTTGTTTTTCAAGACAGGGTCTCTCTGTCTTAGCCTTGGCTGTCCTGGACTCACTTGCTTTGTAGACCAGGCTGGCCTCGAACTCACAGCAATCTGGACATTTTTATTTTTAAATGTGTATGAGTGTTTTGCCTGCATGTATGTATGTATGTATGTATGTATGTATGTATGTATGTATGTATATGCCTGGTGGCCTCAGAGGCCTGGATACCATGGAAGTTACAGATAGCTGTGCTCTGCCTCAGAGTCTTTGGAAGAGCAGCCATCACTCCAGTCCTCTGACTTTTTATTTTAGTTTTTGGGGCAGAATCTCACTATGTAGTCTTGGCTGGCCTGAAACTCACTATATAGACCAGGCTAGCTGAAAACTCAGCTATGCCTGAGTGCTAGGATTAAAGGCTTGTGCTACCCTAACTGGCCATCCTTGACTTTTTTTTTTTTCTCCCTGAGACAGGGTTTCTCTGTGTAGCCCTGACTATACCAGAACTTTCTCTGTAGACCAGGCTGGCCTTGAATTCAGAAATCTGCCTGCCTCTGCATCTGAGTGCTGGGATTAAAGGCATGAGCCAACACCATCCAGTGACCTTTTAATGTATTTATTTACTAAAGATTTCTTATTTATACAGTATTTTGCTTGCATGGCCAGAAGAGGGCACTAGATCTCATTATACGTGGGCATACATGTGGGTGCTGGGAACTAAACTCAGGACCTTTGGAAGAACAGCCAGTGCTCTTAACCTCTGAGCCATCTCTTCATCAACCCCCTTCTCTTAATAAGAAGCTTTAAGTGAAAACAGACTACTTTCTTACATGATCTATCCTGTTAAAGTTCCCTCCCTCTATCATCCCTGTTTGTCCTCACCTCTCTTCCCCTCCGTCTCTCATCAGAAAAGAACAGGCTTCTAAGAAATAACAACCAAATACGACAAAATAAAACATATTAAGATGAAGCACAAGCTTTCATACTTTAGTTGGACACAGCAACCCAACAGGAGAGTCCCAAGCGCAGGCATGAGGCTTTGATGGCATCATTGTGTCATGCCTCGAACCTCACATGTAGACCTCACAGTGACAAACCTGCCTCTGCCTCCCGAGTGCTGGGATTAAAGGCGTGCGCCACCCCGGCCGGCGCTGGTGATTCCTTTGATTTGGCCCCTAAGTGCATGTACTGACGGGCCAAACCAACTTGTTTTTTAGGTTTTTGCCTTTACAGTTTTTCTCATGAGACAGAATTTCTCTGTGTAGCCCCGGCTGTCCTGGAACTAGATCTGTAGACCAGGCTGGCCTCGAACTCACAGATCCACCTGCCTCTGCCTCCCTGCGTGGTGGAATTTATAAGCCACTACCACCTGGCTGCTTCACCATGTTGCCAAACTGTGCCAACTATATTTTAACTTTCAGTACAGTATTCAAAAATATGAAATATTTAAGACTTTATTATAAAATATGCTTTGCTCCACAGTTCAGTTTTCTGAACTGAAGATAGGCTAGGTTAAGCCAGGTTTCATAGATAAACTGTATTAAATACATTTTGGGCTTTTAAAAAAAGATTTATTTCTTATATATACAGTGTTCTGCCTGCATATGTGCCTGCATGATAGAAGAGGGCATCAGATCACATTATAGATGGTTGAGCCACCATGTAGTTCCTGAGAATTGAACTCAGGACCTTTGGAAGGCCAGTCAGTGCTCTTAACCTCTGAACCATCTCTCCAGCCCCTGTTGTTTTATTTTTTATTTATTTTGGTTTGTTTTTTGAGACAGAGTTTCTGTAGCCTTGGCTGCCCTGGACTCACTTTGTAGACCAGGCTGGCCTTGAACTCACAGCGATCCGCCTGCCTCTGCCTCCCGAGTGCTGGATTGGAGGCGTGAGGGCCCCGCCAGGCTGTTGTTCACCTGGTTTTGCCTGTGGAGATCAGAAGCGGGGCCAGAGCCCTAGAACTGGAGTTGGGGATAGCTGTGAGCTACTGTCCCCTTCCCCTGACACATGCACAGATACACAAACAAACAGGGGCGACATCAAGACGCAGGCTGAAGGGCAGAGGAAGGCAGCACCCTCCGGGAGTGGGCCCGGACCCAAGGGTGAGCTGAGACCTGCGCCAGGGGCAGCCGATCCGAAGGGTTATGTTTGAGCAGCTTTCGGATGAGGTCCTGCGCCCCCTCAGGCACTGAGGCGGGGAACTTCAGGTCCACCTGCAGGTGAAGAGAGGAGGACAGTTTCTGTCTGTGTTACACCGACTACATCTTCCTCTTCTACTCACTCTACCAGGACGTTTCTGCAACCCCAGAAGAGGCGTTATAGGCAGTGGATGGCTGCGGGGAGGATGGGATATTTTTATTTTTTTGAGTTGGACACGGGTAAGTTGCTGGTGTTTATGTAGGCAGCACTAGCCGGTCTTAGCGGGCTACAGAAAGAAAGAGGAGGACATGAAAGTGGGCAGGACACGTGCTGGGAAGGAGCCCAGGGGAGAGGGAGGGGCGTTTACGGGTGGACATGATTAGGGCTCACTGTGTGTGGGTAGGAAGTTGTCAGAGAATAAATAAAACGTATTTTCAAAACAGATTTTTTTTTCAGAGCCCTGTAAATCGACTGCCCGGCCCCAGACCCTGGCTTCCACACCACCACCCAGAGGCAAGCAGCTACCCACCCTGACAATCCGACGATACGTCTCACTGTGGTTAGGGCTCTCGAAGGGTGGGTTCCCCACCATCAGTTCATAGCAGAGCACCCCAATGCACCAGAGATCTACCATCTCATTATGCATGCGCCCCTCAATCATCTCTGGGGGCAGGTAGTCCAGGGTCCCACACATGGTCTTCCTCCTGGTGGGGTGAGGGAAGTGGCTGAGTTCCAGGAAGCAGACAGCTTCTCTGCTGGCACAAGGTCATGGTGCGATATAAATGCTGATTCCTGTGCCCCCCCCCCCCCCATATCTGGTGGCAAGCCTTGTTCTGAGAATCTCCTGTCTCAATGTCGTATAAACTCTGCACCCCAATTGTCCCCTGAAATGCCAACAAAGCAGCTTCCATCCACCTGGTCAGCAGGGGGCAGAACAGGGCTGGACTTCCTGCTCCCCCGGGGAGGGAGAGTAGGAGGAGGAAGCAAGGAGGTTCAGCCACTGGCAGAGGTCCAAGAAAGGTCAGGAGGAAGGAGCTGGAGTCCAGAAAAGCTATAAAGTGCAAGAACCACTGGGATCCACCCTGGGAGGAAGCCAAATTAGCTTAGAGAGTTAGGAATAATGAATAGAGCCCGGCGGGGTGGTGAACGCCTTTAATCCCAGCACTCGGGAGGCAGAGGCAGGTGGATCTCTGTGAGTTCGAGGCCAGCCTGGAACTACAAAGGGAGTGAGTACAGAACAGCCAGAGCTGTTAAACAGAGAAACCTTGTCTTGAAAAAAAAAAAAAAAAAAAGATATCACTATACCACATGTAGACAACCCCCAGTCTTCTGAAGGAACAAGCTACGGAGAATTTCTTTCGAATTGTCAGAGCCGCAGCACACCAGGGAGAGCCCTCCCCCTCCCCCTCCCGCACCCCCCCCCCCCGCGCCCCAGACCCACCATACCTCAGGGAGGGGGCGTGCACAGACCAGCCGAAGTCCGCAATCTTCAGCTCCCCCTGGAGACCCAGCAGCAGGTTCTCGGGTTTTATGTCTCTGTGGATCACCTTCTTCCTGTGGCAGTACATGAGGGCGTCCGCCACTTCCTCCATGATCTGCAGGGGCCCACGCCACAGGAAAATCAGGCCTCCAGCTCCCTTCCAGCAGCAGCCCCAGCCTCACAGGCCACTGCGCCCTGACCGTGGCCGCCCTGACCGTGGCCGCCCTGACCGTGGCCGTTCGCCCTGACCGTGGCCGCCCTCCCTGACCGTGGCCGCCCTCACCGTGGCCGCCCTCCCTGACCGTGGCCGCCCTGACCGTGGCCGTTCGCCCTGACCGTGGCCGCCCTCCCTGACCGTGGCCGCCCTCACCGTGGCCGCCCTCCCTGACCGTGGCCGCCCTGACCGTGGCCGTTCGCCCTGACCGTGGCCGCCCTCCCTGACCGTGGCCGCCCTGACCGTGGCCGCCCTCCCTGACCGTGGCCGCCCTCACCGTGGCCGTCCGCTGCTCATCGAAAGTTCGGTGCTTCTGTAGCTCCTTGTAGAGCTCCCCGCGGGGGGCGTACTCCAGTATCAGGTAGATCTTCCGCCGGTCGTGGAAGTAGTTGTAGAGCCGAAGGATGTTGGGGTGTCTGGGGCAAGGAGGAAGGAAAAGCTCCTTCAGTTTGCTTCTGGGGGCAGGGGGGGTGGGGGTGGGAGTGCGGCGGGGCGGGGGGGGGAGTGGGGGGGGCAGGGAGCGTGGGGTGGTGGAGAGGGGCTGGGGCAGGTGGTTCAGGTGGGTAAACAAGAGGGGGCTGGGCCTGCAGAAACAGTGACGCGAGGGCAGCAGGTGGGCAGAGGGCTCGTACTGCAGGTGCGCCTGGATTTCGATCTCTCGGCGCAGCTGGTGCTCCACGCCCTCCTTCTCAATCTGGGACTTGAAGAGGATCTTGAGGGCCACGATGAAATGGCTTCTCCTCTCCCGAGCCAAGTACACATTTCCAAATTTGCCTTTGCCCAGAGGACGCCCAATCTCAAAGTCGTCAATAGTGGGAGACCGCCTGATTAGAAAAGTGGCAGGGGGTGGGGTGGGGTGGGGTGGGGTGGGGTGGGTGAGGGGGTCAGCCAGCTCAGTGCTGACCGGCTTAGTTTCTCTCAGGTGTTTCTCTCTCCTTAACCACCTGCATTTCTCGCTAGCCCTACTCCCCTTAACTCCTATCCCCCACCCCTCACCCCCCATACCCACCCCCCATTTCTGCCTTGTCACTGTTAAGTCACCCGACCTGCCCTGGGGTACTTACAAGGCAGTGGAGGCCTGACTCGTGTTCTCGGTCAGCTTCCGGCCAGGGGTAGCTAAGGAGAGAGCAAGTGTGTTGAGTTCCTCCTTTGACGTTCTCACCGTATGCCCTCTCTTAGGTTCTGGTCCCTTTGAGCCAATGCCCTTCCCGTTGCCCCAGGTACCTGTGGACTGGCCATTGGAGCGGTTCATGAGGGCAAGGGCCGACATCACAGCAGGCTCCTTCCGCAGGACTCTCTGGGGCAGGGTCTTCAGGCCTGACTGAGACTGGGGGAGCAAAGGGTGGCTCTGAGGACGCCCTTGTCCCTCAAGGCCTGGCTGCAATGTGCTATGTGCAGCATTTCAGCTACCTGGGTTCGGTTTTGGTTTTTTCAGACAAGGTTTCTCTGTGTATTAAGCCCTGGCTGTTCTGAACTGGATTTGTAAGCCAGGCTGGACCCCAACTCACAGAGACCCGCCTCTCTCCACCCCTACCTTGTTACCTTGTTACAGTGTGTTACAGAACTCTTCCACTCGCTGGGCGGTGGCGGGCACCTTTAATCCCAGCACTCCCCAGCACTCCAGAGGCAGAGGCAGGTGGATCTCTAAATTCAAGGCCAACCTGGTCTACAAAGCAAGTTCCAGGACAGCCAGGGCTACACAGAGAAACCCTCTCTCAATAAGCAAACCAAACCGAACAAACAAACAGAAGAGCCCAACCATTAAGAGTTCAGAGAACAGCAGTGAAACACCATGGTTTGGCTGCCTAGCCCCAAGGTTCTGCTCATTGCTCCACGTGAAATGAGTTATTAAGAAACAACTTGCAGCCAGGCAGTGGTGGCACACGCCTTTAATCCCAGCACTCAGGAGGCAGAGGCAGGTGGATTGCTGTGAGTTCAAGGCCAGCCTAGTCTACAAAGCAAGTCCAGGACAGCCAGGGCTAACAGAGAAACAAAACAAAGAAACAAAATACCTGACAGCTAGGTGTCCTGGCTTAAGTAATAAAAATAAAAATCGAGGCGGGGTGTGGTGTGCACACCTCTAGTCCCAGCACCCAGGAGGCAGAGGCAGGGCGGTTGCTCTGAGTTCGAGGCCAGCCTGCTCTACAAAGTGAGTCCAGGACAGCTGATACTACACAAAGAAACTCTGTCTTGAAACAAAAAAACAAACCAAACAACCCAAGACAAGGGGCAAACGACTCCAACACTGAACAGTTTGCCTAACCCTGGTCCACACCTTCTCCAGCAGGACCCGGGCTGGGCAGTTCCACACACATTACCACATTCACCCAGGCCTGGGTAAGCGCCACACTGGTATTTAACCCTCTATAGTAGCACACCATAGGGACACTGAGGGACATTATGGTGGCCTTGGGCCTCGTCTTCACTCTCAAACTTCTCTGAGTACTGGACAGTTTCTTTTCATAGTGACCAAGGTAAAAGTAACCGTCTGTCTCGCTCAGACTCCACCCACTCTTGTCAGTTTTACCCAGTGCTTCCTTCAGCAAAAAACCTGGGACCAGGAAATGGATGGACTATCCAGAGTGCCCAGGTCCCCAAAGCAGCGAGCAGACTGTGAAGGGCTCTTCTTTTGCGGGGTAGGGCCCGGGGTCCCATCACGGAGCTAAGCTCATGACAGCTCATGACAGCTGTGCACCACTGTGCTTACCAGGCCATTTCTTCAGCCAAGAGAAGGCCCCAGGGAGTCTACACGCTTACCCCGGTGATATTAGTACAGACTAGCACCTACAATCGCGAGCGCGCGCGCGCGCGCGCACACACACACACACACACACACACACAGACACCATTTTAAATGTATTTGGATCCTTAGTTCCCACCACTCTCTAAGCTAAACTCCAGAGCTGCTGTGCATCTCGGTGGTCCATCAAAATTTGAAGCTCTGGGTTTTATAACTAGCATCATAAATAAGTATTTAGATTAGACCATTCCGGACCTTTTTGTCTATTTCCTGTGTAGTTAATTTTTTTTCATAGACCGGACTGGGCTCGGCAAACAAACGCCCGGGGGCACACACGTCGGAAGCGCTTAGCCGACCGGCCATCTGCAGGGTCTGGCATCTGCCTTCCGGGGTGCGGTGGGCAAAGGGTGTGGCCAGGACCTTACCGTCTGCAAGCGGTGGGGCCACGGGTAGGTGTTCTCCTTCTGAGCCATTCTCCAGGGGAAAAGCGGGAGGAGAGCTGGGCAGAGAGTGAACCCGCGCTGAGAAGCGGAAGGCGGGCAGGAGGCAGGTCTGCGGGGAGCGCACGCAGCCGAGGCCCGGGCGCACACCCGCGCCCCTCCCGGCACCCCTCCTCCTAGGCGGCTGCTGGCACGTGGACCCGCCTAACCCGAACCGGATCCCGTGGGTCACCTGCGCCCTCCGGAGCCCCCGGCGCAGCCGCTCTCCACTCCGCTGGGCGCTCGCACAACGGGAGAACCGGCCCCCGGAGCTCCGAGACCCGGACACGTTCAAATCTCCCTCTCTGAGCCCATTGGCTGATCCGCCACCGGGGCCCGCAGTCATTGGCTACGGCTCTTGTGACGTAGGTCGTTGGGATGCAAAGACGGTGCGGATGAGCAGGCCCCTTTTTTCTGGCTTGAGGCTGTGTCCCCATGCTCTTTTGTTTTCTGGTTTATAAACAAAACTAAATAAACTAAATATTTAAACTTGGCGATGGTGGTGTGCACGCCTTTAATCCCAGAACTCAGGAGGCAGAGGCAGGTTGCTCCGTGATTTCGAGGCCAACTTGGTCTAAAAGCGAAAGTACCTGGACAACCCAGGCTACACCGAGAAAACGAGGGGATGGAGGCGAGGTGGGGATGGATATAAGCCGGCGTGGAAGCGTGTCTCTAAGGCCCTAAAATAAAATAATAGAAAATAATAGAACGTATAAAATACGTTTTCAAAATAGTATTTCCGTGTGTGTGCGCGTGTGTGTGTGCGTGTGTGTGTGTTTAACTTTTGTTTTTTTTGTTTTTTGTTTTGTCAGACCCTACTGGCTAAACTATCTGGTTCGTATGAGAATTTAAATTCTGTCTTTAATATAATGTTCTTAAGTACAATCCTCTTTTACTATCGCCCCATGATATCCAAATCAGTAGATGCTGGGGTCCGTCGTACAAACAGGCACAATGTTGTACAATATGTTGTATATGACACAGTGTTTGCATAGGGTTTGTAATTCCCTGGGGTTCCATCACTAAGCTCTAGATCACCTAAATACCTAATACGATGGAAATACTGTGGAACAGCAGTAAAACCCCTGGTTAGGGAATATAATGCGGGCTTGGGGAGTCTACCACTCAATACAGACAGACGCACCCTGTGAGGTGAAATGGGTAGATGTGTAAGTCAGTCAGACAGACAGACAGACAGACGGCTGAATCCGTCGATGCAGACTTCATGAACGTGGAAGTTTTTTCTGGGCTCTCTGTTCTAGCTGTCTGTTTTGAATTTAGTTTTTGTTTATTTGAGACAAGGGCTCTCTGTTCAGCCCAGGCTGGCTTCTAATTCACTAAGTAGCCCAGGCTGGCCTTGAACTTCTAACCCTCCAGGACTGGGATTACAAACACACACTACCAGGCCCAGCTTGCTTGTTCCGTTTCTATTTTCTTCTTAAGTGTCCTTCAAGTTCCTAGAAAGAGCTTTCAGCCGGCGGATCTTTCTGTGCTAGTTCCCCGATAGCTGTGGTACTGGAACACAGTCCAAAAAAATCCCATCATGTGCCACATCCCTGGGGTAGGCACACTCAAATCCACTCTCCTGCAAAGGTTTGCTTGTGTGCCGTTACGATTTTGTTCTTTAAAATCCTTTAGGGTTTCAGCCCGGCGTGGTGGAGCATGCCTTTAATCCCAGCACTCGGGAGGCAGAGGCACGTAGATGGATGTGAGTTCAAGGCCAGCCTGGTCTACAAAGCAAGTCCAGGACAGCCAAGGCTACACAGAGAAGATGTGAGTTCAAGGCTAGCCTGGTCTACAAAGTGAGTCTAGGACAGCCAAGGCTACACAGAGAAACCCTGTCTCAAAAAACCAAAAAACAAATAAAAAAATAAAAATCCTTTAGGTTTTCTAATTCAAACAAGAGGCTTGTAATTCTAGAGGCAGAAGGATAGCCAGGACTTCCAGGCTAAAGCATGAATTATTCACTCCTAAAAGCCTGGCATGGCAGCGCACGCCTTTAATCCCAACAGAGGCAGGTGGGTCTCTGTGAGTTTGAGGCCAGCCTGGTATACAAAGTGAGTCCAGGGCTACACAGAGAGGGGTTGCGGGCAGGGGGCTTAAATTAAATAAGTTTTCTAGTTCTATAAATTAGCAATTCCCGATGAGTTAATTCTTGATTTTCATTCTAACACTTGAGTCATGGCAGATGTGGACTCTACTGGCCAAGTAACATTAAAGGTGCCCATGAGGGGGTGTTTTCACGGTTTTCCTGCCAAGGGTGGATATTTCACATGAGTGGGATGAATCAAAGTTATTTTGGGGCTGCAAAGCTCTGGCATATACAACTTCTGCAAGAAAGACAGCTGGGTCTGGAGAGACGGCTCAGAGGTTAAGAGCGCTGACTGCTCTTCAGAGGTACTGAGTTCAGTTCCCAGCACCCACGTGGGTGGCTCACAACCATCTACAATGCCATCTGATGCTTGTACATTGTGTACATGCATAGTAAATAAATCCACTGAATGCCTCTGTCTTCCAAAGTGACTGAGCAGGAGGGAGAGAAAGGAGGAGGCATAGACTGTAGTTGGCAGGCGTAGATGCCGTGGTCTGTTGTGTGGGCAGTGTTGTGAGGCCCAGACCTTCCGCTAAGATCCCCTGCCACACTGACCAAGGTGTAGCTATCTGAGAAGCCGAGGCTTGTGTGTGTGTGTGTGTGTGTGTGTGTGTGTGTGTGTGTGTATTTTCCCTCGAGACAAGGTTCTCTGTGTAGCCTTGGCTGTCCTGGACTCACTCTGTAGACCAGGCTGGCCTCGAACTCACAGAGATCCGCCTGCCTCTGCCTCCGGAGTGCTGGGACTAAAGGCGTGCGCCACCACCGCCCGTCACTTGTGTGTATTTCTGTGTGCGGTGGGGGTGTATATGAGTTGGGCTTGGGTTTCTCTTTCCCTTCTTTGTGTCTTTTGTTCTGCTTTAAAAACAAACAAACAAACAAAAGCCAGGCAAGAAGGCAAGATGGTCCACTCCTGTAATCCCAGCACTCAGGGAAGCAGAGGCAGCCAAATCTATATAAATTCTACAAGGCAAGTCCAGGACAGCCAAGGCCACACAGAGAAGCCCTGTCTTTGAAAAACAACAATAACAGAGAGAGGGGGGGGGGAGGGAGAGTCTGGAAAGAAGCTACATTTTGGACCCCCCCACGGTGGTGTGCTCAACACCTGTAATTCCAGCGTTTTGGAGTCAAGGCCCATTTGGTTTACACAGTAAGCTCCAAGCCAGGAATACAAAATAATATAATAAAAATAGTAAAACAACAACAACAAAAAATTGAACTTAAATTTTCTTTTCTTTTTTGACCTTCCGGGGTTTTTAACAGTCAAATGCAGAGGTCTGGTTCATTTCAGCTCCTTCACTGCCAACCCTCGGGGCAGGCCGGCTTCAGCTGATGGGCCCCCCCCCCCCCCCCCCCCCGTGCTGACCAGGGCGTGACCTGATGCATTGAACCTCGGACTTCACATCACCTTGATCTTGCTGCTCTTGATGGAGTTGGCATCCTTCTGCTCCGCTGTGAGCAGAAAGTGCTTGATTTCCCACAGTTTTCCAAGGCTTGGTGACCTGCTCCCCAAACACTCACAGCTTCGAGACTTGAACTTGGAACACAAGACAACAGCACTGGAGTTCACTTAGGCTTGAAAAAGTTTCTTGTTCCTTTAAAGGCAGGAGGACAGCTAAGAAAAAGTCTTAACCTAAAACTAAAACTCCAGGAGTTCACACGACAGGTGTTATTCAGTCAAGGCAAAAAAAAAAAAAAAAAAAGAGCTGGGAGCGAAAGCCTGTAAGGTCAGGGCCTGGCCGTGCAGAGCGCAGGATCTAGAGGTCAAGGTCAGCTACAAAAGCTTCCCAGGCCCGCAGGGGCTACAGGAGAGCCTCACAAAAAAGCAAGAACTCCAACGACCCTCCAAGATCCCAAAAAAGTGATGCTGGTGGGAAATTTTGATTTTAATTAATTAATTTATTTATTTATTTTTGTTTGTTTGTTTTTATTTATTTATTTATTTATTTATTTATTTATTTTGGTTTTTTGAGACAAGGTTTCTCTGTGTAGCCTTGGCTGTCCTAGACTCGCTTTGTAGACCAGGCTGGCCTCGAACTCACAGCGATCCGCCTGCCTCTGCCTCCCGAGTGCTGGGATTAAAGGCGTGCGCCACCACGCCCGGCCTTTTTTGTTTGTTTTTAAAAACAGTAAGAAAAAGGTGCAGATAATTAGGTAGCCAAAATGACCAACTTCAGAAAAATTGCTTAAAACACCAGTTGGGTAAAAATAACGGGACAAAACTGTTAACACTACCAATAAACACAAGCATAGCAGTCCACAGTGAAAATATTGGTTTGGGATAATATAAATGACTATTTTTTAAAAAAATATTTATTTATTAATACACATACAGTTCCCTACCTGAAGGTCAGAAGAGGGCATCAGATCACATTATAGGTAGTTGAGAGATACCATGTGGTTGCTAGAAATTGAACTCAGGATATCTGGAAGAGCAGGCCGGTACTCTTAACCTCTGAGCCATCTCTTATTATTTTAAATTAACTATGCTACATTTTTTTTCCGAATACAGAACATTTATTACCATAAATACATCTTCTTGAGAAAGAATGGGGGGGCTGTTCACTAACAATTCCTGTTAGGATATCTAAACATTTATTAAACTAAAGGTATTGCTATTTTGGAAAAAACTGGAAAAAGGAATAAAACCCTCAACAATCCTTACAAGCTTTGAAGAGAAAGAAAAGGTGTTCGTGTAATATGAAGGGTTTTTTTTTTTCCTTTGGAGGTCCTACCACGCGGATAGTCGGAAAACAATTAGCAAGAGTGACCCCGACGTGATTTGAACACGCAACCTTCTGATCTGGAGTCAGACGCGCTACCGTTGCGCCACGAGGCCTCCCTGCGGGCCGGTGCTGGTGGTGTACCTGAACAGGAGTCTCCTGCGCCGTGAGACGCTCGCGCCCGCGGTAGAAGTCAAGCGTGGCTGAGCGAGGCAGTGTGCGTAGGTGCGCGCGGCAGAAAGGCCAGCTGGCCACCCCTGGGCCTCCTTTAGCTCACTCAAAAAAGCGACTTCAGTGTGTGGAACTTTTTTTCCTAGAGGTGATGTCATCATGGTGTCACCGACTCCTAAACAGAGTTTAACGTTTAATCCCAGTTGCGGTAACGACTGACTAAAACCCAAAAACGTTTTCTTTAGTTTCTCTGGATCTTGATTTTCTCGCTCCTGCTTTCAGCACGGTCACTCAAATTAACACAGCGGCGAGACACGCGAGACGATGAGTAGAAATAGGTTCGCCGCAACTACTCTCCCTGTCTGCGTTGGTGGTATAGTGGTGAGCATAGCTGCCTTCCAAGCAGTTGACCCGGGTTCGATTCCCGGCCAACGCAGTACTACTTTTTTTTTTCTTTTTTAATTTCCCTTTGTTTCCCTAAGTGAGTGCATCTCGATGTCCAGAGGAACCTTTTGCCTCGGAGCCAACTGAGCCATGGTGGCCACTGCTGCACAACCGCTGTCATCCGTCCGGCCCATGACATTTGCTCCGGAAGCACAGACTGCGACGGTTGCGGTGCAAACTCAGACCTAGGTGCTCCGGGGACAAAGCGAAGCTAAAACCTGGCCTTTGCAGAGCCACGCGGCGCCGCCGCTTGCTTAAACCACGACTGGCGGCTCCCGGGATTCTCAATAAGTAAACGAAAATTAACGTTTAAAAGAAGAAAAAAAAAAGCGGCACGCTCCTCCCCGTCGGGGAATCGAACCCCGGTCTCCCGCGTGACAGGCGGGGATACTCACCACTATACTAACGAGGAGTAAGCTGAAACAGCGTCTCTCTAGATCCCTGATCTGCGATCCAAGTGCCGGTTTTACCGCCTTTTCGTTCCAGGCGCCCAAAGTGAGTAATCCGAAACCCACGCCTGCTATAGACACCAACCGAGAGGGAGTCCCCGGAAAGCCCGAGAACATCAGGAGCGAGCGGAAGGCACAGACGGTCTCCACGCCCGTGGAAACCCGCCCCTCATCACCACAATCACAAGACGGGCACTGGCCAACCTGATTTCCAACCTCCGGCTGGGAGGCAGGCAGCAGAATCAAGAGACTTGACTAAAAGCGGACGCCCTGCGCTAACCTTCCGGGAAGTCGAAGTCCTTGGAAAGCAAGGCAAAAATAAAACCAACAAAACAATGTAGAGTGGGCTCGTCCGGGATTTGAACCCGGGACCTCTCACACCCGAAGCGAGAATCATACCCCTAGACCAACGAGCCGACACACTGCACGGCGGGCAGATGCCTATAGAGGTCGGACCAGCCCTGCCGTGGACCCCGTGGGACCGCGTTGCGAGGCCTCCTCCCGCAAAGCCCCTCGCAGCCGGGTCGGCGGCCGTGCTGCGTGTCTCTGCGGGACCGGTGTGCCACGGACACGGCGCGTTCCCCACCTGCCACCCGCTGCCCCGAGGTCCCTGCCCGGAGCTCCGCGGCGGCCCAGGGTCCTGTACTGTGCTTTCACGTTAATCTGTGGGACCGAGTCCTGAGCACCCCGCGTGGGGCGGCCAGGGGCCGAGTCCTGAGCACCCCGCGTGGGGCGGCCACTGGCCGAGTCCTGAGCACCCCGCGTGGGGCGGCCAGGGGCCGAGTCCTGAGCACCCTGCGTGGGACGGCCAGGGACCGAGTCCTGAGCACCCTGCGTGGGGCGGCCAGGGACCGAGTCCTGAGCACCCCGGGTGGGGCGGCCAGGGACCGAGTCCTGAGCACCCTGCGTAGGGCGGCCAGGGACCGAGTCCTGAGCACCCTGCGTGGGGCGGCCAGGGACCGAGTCCTGAACACCCTGCGTGGGGCGGCTAGGGACTGAGTCCTGAGCACCCCGGGTGGACTTGGTTATGCCCAAGTCGCGAGACACCCCCCCCTCCCCTCCCCCGAAGACCACCGGGAATCAGCCGGATGCAATTTACACAGGGTCTTTTATTGCACAAGCCTTGGAGCTCGGACCCACAGATCCCCCCAGCAGCTGGGAGCAGGTGTCGCCCCGACTCTTAGGGGTACAGGACTTATAAAGGCAAAAACCGCAAGCGGGGCTTTCCAAGCCTTGCCGTTATATGGTTGGGTAAGGGAGTTGTAGGCCAGACCGCAAGGGGAATTTTTTGTTTTGTTTTGTTTTTCAAGACAGGGTCTCTCTGTGTAGCCTTGGCTGTCCTGGACTCGCTTCGTAGACCAGGCTGGCCTCGAACTCACCGCGATCCACCTGCCCCTCGCAAGGGAAATTTTATTCTACTGTGGGGTTTGCCCCTGATTGCTTGGCCCCGGGTGTAAGGGAGATTTTTACCAGGCGTTCTTTTGTGGGCTTTCGGAGAACTTGAGGAACAGCAACATGGGGAAAGGGTGGAGTTCACCATGGGGGCAAGACAGAGGCTTGGTGCAAGATGACATTTGGGGAAGGGGGAGGGGGTAGTTCACCATTTGTTTATCCCCCACAGCCTGTAGCTTTTCTTGCATCCCCGCCTTAGTCTGACTGCGGAGACAGAGGCAGGCGCTGGGTTAGAGTTTGGTAGCTCACCCCGCAGCCACAGGCTCCTGTGACCTGTATGGAAGTACCACCTGTCAATAAAAGGCCGATGGCCTATCAGCTGAGGCAGGAGACTGGGGGGGTGGGACTTCCCACAGGAGACTCTGCGACCCGCTCCGCGGCGGCAGATTTGCCCGGCGGCTCCGAGGGAGACATGTGCAACTGACCGGAGGTAACCAGCCCTGTGGCAAACAGAGAATAGAATAGAATAAAGTCGTTATTTCGGGAACCGGGCACGCGTGGACGAGCACTGGGCAAGCGGGCGCTAGAGCCTCGCTGCGATGGGAGCCTCAGGGCACCGTGGCTAGGGCTTCTCCCAAACAAAGAGAGAGAGCTAGGCTGCCCAGGGAAAACCGCAGCCCAATTCAGGCCCACGCGGGAAAAGCCTAGGGACCGACCCGAAGAGGGTGGTGCAGCGTGTCGCCAGCGGGGAGGGGGTCGGGCATCCCAGTTAACGAGTCTTGTCTGAAAGACAGAGACCAGGCTAGTCACTGCGCGGGAAGGAGAAGCCGAACACAGACAGAGACAAGAGGAAATCCGAGGCGGCAAAACTTCCGAAGAGGTTAAAAAAAAAAAAGTGAAACTATGCTTTAATGGTAAAGAAGGAAAATGAATAGAAAACGGAAGAATCCTGTCTTTCTGTAACGCGTCAGCAATAAACCTTTGCTTTTGCGTCAGTGTGGTGTATTTTGCGTGGTCTCTGGCTGCGACCCCCTTCCCGAGTTGGGCGCGGAGGTCCAACAAAACATCATAGATATAGTTTAAAATGAGTAAAATGAAGTTCTTAGAGGATTAAATAAATTTAAAGAAATAAGGCATGGCCTGGAGAGATGGCTCAGTGGTTATTGTAAGACCCCCTCCCCTGTGCACCCGCCATAGCAAGCATAGCAGCAGTAACGCTATCTTGCAAGGCAAGACTAGAATAATAGGTTCCCGGGATAAGATGAGGCCTGGGGCCCAGAGGAGAAAAATAAAAGCATGCTGAGATAACAGAAACAGTTTGTCCTTGTCAAACAGGATATTTATGGTCGGCCATCTGGCCCAGGGAATGGGTAAACTCCCCTGTTCCCAGAGCCCATTTGATGACCGGGCCATAACCTCACTTCATGTCAAACAAGATATTTATGGTCGACCACCTGGCCCAGAGAACGGGTAAACTCCCCTGTTCCTAGAGCCCATCTGATGACCGGGCCATAACCTCGCCTCATTTAAATTTACCAATCAGAGCCCTGTAACTATGCTTCTCGCTTCTGTACCCGCACTTCCCGCTCAAATCCCTATAAAAGGCCCCCGAAAGACTCGCTCGGCGCGCCAGCCTCTCCAGAGACTGAGACGCCCGGGTACCCGACCCCCTGCAATAAAGCCTCTTGCGTGTTGCAACCGAAACCTTGGTCTCACTGGTTCTTGGTGGGGGTCTCCACGTTAAGACCACCGTGCTGGGGGTCTTACAGTTATGTTGTGTGTGCCCTTTTCTCGAGTGGAGACGACACCAATGCAGTGCTATCCAGAGGCGACCCCGCACTCTGGTCTGAGGGTAATATATGAGTCGTTCCCTACCCCCCAACACCCCAAAGCAGGGGGGGTCCCAGCTCGGCAAATGCCTATTGGTTAAGATACATAAGGGGATCTTGTGTATTAAAACAATAGGTTACCAGAGTTCACCAAAATCACAAACAGCTCTGGCCTTCTTTGTTCTCCCTTTGGGGGGCGGGGAGCATCTGGTTTTGGGTTTCAGTCCTGCCCCGTGGGAGAGCTGGGCTATCCAAGCTGGGGACCCTTTGGTCTGGTTCCCTAGCAGCCATATCTCCGGTGGGCAGAAAGGTCGGCCCTCCCTGCAGCGGTGCGGTGCGCAGGCCTTCAAGCCTATTTTTTAAAACCTTGCCTTTAGTGACAATGGATTTTAATTCCTTTTGGTCAGTTAAGAGCACTTGGTCCTGCTCTTCCAGAGGTCCTGAATTCAATTCCTGGCAACCACGTGGTGGCTCTACATAGGGATCTGATGCCCTTTTCTAGGGGTGCAGGTGTACCCGACAGAGCTCCTGAGAGGGGCCCTGGCTCTGCCACCGGTTTCATTTTCTCACTGAGCCAGCATAGGACGGAAGCATCTGCTTCTCAGCCTGCCTGTTTGTGATCATGGCTGCCTTTTTTGTTTTGTTTTGTTTTTTGTTTTTTTGTTTTTTTGTTTTTTCGAGACAGGGTCTCTCTATGTAGCCTTGGCTGTTCTGGACTCGCTTTGTAGACCAGCCTGGCCTCGAATTTACAGCGATCCACCTGCCTCTGCCTCCCAAGTGCTGGGATTAAAGGCGTGTGCCACCACCGCCCGGCTTTGGACTCGCTTTTGTAGTCCAGGCTGGCCTCGAACTCACACTAGTGATCCACCTGCCTCTGCTTCCCAAGTGCTGGGATTAAAGGCGTACGCCTGGAGATCATCGTCTTTTTTTTATTTTTTTCCTCATTGTTGTCTTATTGCCGTACTTCCGGTCTCAGAAAATGGACCAAGCGCAGACCACCCCTCTGGCCCTCGTTCAGACGGCCAGGGGATGCTAATAGTCTGCTTGTTTATACGGGGAGGTTGCCTACATTTTCGCAGGAATGAATGGCCAACGTTCAAGGTTGGATGGCCAGAGGACAGACTCATCGGGTCAAGGAGGTTGTCTTTGCGAGGCCAGGGCATCCAGATCAGGTGCCTGTATAGTTACTTGGCAGTATTTGGTGGAGAGCCCCCCTGCCTGCTTGAAATCCCCCCTTCCCCCATCCTAGGTGGCTCTCCTGGTGAGAGAGAAACCAGACAGAAGGCTGCACACCATCGTTGTTGGGACCTTTGCCCCTCCCCCACCAGACCCAGATCAAAGGGGAAGATGGGGGCTGGGAAAGAGGAAGAAAGCGGGGAGGGGGGGGTTGGGGGAGGAGAAATGGAGAAAGACAGAAGGGTAGGAGCAGATGTAAGACCCCCTCCCCTGTGCACCCGCCATAGCAAGCATAGCAGCAGTAACGCTATCTTGCAAGGCAAGACTAGAATAATGGGTTCCCGGGATAAAATGAGGCCTGGGGCCCAGAGGAAAAGGAAACATGCTGAAATAACAGAAACAGTTTGTCCTTGTCAAACAGAATATTTGTGGTCGGCCACCTGGCCCAGAGAACGGGTAAACTTCCCTGTTCCCAGAGCCCATCTGATGACCGGGCCATAACCTCGCCTCATTTAAATCTACCAATCAGAGCCCTGTAACTATGCTTCTCGCTTCTGTACCCGCGCTTCCCGCTCAAATCCCTATAAAAGGCCCCCCGAAAGACTCGCTCGGCGCGCCAGCCTCTCCAGAGACTGAGACGCCCGGGTACCCGACCCCCTGCAATAAAGCCTCTTGCGTGTTGCAACCGAAATCTTGGTCTCGCTGGTTCTTGGTGGGGGTCTCCACGTTAAGGCCACCGTGCTGGGGGTCTTACACAGAGAGAGGAAGAAAGAGAGAATCTTCAGAATCCCCACGCAGGGGGAGGGACAGTGGAAGTCTCCAGACCCCCAAGGGAGCCGCCACACACTCCATCATGTGCCGGGCATCGACCAGAATCCATGGCGACCTTGCTTCTGCACCCCACGGCCCCACCAAGTCAGGATGGTTACCAATCCCAGACCTGTGTCCCTACTGTGTCTCTACCAGTGATTTGTTTAACTGGCGACTCCAGTTTTTCTGAGAAGCTCTCAGGCCTTATTGAGCTCACAAATTCCGTAACGGTGACACAGCAGCCCACATGGGATGGTTGTCAGCAACCCTTTCAGACCCTCTTTGTTGTCGAGGAGAGGAACCGCATTTTAGAATCCTCCTGGACACTGGTTCCGGGAGCACAGACCCCAACACAAGTTGACACAGCTTCCCCCTTGGACAGGCTGGACCGGGACCGCCGTACGCATGCGCACAGGTAGAGACCAGCTCCGGGTCTACCGCCAGGTTCTAACGGGAGGCCGCCAAGGCAACCCATAAATTTGTCTAAGACAACTGAGATAGTAGAGGGGAAAGATGAGTCCCCTAGGAGCTACCTGCAGAGGCTTCTAGAAGCCTACCAAATCAACATGCGCAATGACCCAGAGCACCAGTCAGCAATCAACCTGGCATTCCTTACACAAGCATCCACCGGAAGCTGCAGAGGCTGGACGGATTTATCGGTAAGAACGGGAGTGAATTGGTTGCCGTAGCGGAAAAGGTCTACAACAACTGGGAAACTGAGGAGGACAGACAGACACACGAGGATTAATCCAGACCCTCCTGGCTAAGTGGTGCTTCCCGGACAAACTCCAAACACTAGCGGGGACGAAACTGAGGTAAGCCTTTGGCATGCAGCCGCAAGATGGCGAGGGGCCAGGGAGCAGCTAACTCCCCCGCCCGCCAACCTTTGCAGAAGAATCAATGTGCATACTGCAAGGAAATGGCACAAAGCCGGGCATGGTGGCGCCCGCCTTTAATCCCAGCATTCGGGGGGGGGGGGGAGGGGGGCAGAGGCAGGAGGATCACTGTGAGTTCGAGGCCAGCCTGGTCTACAGAGTGAGTCCAGGACAGCCAAGGCTACACAGAGGAACCCCGTCTCGAAAACAACAACAACAACAACAAAGAAATAGGGCACAAATGCCCCAAGAAAAGAAATAGCCCTAAGGTTCTTGAAGTAGAGGAAATTGATGAGGTGGATGATGGAGGATGTTGGGGCTCAAAACCCCTCCGTGCACCCTGGGTAACCTTGAAGGGGGAGCGGGAGCCTGTGGACTTCCTGGTGGATACGGAACCCAACATGCAGTATCAAAACAACCAACGGGGCCACAGGAACTGAGCCTTACCTGTGGATTACCCAAAGAATAGGAACCGGTAACCCATTCGTGGGGATTCCAGGGTGCCCCCATCCGCTATTGGGGCGAGACCTCCTGACCAATATGGGAGCTCAGATCTATTTTGGACCAGAAGGAGTCAAGTTATGGGCTCCACTGGCCCCATCCATGCCCTGACTTTAGCACGGGAAGAATATAAACTATATCGCCAGCCATAACCCCCACGACCCCCCCAACTGATGGCTCCTTTTTAGATTAATTTCTGAATGCGATCCCCTGATGTCTGGGCAGAAAATCCAGCAGGCTTGGCCCAACATAGAGCCCCAGTCATTGCACAACTAAAAACAGGGGCTCCTCCTGCCCGAGTCAGGCAATACCCAGTGCCCCAGGAGGTAAGAATCATATACATCAAAAAAAAAAAAAAAAAAAAAAAAAGATCATGTACATCAACAGACATTGGGAGGCAGGCAATCCTGGTGGCCTGCCACAACTGGACAGTCCCTTTCAAATGATTATCAACCGGTGCAGGACCTTGGGGAGGTCAACAAACGGGTAGAGGGCCTGCATCCCGCCTTGCCAAACCCCTACACATCTCGCTGAGTGGTCTGCCTCCTCAACAAACAGCCCACACCATCCTGGACCTGAAGGATTCTTTCTTTAGCCTGCCCCTGGCACCGGTGAGCAAGCCTCTCTTTGCCTTTGAATGGCATGATATGGCAGCTCGCTTGGACTCGCCTCCCACAGGGATTCAAGACCCCACTGAGCGTCTTCCATGAGGCCCTGCATGCAGACCTGGGTGAATAGAGACGCGGCCACCCCCAAGGAAGCCTCGTTCCTTACGTAGACTGATCTCCTCACAGCTGCAACATTGGAGACTTGCCAGGAGGCTACCCGAGACCTACTGCAAGAACCCAGTCATCTGGGGTCCAAGAGTATAGGCCAGGAAGGCCCAAGTCAGCCAATCAGAGGCGGCTTGCCTGGGTCACATTCTCAAGGTTGGCCAATGAATGTTGCCCTTGGCATGGAAAGAGACTGTGTTGACCGATCCTGTCGCCACCAACCGAGATAGGTGAGGGGATGCTTGGGTCAACAGGATTTGCAGACTCTGGCGTTACCTGACCTTTATATACCATTGCATCCATGTGTGGACAAAAACAAGGGCCTGGCTAAAGGAGTCACTGCCCAGACCTTGGGCCCATGGAAAAGGCCGGCGGCCTATTTGTGAAAGACACTGGGCCTGGTGGTAGCCCAAGGCTGGCCTCCCTGTCTCCAGATTGTGGCAGCCACCGCCCCATTGGTTAAGGATGCAGATGAGATCACTATGGGACAAGAACTGGTGACTGCTACCCCTCTAAAGGACCCACCTGACTTCCAGCTGTCGTCGAATGCCAGGCTGGCACAGGATCAGCCCTTAACCCGCCCTGCATCTGATACGGCCTTCCGTCAGCGCTCAACCCTCAACCCGGCAATCCTTTCGACAGATCCTGACTCAGCAGTCCAACATTGCAACCAAATTCTCCTGATCACAAAAGCATTACAAAGTACAGCTACAGAGTGGGGTGTGGTGGCGCACGCCTTTAATCCCAGCACTTGGGAGGCAGTCGGATCTCTGTGAGTTCAAGGCCAGCCTGGCCTACAAAGAGAGTTCAAAGAGAGACAAAATACTGTATAATAATAAATAAATCATTATTATTAGTATTATTTTGAAAAGTTGCACCTGGTACTGAGATTTATTTATTATTATGTATACAATGCTTCCCTGCATGTGCATCTGCAGGCCAGAAGAGGGAATAAGATCACATTATAGATGGTTAGGAGCCACCCTGTCATTGCTGGGAATTGAACTCAGGACCTTTGGAAGAGCAAGGAGTGCTCTTAACTTCTGAGCCATCTCTCCAGTGAAGGATGGTCTATTAATAAAAGGCTTCTGTTTGTCAGCTCCTGGCAGCATGCCCATTCTACTTCAGAGAACGTGATGAACATCAAAGAACCCCCATATGGAGTTTGCTTCAAATGTGGCAAGCTGGCCACTGGGCAAGAAACTGTGCTTGCCTCAACTGCAGACAGCATGCTGTCCAAACACGGGCTAACTAGTCACAGGGAAGTCAGTAGCCGAGCTTTGCTAAGATAAGGTAGGCAGTCCTTCATAATTCCTGACACACACACACACACACACACACACACACACACACACACACACAGTCTGTCAGATACTTTGGGCCGGAAGTCTGAGGACGAGGCTGCAACATTGCAAGGAGAACTTGGGCTTCTGTCCAGGCAGCTGTCTGTCTCTGTCGTTTCTATGATTTTGGAAGCTGCTAACTTCACTTCCTGCATGCTCAGGTAATGCTTATTCCTTCTCAAGTCTCTGATGGGGTCGTAGCTACATATTTATAGTCTCAGAATTAAGCTTACGTTGTTTAGGATTTTAGAAAGATAGGGAGGTGGGAGTTCCCACAGAGAGAAATGAACTCTGGGATAGCATCAGAGGTGGGAGATTCACCCTGCACCCTGAGGAAGATGGGCGGATGAAAGTGAGGAGAGGTGACCAGCCACGTGGCCCACACGCAATAGAATAAACGGGTAGAATAAGTTAGGAGCTAGTCGGGAACCGCAGAAGCTTGTGGCCTAGGCATTTATTCATAAATAATAACGTCATAGTGTCGTTATTTCAGGAACTGGGGCCAGTGAGGCCACAGCTGCACCTGTCAATGCCCAGCTGGAAGTCAGAACAAAGAGAAATCCCTGAAGCCTAGAAGGCCTCCCAGGGTAGGCTTGCCAGCACTAGAGACCCGTGTTCCCAGCTCACAGGATCAGATTCCTCCCGTGTAACTAGGTATGTGCCGTCCGAAACGTGGACACAAACTAGGGATTTAATCTTGTCTGTTTCACATCTCAGCAGATTATACCAGGAGGAGAAGCAAGGCAAGCACTTCGCAGTTTAGCCACCACAAGAGCTTTGTAGACCAGGCTGGCCTCGAACTCACAGATACGCGGACTCCAAGGCCACTGAATTATACATTCCTCTTTAGCTTCCTACGAGGTACAAATGTGTGCTGTTATACACTAGGAAGTGCCCTTATCACTAGACTTT
Source organism: Acomys minous (assembly GCF_964271855.1). NCBI lineage: Eukaryota > Metazoa > Chordata > Mammalia > Rodentia > Muridae > Acomys > Acomys minous. Next base: position 3,277,445 of record NC_140498.1, read on the forward strand.
GATGAGAATGTCTCACATTTTAATAGGAGCCAAAGCTTTACACTGAAATACAGAGTTCCGGGGTTTAGCCTTGAACGGCCACACTTGCTGACTGCCATTCGGATAGGACAAGAAGTCTTGGTGTCTGCTGTGCTGCTGGAGCCTGCCTGTCAGAGACTTTCTTCATCCACGTCCTTACTAAGAAATTGTTCTTCCCTAAGCATCGTGTGTGTGTGTGTGTGTGTGTGTGTGTGTGTGTGTGTGTGTGTGTGTGTGTCTTAAGTAGCATCTTACTAAGCTGGGGTGGGCTTGATCTCATTTGCGTAGCTGTGTGAGGACGGCCAGACTGAGGGCTGGCGTTATAGGCACGAGCCACTGAGACATAACTTTGTTTTTAACTTTTAATGCTCATGGGCATCTTGCACATGTCACCTGATGACTTTCGGCCTCATTACCTACCTCAGTACAGCCGGAAAGCGCCCGCCCTGCTCACGTGAGGCTCCCAGTGGACCCATGGTCATCGAGCCCTCTTTACTCCTTCTCCACAAGGTCCCAGCCCTTAGGTGGTGGCAAGCCTGTTAACTCACCTAGTCACTTCATGTGAAAGGCCTGCCTGCCACCCCACTGCATCTAGAATCCACACCAAGTTATTAAAAGTAATCTATTACTTTTTTGGTTTTTTTAAGACAAGGTCTCTTTGTGTAACCTTGGCTGTCCTGGACTCAATTTGTAGACCAGGCTGGCCTCGAACTCAGCAATCCACCTGCCTCTGCCTCCCGAGTGCTGGGATTAAAGGCGTGCGCCCCTACACTAAGCCAGGTCCTCTGGAAGAGCAGCCTGTGCCTTTACAGCTGAGCCATCTCTTCAGCCCCGCCCCCACCAAGTTTTAATATATACTTTATATGACAAATTCAAAATAGAAGACTGACTATGAGGCCTCAACCCGAAAAACAACAATGAAGACCCAACACAGTGCAGCGGTCCAAACACAGAAGGCATGATGGGTTTAGAGACAGAGCATGAGGGTGAGGTCAAAGGGTAGGCAGGCTGTGGAAGTCTGGAAATCACGCAGGATTTTGCTCATATATAAAATTGGTAAAGGGTTAGTTCCAACTGAAAACAAACAGCACGTATTGAATTTGAGGTCCTACAAAGGCACCGCTGGGATTCGAACCCAGGATCTCCTGTTTACTAGACAGGCGCTTTAACCAACTAAGCCACGGCGCCAAAGGCGGAAGTAAGTTCTCCTAAAATCCATTACAGGACTTTACAATCGACAGCTGAAACTGCACTCTCCCGCTGTGTAGTCTGAAAAGTACTTGGCTTGAACCACTTTCTGTCTATGGAGGTTGCCATTAATGTAGAGATATTCCACACCTAAGGGACGGGTACGATTAAACTCTGATTCTAGAATTCTGAGGGGACTTTTAGGGTGCTGCACAGCTTTTACTCGAGACAGAATAATAAAGCAGTCGAAACCTTTCTCCCGCCAAAAAAAATAAAAATAAAAAGTCTCGGCTGAACGTAGTCGGCAGGATTCGAACCTGCGCGGGGAGACCCCAATGGATTTCTAGTCCATCGCCTTAACCACTCGGCCACGACTACAGAACCTCGGTGGCTTCTTTAATCCTATGCCTTTGTTACTCTTCGTGCTCTTCTTCCGCTATCTCTGTTTTAGTCCTGAAAGCGGAAGGCAGGAAGGTAGCACGAGGGCAGAGCCGGGCAGGATCGGATTGGGTTTTTGGCTTGGCGCTGCGAATCCTTGAAACCTCCTTTCCGATCCTCCCCAAGTCTCTGGTATCCAGTAAAATCAGGTAGGAAAGGAAGACGCAGCAGCGGCGTTCCAGACTCGGGAGGGTATTTCTTCCTAACTGAAGACCGCTGGCAATTTAGGTTTTAAGAAACTACAAAAGATACGCTCTGCAATGAGAAGTCCCAGGAGGTTCAAAGAAACTGCAAACAATACGTTCCGTAACTAGCAGTCCTAGGAACTAAACCTTTAAGGTAAAAATATTATACCACAAAAGCTTCCAGCTTGTGGCCCGTACGGGGATCGAACCCGCGACCTTGGCGTTATTAGCACCACGCTCTAACCAACTGAGCTAACCGGCCAGCTACACACTTTTGGCTGAAAAAAGACACCCTCAAGTCTGTTCTGTACTGAGCTCAGGAACTTCAAAAGTAAAGAGAAAAGTCAGAGTGAAGGAAGCAGGGTGAAACAATCTGGAGGAGCTATGTCCTCCCCTCCCCAGCGTGGCAGCAGCTCAAGAGGACGTTGCTGCTCTGTCCGACAAGGCTCTACCTTAGGTGTGGCCCCGGGGGACTCAAAGAACAGGTAGGTGTCCCAGCCTCCTGGCCCTTGTTTTGTTTTTCCCTACCGCTTGGCCCCTCACCTCGTCCTGTATTTCCAAACACGTGTAGGCCCTCCTGCCTGACATGAACTCCACTCCGGCCCACCGTGCTGAGGGGTCCCCACTCCCTGACTGATTCTCCTGGAGAGGGAGGGCTGGGTTTTGTTTCTATCACCTCTCTGCTGCACCAGCCTCTCTCCACACCACTCCCCACCTTCCAAATAGTTTAAGTCTAGATGAATGACAGGCCAGCCAGTAGGGAGTGTGTCTAGTACGGCACTCAGAGGTGAGCATAGGTCAGAAAGTCCTCAGAGAGGTTTATTGTAGCCCACAGGGCCTATCACAGCGCGGTCAGAAGAGGCTTTGTGTTCTGCTTCCCAGGCTCTCCGCGGGGCCACCTGAGTGGCGAGGCTCTAACCCCACGGCTGGGGTTTGCAGCTCTCACAGGGTGTGCCAAGGTGGGCTGGCACTAGAGTACTAGACGTCACAGGAGGGCAGTAGTTGGTGGCTCCAGTGTCTGCAGTCCTGGAAGCACTGTGAGGCCACCTTAAGCAGTGTGGGTCAAGAGGAAGCAGCAGAAACTTCTGGAGGGCTGGGGAGCTAGGGCTCCTGCAGAGACAGGCAGACCAGTCGGAGCCTTGGGTTCACTTTGGTCAGCAGAGGGAGCTCTCCACACTGGAACTGCTGCAGCCGGGGTGGTTCTGAGGCAGCAAGAGCAAACGTGCCGTGCGGGGGCTTTAGCTCCTGTCTACCCCTTTCCTCCCCAGTCTAGAAACCCCGTCTCCAGCCCCGCCCATCCTCCTTGCTAGGACCTGCCGCCCGTGAGCCCGTGAGCACCGCACCTGGTGGGGTAATATCCGAGGGTCTCCTTTCAAGAGCAAAAGAAAGCTTAACCGGCCGGAGGACGAAGGGGCTGGAACAAAGTGTCCGGAGCAGCCCGGCCAGGGGCTGGTGGCTCGTGCTTGGAGACTAGAAAGGGAAAAAGAAGTAATCGGAACCCAAGTTCCCAACCATCAGCCAAACTCCAAGCACTTGGGCACCAGTCTGAGCCCCACTCACCTCTGTCTGGACTCCTGGCCCTGTAAACTGCACGGCCACTCTCCCTGGCCCTCGTGCACACTCTAGGACTGATGACCACTGACTGGGTCTCAGCCCTAGTGCTGTTGCCACGTGATGGTTCCTACAGGTCACCATGGCTTCCGCAGTGCCATCTTCTACCAGGAGCCTAGGGGAAGGGAAGCCAAACGAAACAGACAACCGCAGACTCAGCTGACCTCTTGACACATGCTTCTATCTCTAGCTCACGTTTACCTCCATTAAAAAAAAAAAAGGCATGGGGGGCGGGGGGAGGTTTGGAGAATTCGGCAGCATCTTGCTATGCAGCCCTGCTGGCCTGATACTCACTGTGTAGTTCAGGCTACCCTCAGACTCTGCAATTCTCCTGACTCAACACTACCCTCTCTACCCAGGGCTTGGATTACAGATGTGCACCACCATACTCCACTTGGTCAAAAAAATATTAAGCAATTTTCATGAAACGAAAATCATGCTACTGCAGAACTGTAGACTCCAGAAGCTGTGTGCTAGGAAGTAACCAGTGCAACAAGCACCTACCTGATGCTGGCCTGGCTTACCGCCCTCTGAGCAGGGCAGCTGGGGTCCTGACGACTGCACTTCCCCTGGGATAAACAAAGCACAGTTGGGAAAGTCTTTCTGACACCGTGATAGCACTCTGGCACTTCACACCCAGCTCGCCTGTCCTGTCCCAGTACCTGGGGACAGATGCTGGTGCAGTGGGCACACACCCACAGGATCTGAAGGCTCAGGACAAAAACAATATGGCAAGAGGTAGTGGCCTGGAATGGACCCCGGCCACCTTGAAGAAGCTCAGCCAGGTAGATGTGGGGCAGGGGAGCGCTGAGGAGAGAGAGGAATCAGTCAAGCAGTAGCCAAGAAGCTGGGTATAGTAACACACCTACAGCCCCACCACAGGGATTTAGGTTACCCAGGCACGGAAGTGCACACCTTTAATCCAGCACTCAGGAGGCAGAGGCAGGTGGATGTCTCTGAGTTCAAGGCCAGCCTGATCTACATACCGAGTTCCAAGGCCAGCCAAGGCTACATAATGAAAGTCTGTCTCAAAAAATAAAAATAAAGGCTATTTGGGCGACATAGTGAAACCATCTCAGAAAACCTAAGTCAAAGCAGAGGAGCCCTAAGAGTCTAACTATCGTAACACGCACAGGGGTGAGGACACACTCTGGTTCCTGATCCCCAAGAGCCGTCAATTATCTCTCAGGCTCAAATACCAAGACATTAGTCAAGACTGACACACCTGCATTGCAGATCAGAAGGCCTTTAAGAGCTCAGCCTTTTTTTTTTTTTTTTTTTTTTTTTGGTAACTGGATAGATATTAGACATTTTTTTTCTATCTAGAGAATATGAAATCCTTCTGACTAAAATAAAGAATAAAAACACTCCCCTGTGTTCCCGAGCCAGACATGAGCAAAGCTTCAGTGTGAGGTAGGGACACTGAGATATCTTAGCCTCCACACTGACCTGGCTTTGGTCTCTCGGGGGAAGCTCAGGACCTGCACAGAAGTGGACGGCCGGAAACAGCAGTAAACGACCTGGGATCTGCAGGTAAAAGAACACTGAGGGTGAGGAGAGCAGGGAGGGAGAGCCAAGAGGTGGTAAGGCTGAGGGAGGGTGGCTACCTGAGGGACTGCCCCCAGCAAGCAGGATGAGAGGCTTATACTATACAGCTGTCTCTGTGTCTTTATTATTAAACCCCAGTGGAACCCCAAAAGCCTCAGCAATCAGTCAGGCTGGGGAAGGAGGTGAGACCGCGATCACGCCTCACAGGCTTGGCGAACTCTCTTACCCACAGGGTCACATCCTCAGCTCTGCAGAAGATAGACTGCAGACAACCAAAGCCACAGCAAAGCTGAGCATAGCAACCCCAGCATTTGGGAGACGGAGGCTGTGGAGGAGGATGGCTGTGAGTTTGAGGCTAGCCTGACCTACACAGGAAGTTGCAGAACAGCGAGGACTACGTAGTGAGACCCTATCCTAAAATAAACCAAAACAGTAAAGCAAAGCAAAGGTGTCTTGGGGCACAGTTGGGCGGGGTGAGTGCTCAGCAGGGCACCATAATGGAAGAAGGCATGGCCGTTGACAGAGGCCTGCACCTGGAAATCTTTTTCTCGAGCTGGCTAAAGTGGACTCGGGCTCCTGGAAGGAGTCCTATTTGGGGAGGCAAGTGTGGCTCTTCGATGTATACGTCCAGGTGAGGGGGGTACTCCCAGCCGTCCATTTCTAGGGCTACCGTGAGCTTCACACCGCTTTTAATAGCCCCAGCATTTCCTACAGAGGGAGGGAAGGGTGGCCAGTCATCAGCCAGGACTACAGGGTCTCACCCCTCCAATTCACACCTTTTCCTCACAGGAAAGGACACTCATTACCAAGCTTTGTCCGGCGAAGGGCCAGAGGTGGTTCACACAGTACCCGTGACAAAATCTCAGCAGAGAAAGACACCAAGGAACTGGGGGAGCTAAGAGAGAGAAAAATATGTGAGGAACATATAAGCGAGAGATGAGCTCCCAGGACAGAAAAGGAGCCATCTTATCTGCTAAACACTACATACAAGGCCCTAGAAAACACTAGCTGGTGGTGGCAGCTCGCGACTTTAATCCAGGCATTTGGGAGCAGGTGCATCTCTGTGAGTTCAAGGCCAGCCTGATTTATTTACACAGAGAGTCCAGGACAGCCAGGGCTACACAAAGGAAACCCTGTCTAAAAACAAACAAACAAACAAAAAAACAAGAAACCCACCAGGCGTGGTAGCACATGCCTTTAATCCCAGCACTCAGGAAGCAGGTGGATTGCTGTGAGTTCGAGGCCAGCCTGGTCTACAAACCCTGTATCAAAAAACCAAAGGGGGGGAAAAAAAACCCAAAAATAAATAAATAAATAAATAAATAAAATAATAAAAAAAATAAAAGTAAAAGGACATTTGAGAAAAATGGGCTTGAGGTAGAGAGTCAAAGCCTACCTAACTTTAGAATAACAAGGAACCGCCCCCCACCCCCCACCCGCATTGGAGACTGAGGTCTTCCTAGAGGCCCAGAAACCCCCCACATTTGTACTTAGTCTCAGCACGTCCATCACTTACAGTCTTTTGTTGTTGTTTTGTTTTTCAAGACAAGGTCTCTCTGTGTATCCTTGGCTGTCCTGGACTCATTTTGTAGTCCAGGCTGGCCTCGAACTCACAGCGATCTGCCTGCCTCTGCTTCCCAAGTGCTGGGATTAAAGGCGTGCGCCACCACTTACAGCCTTAAGTCTTAATCTCCTGAAGATGGAGATTTTAGGAAATATTCATTTTGACTATCATTCTTTTTTTTAAGATTTATTTATTTATTATTATATATACAGTGCTCTGCCTACATGTATGCCGCCCGCCAGAAATGATCATTAGATCTCATTATAGATGGTTGTGAGCCACCATGTGGTTGCTGGGAATTGAACTCAGGACCTCTGGAAGAGCAGTCAGTGCTCTTACCCTCTGAGCCATCTCTCCAGCCCCATTCTTCTTTTTTTTATCCGTTGAGAAGAGGTCTTGCTCTGTAGCCCAGGCAGGCTTCCAACCTTCAGCAATTCTCCTGCCTCAGGTCCCCAGGCAAAATGAGGACAAGCATGTAGCTGTTTCCTCCTGCCTTCCTGCCCGTCCCCTCTTCTTCGCCTTCCCTTCTCCTCCTCCCTCCCTCCCTCTACCCCCTCTCTCTGAGACAGGGTCTCTCTGTGTAGCCCCGGCTGTCCTAGAACTCGCTCTGTAGACCAGGCTGGCCTTGAACTCGGATCTGCCTGGCTCTGGCTCCCGGTGCTGGGGTCACAGGATTACAGGCGTGCGCCACCTTGAAAACCAGCTCCAGCCCACATTCCCTTCTAACAATACAGATCAGTCTCATAAACATTACAGACGGTCCCTCTGTTTGTTTTTTAAGACAAGATCTATATTAAACTAACGGTCTCCCCTCCAGACAGTGTGCTGCCATCACAGGCATGCACCACCTCCCCCCTCATAGAGTCTGCGTTCCTTCCACGGCTATGTATGTGGGTGCGTCCCCGGCATCTGCCCGTGCACCAACCCGCAGGAGCCACAAGGGGGTGCTGCATCCCCTGGAACTGGAGTTACAGTGAGCTGGAAATGGAACCCACATCTTCTAAAAGAATAGGCAGCTCTTTACCCAAGGAGCCATCTCTCCAGGTCTCTATATTCACTATTTCCCCACCCTTTTCAGTGACAGCGACTTACCGTTTGGCCCTGGATGTCCCAAGCTCCTTATGTGGAGCAGGCTGGCCTCAAACTCAGAGATCTGCCTGCCCCTGCCTCCCAAGTGCTGGGATTAAACATGTGCACCATCAGGCCTGGCTTACATTTACTTTTAGTAATAAAAACGAGTCTCATAAAAATTACACACAAGGGCTGGAGAGCTGGCTCAGAGGTTAAGAGCACTGACTGTTCTTTCAGAGGTCCTGAGTTCAATTCCCAGGCCACCTCAAAGTGGCTCACAACCATTTACAATGAGATCTGATGCCCTCTTCTGGCATGCAGGTGTACACGTAGGCAAAGCACTATATAGGTAATAAAAAGAAATAAACCTTACAACACACACACACACACACACACACACACACACACACACACACACACACACACTCCAGTAGAACCTTCTTCACACAGGAACAGCATTTTCACTTGTCCTTGCCTGAAATGCCACGCTCCTGCACTCACGCTAGGGGCCCTTGCCTACATTTCTGCATCTTCCTAGTATTTTCTTTTTTTCTTTTTTCTTTTTTCCTAGTATTTTCTTATGTTTGTTTCCTTTTACTGCCAAAGCTTTTCCTTCACTGTGAGAACATTTGCTCAACTGGGTGAAAGGGTGCACAGGGTTTAGGGGGTAGAGACAGGAATCAAAGGTCATCTTCAGCCACTTAACAACTTCAAGACCAGTCAGAGGACAAGATCCTGTCTCAAAACCAAACAAAATACGGGGTGGATGGGGAGGGAGGAGAGAACGGACATCACTCCTCTGCAGGGTAAATCACGCTGAAGAACTGTGTGGAGCACAGAACAGAGGGCAGCCTGAAGGACCAGAGGCCATGGAGGACAGTCACCTGTCACTGAGAAGGTGGGTCAGCGAGGACTCAGGCAGTGCTTTGGAGACCTCTGGGACACTAGGTATGTCCTGAGAGCTGACAAGTTCCAGGGCCCATTCCTTTTGAACAGTGAGGCACGACACGTTGTCAGCCAATTCCAGAGGACGGTGAGAGGTGCTGGGTGAGCGCTCTGCCTCGAACAGCAGTGGTGTCTGCTGGGAAACAGGAAGACAATTGCCTCTGGGGGCACCTAGGAAGCTCCCTAAGTCTAACAGTGATGACTTCCTCCTGGAGCCTAGTGTAGGGCAAGATCCCAACAGACAGATGACTCAGCCCTAAATTCAGCCTCTTCCGGGAGACATAGAGGACCCAACACTGGCACGCCTGCCCGACTCCAACCTAACCAGATCTCTGATCCGTGGGAGGGGCGCACTCACCGCGGGGCCAGGAGCCACGAGCCGGTAGACTTGGTGTGGGTACAAGAAGGGAAACCATCGAACTGAAGAGCCGAGGAAGAGGAGGAAGGCCTGCGAGGAAGGACACCCCAGCACTGAAGCTCACCGTGGCATCCAGGGTGTGGCAGGCCAGGCTCTCGGGGCCTGGAGTGTCAGTTTACCTCCTGGTCCTTGTTCTCAACTCCCAGAGTCTCAGGTGGGCCCCATCCAGAACCTTCTTTCCTCTGTTTGCCACCAAGCCAAGCTCCTGATGCACGGAAACTCAGGGTGGGCTCTGGAGGCTGTGAAGTGCCTCTCGGAAGGACACAACAATTACGCTTCATGAGGGCCTCCTTGTGGGACAGCAGGAAGAGCCGGCTCTGTGCCACAAGGGGTCCCTCTGGGTCGGAGGTGTCTGTCTGAGGTGGTTCTGCATCAGAGGTGGGTCTGGGCATGGGCAGGACCAGGGCATCAGCCAGGTAGAACTGGACATAGACTCTGTGGGAGAGGCGGGTCTTCTGAGGAGGAAGTTCGTGATTTGGAGCCTGAATCCCCACACACAGGGTCTGCCTTCCCCGCAGACCCAGGGGAACACGCATCACTCCAGGGAACTCACCTGGCTCGCTTCTTCTGGATGAAACTCGCCACGCCCAACTCCTCCCAGGAAGGGAAGGTGCTCCTGACCTCTCTCTCTATCACCATCTGGAATTTCTCTACCCGCACCAGGCAGCCTAGATGAAGAGATTTTACTGTTTGAGTAAAAACTGAGGGGAAGGAGAGACACGGAGCACCTGGCAGCTGTGTCCAGCCCAGGCCAGGGCCACTGCCCTCTTCTCAAGTGAAGGTCCACACCTGTGCAACCACTCCAAGCACAAACCATCCCATATGCACACACAACCCAGCCCCCGCCTTATAGGCTAAAAAGCCTTTGGTGTTCTTCCCCAAAGCTGTAACTTACTCTTTTCTGAATCTAACAAACTTTCCTCTCTGGGGTTTCCCTCTTTGCTTGGTTTTTGAGACCAGGTCTGTCTATTACATAGCTCTAGCTGTCCTGGAACTTGCTATGTAGGGCACGCTGACTTTGAACTCCTAGAGATCCACCTGCCTCTGCTGGGATTAAAGCATGTGCCACCTGCCAGGCTCCTCTTTATGAATTCAACAAGTCAAATAAGACCAGTGTTCCTCCAAATTATGAACGTATGAAACAGGAAGGTAAATGTTTAAGAGCTGCGTAGTGTAGGACAGATGGATGCTGGGAGTTGTAGCTCTGGCCCCTCTTCTCTCCGTCAATACCAGCCTCTCAAACTTTTCCACACTGCTGTCAGCATCAGTAACAAACCCCAACAGATGATGCTCCGTCCCGGCTCCCTACACTCTGAGGACTCCGCCTCCTACTGCCATCACCTTGCTATCTCTCAGTTTCCCACCTATGAGCTTCGGATCAGTGACGGGCTGTGAATGCTCAGTCAAGGGCATACAGGGCAATGAGGCTGTGACGTCCCGGAGCTGCAGACAGCCTGTACGAGATGAAGCCACCAGCACCCCAAGTAAAATCTGCAGGAAAATAAAGGCCAAGCTGTTAAATATCTGTTTAAAAAACAGCAAGGAAGCTGGGCGTGGTGGAGCACGCCTTTAATCACAGCGCTTGGGAGGCGGAGGCAGGTGGATCTGCGAGTCTGAAACCAGCCTGGTTTAGAGTGAACTCTAGGACAGCCACAGTTACACAGAGAAACTCTGTCTCGAAAAACCAAACCAAAACAAAACAAATGCCTGGGTGTAAGGCCAGCACGTGGAAGGCAGAAGCAGGACTGTTCCACGTTTGAGGCTGCCTATAATGAGTTCCAGGCCAGCCAGGGTTCACAGTGAGATCCTGTCTCAAAATAAAAATAAAATACAACTCCACTGAGTATCTAACATGTGTCATGTGCTGTTCTGGGGGTTCTTTGGTTTTTGGTTTTTCAAGACTGGGTTTCTCTGTGTAGCCTTGGACACACTTTGTAGACCAGGCTGGCCTCGAACTCACAGTGATCCTCCTGCCTCTGTCTCCTGAGTGCTGGGATTAAAAGCGTGCGCCACCACGCTTGGCATTGTCATAGGCTGTTTTAAACATTAGCAGTAAGAAAGACAAGTATTTATACATGTAGAGAAAGAACTAAATTGTTCAACTGAGCGTGGTGGTATAGGCCCAGCAATCAGGAGGCTGAGGTAGGAAGGCCTCTGAGAGTTCAAGGCTAGCCTGGGCTATATAGCAAGACTGCCTCAGGGAAAAAAAAGAAGGGAATAACAAAAACAAAGCAAAGCAAAACCCACCAGATTTCTATACTCCTAGCTGTAGTTCTAGGGTTTATTTTATTGGGGGTGTTGCTTCATTGATATGGAGGTCAGAGGACAACCTGAGGGGGGCGGCTCTCTTCTCTCACCGTGTAGACATGTAGACTCTGGGGATGAAAGTCAGGCCACCAATCCTGACATCAGGAACCTCTACGTGGCCATCTTAGCCTCTCACTGACTCTGTTTTGGTTTTTGGTTTATCAAGACAGGGTTTCTCTGTGTAGTCCTGACTGTCCTGGACTTGCTTTGTGGACCAGGCTGGCCTCGATCGAACTCACAGTGATCCACCTGCCTCCGCCTCCTGATCTCTTTTTGTTTTTAAGGCAGGGTCTCACTGTGTAACCTGTGTAGCCTGAGACAGGCGGCCACCACACCCAGTGCGGTCTCTGCTGTTGCTGTCGTCTCACTATGTAGTCCAGGCTAACTCAAAGATACCCACTCATCTCTCCCCTCCTAAGTACTAGGATGAAAGGCTGCACCACCACACCTGACCCAAGCTACGACTCGGTCCACTCTTCCTCGAAGCTATAAAAAGGACAGATTGGTGAGGGATAAGAACAGACACAGCAGTCTTAATTAGAAAGCCGGCAGAGCCAAGTGGCAAACACCAAACAACAGCAAAACACCAACAAGTGATCTGACCACAGTAGTGGCAAAGAGGATAGCAAAAAGAAGTCCCCCGAGCCTTCTAGAATCCCCTCACCTGGGCTGGCTGGAACACACAGGATGGCACACAGAGCCAGGACCAGGCTAGATGGCGATTCAGTTGGCAGCTGGTCAGGTGAGCAGCTTCTGGGAGAGGCAGAAGGGCCTTTGGGTCAAAGGAAGCCCAAGCCCTGTGCTGCCCTTCCTCCTCCAGGGCACGCAGAGTAGGGAAGGAGCAGGGTGTCTGCAGCGGAGCGTACTGTGACGAGGAAGTGATGGTCACGGGCTGCCCAGCCCAGGTGTCCTCAGACATTAGCTCTGTTGCTAAGCCCCCCACTCCCACACCGTGTGCTCATACTTTCTGATGGGGACAGTTGTGTGGCTCTTCTAGGACCTCCCTGTACGCATTCCGAATGCGGCCACCATGCTGAATGACAACATGCCAGGAGGGCGGCAGGAGCTGCAGTGCCAAGCTGGGGTTCCCAGGAGAGGAGTGCCTCAGGAACTGGTGATGTCTCAACACATGGGGACACAGCCTTGGCCAGGGAAAGCAGCACCGTCATTACCCGAAGGTCTGTCCCTTCCAGGATCCTGCTTCCCCCTCAAACAAAGTATCATCCTCACAGCCCCCTCCCACCCTAGACCCCCAGTCTCCACCCTAGACCCCCAGTCTCGACCCTAGACCCCCAGTCTCCACCCTAGACCCCCAGTCTCCACCCTAGACCCCCAGTCTCCACCCTAGACCCCCAGTCTCCACCCTAGACCCCCAGTCTCCACCCTAGACCCCCAGTCTCCACCCTAGACCCCCAGTCTCCACCCTAGACCCCCAGTCTCCACCCTAGACCCCCAGTCTCCACCCTACACCCCCAGTCTCCACCCTAGACCCCCAGTCTCCACCCTAGACCCCCAGTCTCCACCCTAGACCCCCAGTCTCGACCCTAGACCCCCAGTCTCCACCCTAGACCCCCAGTCTCCACCCTAGACCCCCAGTCTCCACCCCAGACCCCCAGTCTCCACCCCAGACCCCCAGTCTCCACCCTAGACCCCCAGTCTCCACCCCAGACCCCCAGTCTCCACCCCAGACCCCCAGTCTCCACCCCAGACCCCCAGTCTCCACCCTAGACCCCCAGTCTCCACCCTAGACCCCCAGTCTCCACCCTAGACCCCCAGTCTCCACCCCAGACCCCCAGTCTCCACCCTAGACCCCCAGTCTCCACCCTAGACCCCCAGTCTCCACCCCAGACCCCCAGTCTCCACCCTAGACCCCCAGTCTCCACCCTAGACCCCCAGTCTCCACCCTAGATCCCCAGTCTCCACCCTAGACCCCCAGTCTCCACCCCAGACCCCCAGTCTCCACCCCAGACCCCCAGTCTCCACCCCAGACCCCCAGTCTCCACCCTTCTCACTTGCAGGCCAGCTCCTCCAGGGCCTTGGTAGCCCATAAATATGAGGGGAGTCCTAAGTGACATTCCCACACGAGCTGCTCATACAAGGAGGTGCCATTAACTTTGTAGGACGGCAAAGTCTCAGGCTTAAGACAAGAAAAGCTTTGAAGCAGAATGCTGCCCCGGAGACAGACTGCTAGCACAGGCCTGGCCGCTCCTCCGCCCTCTGGCTGGAGGAGGTGAACATCTCGGAGCTGCAGGAGAACAGAGAAGCAGAGGTAAGCGGCGTGCAGTGCATACCCGGCATCCCAGCCCTGGGGAGGCAGGGGCAGGAGAGTTAGAAGACAAAAGGCCATCTTTGGCTACGTGGAGACTTGAGGCCAGCCTGAGCTACTGAGACCTAAAAAAGAAAAAGCAAACAGCTATAATTATAGCAATCCAGAGGCAGAGGCAGGTGTTTCTCTGTGGGGGTCAGGCCAGCTTGTTTTACATAGCAAGTTTCAAACCAGCCAGGCCTACATAGTGAGACCCTGTCTCAAAGCAAAGAAAGGAAAAAAAAAAAAAAAGAAAGAAAGGAAGAAAGCACTACCTAAGGGCTGGAGAGATGGCTCAGCAGTTAGAGAAAGTACTATTCCTGCAAAGGACCCATGTTCAGTTCTCCTACCCACTGGGGTGGTTCACAACTACCCACACTTCCACTCCAGGGATCTGATGTCTCCCCTGCCTGGCCTCTGCAGGAACACCCCAACACACACAAACACACACACACACACACACACACACACACACACACACACACACACACACACACAATTAAAGAGGAAAAGTTAAAAAAAAAAAACAAATGTGCTGTAGCTGGGCGAGGTGGCGCATGCCTTTAATCCCAGCACTTGGGAGGTAGAAGCAGGTGGATCTCTGTGAGTTCGAGGCCAGCCTGTTCTACAGAGTGAGTCCAGGACAGCTAAGGCTACACAGAGAGACCCTGTCTTGAGAAAAAAACAAAACCAAACCTAAAACAAGAGCAGAGGTGAGACCCCGACTTAAGGCCACGCAGAGGTGACTGCTGTCTCCACAGCTTGGATCCAGGAGAACCCACGAGCCCCAATGGCGCACCTCACTTCCGAGGAAAACTCATTCTCTGTGAGCTCACCCAGCACCTCCCAGGAACTGAGGGTCTCTCGTCTCCAGGCCTCACGGGACATACCTCGAGACAGACCCCTGGTCGAATCACCCGCCAGAGGCCATGGGTCTGCTGGTGCGCAAGGCAGAGGACCAGCTGCCCATCTAGAACATAGAGGCCCGCAGCTTCATTCAACACGTCCGTCACTGTCCCCTGCAGGGCGGAAGTCGGGTTGGCCACTGTTTCCTCCTGCTTTGGAGGCTCACATTTCCTGAGCCATAACTCTAAGATCAGTTCCTTTCACTCACTGAATAGTGTAAGACTTTGGACTCCCGAACACGACCCTCTTGGCACCTGCTGTTGTTGGCGGGCTGCGGCGGTGGTTTAAGGTCAGCTTCTGAGAATGATATGTCCAACTCTTGCACGGTATCTGGTTTCAGTGGCATCAGAGTCGAAAATGGAATGGTTACCCAAATATTGGAGTGGTGACCCCGGATCTTGGTTATCCGCAATGCTGTCAGCACATAGGACCTGCCAGGCCGGAGGACTCGGTACCACACCATCTGGGCAGGAACCTGGCTTCGGCAGAGAGAGGTGACATTAACATGAGACCCTGGGCCCTGACCACAGTGCTGCTCTCCTGCCAAAGGCCCTTCCAGCTTGACTCCAAAGTCTTTACTCCACTCTACTCTTTATCTTCTGTTGTGTGACTGGGTTTTTTGTAACTGTTTTGCTTTGTTTTCAGATAAGGCCTCACACAGTCCAGGCTCATCATGTAGCCAAAACTAGCGGTGGACTCTTATTTTTTTTTTTGTTTGTTTGTTTTTCTTTTCTTTTTCTTTCTTTCTCCCCCCACCCCTTGGTTTTTCGAGACAGGGTGTCTCTGAGTAGCCTTGGCTGTCTTGGACTCACTTTATAGACCAAGTTGGCCTTGAACTCACAGTGATCCTCCTGCCTCTGCATCCCAAGTGCTGGGGTTAAAGCCTAGCACCACCATGCCCAGCTGCCTCGTATTTCTTAACCTTTTCATAAAGATACAAACTATCCCTAAAATTTCCTTCAAAACTGATAAACATTCCATCAAGAAAATCACGTTCAGCCAGGTGTGGTGGTGCACACCTTTAACCCCAGCACTCAGGAGGCAGAGGCAGGTGGATCTCTGTGGGTTTGAGGCCAGCCTGGTCTACAAAGTGAGTCCAGGACAGCCAGGGCCATTACTCAGAGAAACCCTGTCTTGAAAAATATTAAAAAAAAAAGAAAGAAAGAAAGAAAGAAAGAAAGAAAGAAAATAATGTTTTCTTTTGTTTTTTTCAAGACAGGGTCTCTTTGTGTAGTCTTGGCTGCCCTGGACTCACTTTGCAGACCAGGCTGGCCTCAAACTCACAGCGATCCACCTACCTCTGCCTCTTGAATGCTGGGATTAAAGGTATGTGCCACCACCTGAGCACATTTTATTTTTTCTTTATTTTTCTTTTCCTTTGCTTTTGAGTGTTTTGAGACAGGGTTTCTCTGTGTAGCCCTGGCTGTCCTGGACTCACTTTGTAGACCAAGCTGGCCTTGAACTCAGAGATCTGCCTGCCTCTGCCTCCCAAGTGTAAGGGTTAAAAACATGAGCCACTACAACCATCATCTGTGTGTGTGTGTGTGTGTGTGTGTGTGTGTGTGTGTGTGCATGTGCGTGTGTGTGTCTGTGCATGTTTTTTGGGGTGTGTGTCTGTGTGTGCGTGTGTATGTGTGTGTGTGTGCATGTGCAGGTACACACGTGGGCAGATACTCCCACACCCACTCATGTGGACGTCAAGAGCAATCTCAGGCGTTACTTCTCAGGAGCTCTTCTACCTTTTGCGACAGGATCTCTCACTGGCCTGGAACTTCCACAAAAAGACTCAGCTAGCTGGGCAGCAGGGTCCAGCACTCTGCCCATCTCTACTTCACATTTTGGGGCCCCTGGGGTTACAGGCCATGCCACTGTGCCCAGCTACTTACCTGAGGGTCACACTCAGCTCCTCGGGCCTATAGGAAGCCCTTTACTAACTAACTATTTCCTCAGCTTTCCCCTGTCGTCCTTTCTTCAGACTCCTCCCTCCCTCCAGTTTCCACTTTTGTATTGTAATATCCCTTCCACTCCCGGACACCACACTCTGCCCTAGTCCTCACCTGTACGATGATGGACACCTGGCCGCCAGCCTGGTCTCCAGCCTGGGGTGATTCCCCAAGCGTCATGATGAAGTACCGCTTGTCCTGAGTTACCACCAGGGCACTCAGACGGACCAGGGTTCCAGCCACATTTGGCTCCTTTAGTTTTCGTTTCTTTCTAAAGAAATAATAAGACCTTTTCATTTCTTTCCTTTCCTCTATATAAGTCTTCCCTCCCTCTGTGAAGAACAACTCCATGGCAATGTAAAATGCCCATAATTCACAGCTATTGTCTGGAACTGCTCGAACCCTTCCCGCCCTCAGACAAGGCACAGTTCCTTAGCAGTCAGAGGTGGCTCCAAGGGGAAGGGAGCATTCAGCCAAGGACTGGATTTGATCCCACAGAAGCATGGAAGGAGAGAACCATGTCCCTCGGTTATTCTGACCTCCGTGCATCTGTGCGCTGAGATGGGAGGGTCATAGACACGCACACAAAGAACCCTCGTGGGGAGCGGGGAGTCAGCACCTGTCTGACTTCTAAGCACAATTTCTAGGCCTAGAACCAACTTTTAAAAGCCAGTGTGGGCTGGGGCGGTGGTGGCGCACGCCTTTAATCCCAGCACTCAGGGAGGCAGAGGCAGGCGGATCTCTGTGAGTTCAAGGCCAGCCTGGACTACAAAGTGAGTCTGGGACAGCCAAGGCCACACAGAGAAACCCTGTCTCGAAAATAATTTAAAAAATAAAAAAATTATCAAGCTGGGCATGGTGGCGCGTACTCTTAATCCCAGCACTTGGGAGGAAGAGACAGGTGAATGTTTGAGTTTGAAGGCAGCTTGGTCTACTAGACAAAAAAAAGCCATGTTTTAAAAAGATAAAAAAAAAAAAAAGCCAGGCATAGTGGTGTATACGCCTTTAATCCCAACACTCAGGAAGCAGAGGTAGGTGATCTCTGTGAGTTTGAGGCCAGCCTGGTCTACAGAGCAAGCTCCACATCCAAGCCTGCACAGAGAAACCTTGTCTCAAAAAAACAAACCAAAAAGAGGGGAGGTGGGGGGTAGGGGGGGGAGGCGGGGAAGGGTCTCCCCCACTAACCTGGACTGACTATGGGGCCTACAGAGCCCTCTTGCATCAGTGTCCTAATGTCCTATCGCTGGGTTACACAGGTGAGCCACGGTCAGCCACGGTCAGCTCAGAGCCTTCCTTCTCCCACTCTCGTCCATGTTACTATCAAAATGTCTTTTCTCAGTGGAAGTCCCACCCACCTCCTAATTTCACCGTGTTCCTTTCCTTCATGAGAGGAGAGAATTACCTGTATCTGAGCATGTGAGATGCCTTTTCTGGGTAGAGGACAGGGATTGGCAAGGGGGGGTCAGGAGTGACAGACAAAGGAAATACTGGCACAGGTGTACCCCACAGCTCCAAGTGCCCGTCCCCCACAGAAGTCCTCCTGGCAGGAGGGAGGTAACTCCAACTGGGGAACAGGAAGAGATGGTCCAACCAAGAAAGCTCTAGATCGATAAGCTGGAAAAGATCAAAGCCACAGGTTAGCCAGGACCTTAGCACCTGATCTCCCGGCCCTGCTCACAGCAGAGCCACTGGTCCCCACATCTGCTCACCTCGCAGCCCAAGGTTCCAGTGTTATCTCTCACGTACAGGCTTCCATTCCTGCACTCGTGGTCCAAATCTCCCCAAAGGTCTATTAGTGTCCCTAAAAGTAACAGCTGCTCCCGGGGCAGGCCCCTGGCCCCTGGCCCGGCTGCTGGGGACCAAGCCTGGTGAGCAGCACTGCTCCAGGACAAGTGGCTGCGGCATGGAAGGCGCTGGTGGCTCTTGAGACGTTGTACTGAGACAAAGCTGAAAAGTGAAGAAAGCAGCTCTGCAAATCAGTTACGTCTAAGAAAACTCTCAACGCTGACAGACCCCGCAGAGCCTAAGGTGGGGCTGAAGGAAAGCACGGACATTAAGGACGAGCTCTGGATCCAAGGTTGGGCAACACCCTTAAGAGAAACAGGAAGAAAGTCTACGATAAACAGCTCTACAACCAGAGACCAAGAGAGACTAAGCAGACTGCAGGAGCAGCCTGAGGAAGTATGTGTGAACACTAAAGATTCCACAAACGGGCTGAAGCAATGGCTCAGCACCTAGGAGTACCGTCTCAGCCTGATGTAGTGGCGCACGCCTTTAATCCCAGCACTCGGGAGGCAGAGGCAGGTGGAGTGCTGTGAGTTCGAGGCCAGCCTGTTCTACAAAAGTGAGCACAGGACAGCCAAGGCTACACAGAGAAACTGCCTCAAAAAACAAACCAAAACCAAACCAAAACACAACAAAAACAAACAGGAAAATTCTCAAGAAGAGGGTGTGTTTAGATCACCTTTCCCACACATTCTTACTTCCTCCCCAACCCTAAATTCAACCACCCGCCAAGCCCCACCTCACCCTACCTGTAGCTCAGGGGCAGTGTAAAATCCCGGTTCTCCCCCTGGGACAGCCATGTCTTCTTCACACAATCAATCACCGCCTGAGTCAACTCGTGACTAGGCTCCCTGCCGGCTGGGCAAAGGGTCTCGTGGATGAAGGTCTGGGCAGCCTCAAGCCAGGCTCGCTCCTAGGGAAAGTGAATCTAGTTACAGCACCTTCACAACTATGCTGACCACCAGAGGGTTTTTAGAGGATTAAAAAAAAACAACAAAAAGACACAATACATCAGTCAATCCAGACAGAACCAGAAGAAGCTTTAAAAGTTAGCCCAAGACTGAAGGCCGAACTCCGTGGCCAAGAGTGTTTGCCATGGTGAGTCCAGCCATGGCTAAGCAGGTGGCCACTTAGCTTTTATCCTGCCCCCTTAACAAACCTGTACTGACCCTTAACCTGCTCACTGACATACAGACTCCTGGGGGCCGGAGAGAAGGCTCAGCTGCCAAGTTCAATTCCCACAACTGTCTGTAACTCCAGGCCCAGGTGGCCTGGTGCCCTCTTCTGGCCCCTCTGGACACTGCAGGCATATGGTATAAAGACATGCAGGCAAAATAACCATACTTCTATTTTTTTTTTTTTTTTTAAGAAGAAAAAAAAAAGACACAGGTTGCTTTTTCAGCTTCTCTCTGGCCATCCCAGGTCACCTGCCACTCTGACCGTGGGGCGTCCACAGTGCCTTGTACACATGTCTACAGCACGGCACTGGCCCGTGGTTGGACTTATCTCATCTGACATCAAGTCTGGTTCTAAGTCAGCATGCTGAAAACTAAAAATGAGGAAAAATTTATCCACAACTTTAGTCCCAGCACTCAGAGAGGCAGAGGCAACAGATCTCTGAGCTCTAGGACAGCCTGGTCTACTGAGCAAGTCCCAGGCCAGCCAGGGCTACACTGAGAAACCCTGTCTCAGAAAACCAAAAATAAGTATAGAATCCTTTAAAAATTGTTCATAAAAAGGACACAACATGTGATTCAACACTGAGGAGACTGAATCAGGAGCATCTTCAGTGTGACACCGGGAGACACAGCAAGATTCTGTCTCAAAAGGGAAAAAAACCAACACATACACAGTACACACAGTACCAGGCTAGTGAGATGGCAGTGGTAACAGACACTTGTTCTTACACAGGACTCAGGCCAGTTCCCAGCACCACATACATGGTAGCTCACAAGCATCTAAAGTTCCAGGATAGTCTATGCTTTTTAAAAAATACAGTACTCTGCCTGCGTGTACACCTGCACACCAGAAGACGGCACCAGATCTCATTACAGATGGCTGTGAGCCACTTTGTGGTTGCTGGGAATTGAACTCAGGACCTTTGGAAGAGCAGCCAGTGCTCTTAACCTCTGAGCCATCTCTCCAGCTCAGGTGGTGGTGGCGTACACCTTTAATCCCAGCACTATTAGAAGACAGTAGAGGCCACGGGCAAAGGCTAATTTACTTACTTTTTAAAACAGTATTCATATGGATAGACATTTTGCCTGCCTGCATTCACAGTACCCACCCCAGCTCCTAGAAGTGGAGTTAAGGACAGGTGTAAGCCACATGGGTGCTGGGAACTAAAGCTGGGTCCTTGGAAAACAGCCAATACCCTTAGCCACGGAGCCATCTCTCCAGCCAACCCGCTGCGCCTTCTGAGACACAGGTCTTGCTACTTCACTCTGGTTGGCCTATAACCCACTATATAGACCAAACTTGCCTTGAACTCATACATCCCCCTAATTCTGCCTCCTAAATGCTGGTACTACAGGCACAGACACACCCATGACCATTCTTTTTACCAAGTGCAAGCACTTGAGCGCCCCTAAACTAAACATACCAGGATATAATCCCACTAACTTGGATCTGCTGCTCTCTTTTCAGCTCACTATAACCATCACAGCTCCATCTCTGGTCAATACCCCATCAGCAGCACATCTTTTTGTTTTGTTTTGTTTTTTTGTCTTTTGAGACAGGGTTTCTCTGTGTAGGCGTGGCCGTCCTGGACTCACCTTATAGACCAGGCTAGCTTCGAATTCACAGAACCCGGCGTGGTGGTGCACACCTCTAATTCCAGCACTGGGGAGGCAGAGGCAGGTGGATCGCTGTGAGCTCCAGCCAGCCTGGTCTACAAAGAGAGTCCAGGACAGCCAAGGCCACACAGAGAAACCCTGTCTTGAAAAACAAACAAAAAAGAACAAAATTAATAATAATAATAATAATAATAATAATAATAATAATAATAATCAGGCCAGTGAGATGGCTTAGCAGGTAAAGACACTTGCCGGGCAACCCTGATTACCTGAGTTCAATCTCTGGAACCCACATAAAGGTGAAAACAGAAAATGACTCTACAAAATTGTCCTCTGAACTCTACATGTTAGCTGTAGCACATATGCCCACACACACACATACACACACACACACACACACACACACACACACACACACACACACGCTGGGGGATGTGGTTCAGTGGTAGAGCACTTAAGCAGCATGCATGAGGTTCTGAATTCAATCTCCTGTGGCTGGGTTGGGGTGGTGTACCTCCAACAAGATGGGGAGGGGGAGGTCCTCTCTAATCCCAGCACTAGAGCCTGAACAAGGCTATCAAAATCAAGGCCAGCCTGGGCTGCATGGTAGGTTTGAGGACAGTCTGTTACACAGGGAAGACCTTGGTTTCCGCTGTTGTTTGTTCAAGGCAGAAAGACCAAGCAAGGACACTTACTGAACCAATGAAGCGGTGGTCTGTTTTGAATAACGAGTGCCATGATTCACTGTGTATAAAGTAAGCTTAACACATACACTCCACCCTCACACCCTTGGACTGCCTACCTTTTTTGTTGTTGGTTTCTAAACAGGGCCTTGCTATGTAGCCCTGCTGCCCTGTATACTAGGCCTACCTCTGCCTCTCAACTGCTGGGACTAAAGGCTTGTACCGCCACACCTGGCTGACTTGCTTACCATGAACAGCCTTTGACAGAAGACTGTTGCTCTGAGACATTTATTCTGGATGAGCTTTTTTTTGGGGGGGGGGGCAGGTGTTGTTTTGGTTTGGTTTTTCTGAGACAGGGTTTCTCTGTGTAGCCTTGGCTGTCCTGGACTCACTCTGTAGACCAGGCTGGTCTCGAACTCGCAGAGATCCACCTGCCTATGCCTCCCTGAGCGCTGGGATTACAGGTGTGTACTGGGAAGTTTTGGTTACTTTAAAAACTCAGTTATGTTATGTAAACATGTTTTGGTCTTAATCCCAAGTGTGGGACATGGGACAGCTGACAGCTGCCTAGTTCGGGGCATGGTCTATGACAGCTGGAATTAGTGGAATTTTGAGGACTCTGCGAGAGTACAATACCAGAGGGGAGGGGGGAGAGAGAGAGAGAGACAGACAGACAGACAGACAGACAGAGAGAAGTGTGAGGGTTTAGAGGAGACGGCCGGCGAAGAGAAGAGGCTGCTTGTGCATCCTTCGATGTTTGCTCTTGCCGACTGCTAAATATCCCAACGACCCTAACCAGCCAGAATTAAGTCTAAAGAGGTCTACATTTCCTTTCCCTTCAAATCTTCTTTCTCTCCTACCTAGGGTCGGGGGATTGGAAAGGGGGTAGAGGCTTAAAGACCCCCCCCCAAAAAAAACAAAATATGTTTTAAAAACCCGCGCCTACCAAGGCGGGTGCCACCAAGCCTGCCTTCTAGATGATTTCTCTGTCCTGAGTGCTGATCCTGGGACTCACTCTACCTGGCCAAGGAGCGTATATACGCCCCTTTTACAGCCACAGTGCTAAAGCAATGTTCACTGACAGCGCGGAGCAGAGAACTAGCTGTCCTGGCTCGAGTCCCTGACTACTTAACTAATCGCCACAGCATCCAACCCATTAGAGGCTAAGGCCTTGCTCCTTGTTTTGGTTTGTTTGTTCTCTGAGACAGGGTTTCTCTACATAGGCCTGGCTGTCACGTAACTGTCACAGAACTCACTACGCAGACTGGCCTCGAACTCACGGAGGCCACACGCCACCATGCCTGGCCCTCTTTTCTTTCTCTTCTTTACACCTCTGGTGTCCCCAACACTGCTGTCACGGATGAAGCCACCATTGCCTCTGCATTCCAACCGTGGTCTCTCAGCTCAACTCCTTCAGTAAAGTAAAACCCGTAATCTCCTCCAACCATTCCTCTGTCCAAACAGGACCAGTAAGTGTGAGGCATAGTAACGCTGTGACTGCACGGTGGCGCTTGGGTGGCCGAAGCTCAGCCAGGCTCGTAGCCTAGTGAATTACACCAGCAAGCAGCCGGGCTTACGCGATGTTACCATAACCCTGTCTTTAAACCCACCACCAATCACCACCAAGAAGTCGTTGCCAGGGAGACAAGCCAGTTACCTATCCCTTCTGACGCCTCCACCCCCGCCCAGTGGAATTTTAGTTTCAGAAGACATCTGCTCTAACTCCTCTTGCCTTAACATTAACAGGGGCTCTGCCGCCTAGCTGACTCCTGCACGCACCCCAGGGCTGGGACGGTTCTCCTTTCCCACCCAGCTCCGTCAGGGGGCTCCTGTAGCCACACAATCCCACAGCCTAGTAAGTAGCCCGTCTCCCACAGAGCAGGCGGAGCCGGGCCCAGGGGGCGCACGCCTGGGATCCCAGCACTCGGGAGGCAGAGGCAGGCGGATCGCTGTGAGTTCGAGGCCAGCCTGGTCTACAAAGCGAGTCCAGGACAGCCAGGGCTACACAGAGAGACCCTGTCTCAAAAAAATAAAACAAAACAAGACAAAACAAAACAAAACAAAAAGGGTAGGCGGAGACGTGTTCCAGGCTCAGTCCGCAGCGGAACAAACAGCGTGAAAAGCCCCTGCTCCCCGGTCCGCGACCACAGACAGTGGGTGGAAGGAGTACAGGAAGAAAGAAGATCTGGAATAAGAAGGAAAAACAAGACAGAAAATCCCACGAGAATCCCACAAACAGCACTCACGGAGGCAGACGCTTGCGACCCGCAAGCAGCCATGACGAGCCAAACCCCTGCCCTGAAGAACGCGGGAACGCTCAGCGCGGGGGCTCACGGGAGGGAGCCTGTGACGTCACCAAGCAGCCGGGGCTCCTCCCCTCATCCACCTGCCCCTCCGGCCCCTTTAACCGGCTGTTTCCCTTCTGTACCGACCGGCGTGTCAGGCGTCTAGCGTTTCGCGTAGGGTGGGGCGGGAAAGCGCTGCAGCGCACAGACGCTTGCTTCGTAACACCCAAGCACTTTGCAGGCTTCCTAACCTTTGCCGAGCAGGGATGTGCATCTTAAAAGTAGCCACAGGCTGGACGGCGTGGCGAATGCCTTTAATCCTAGCACTCCGGGGGCAGGAGGGGTTGGGGCGCTGTGAGTTCCAGCCCAGCCTGCTCTACATAGTGAGTTCCAGGCCAGTCAGAACTACGAAGAGAGGGGGAGAAAGGAAAAAAAAAAAAAAGGCAGCCACGGGATACCATTCACATATGTGTTGTGGACTTAACCCACTGATGTTTTTTAGCTCTTTCCCTTTCTAACTTGTCAGCTCCAACTCAAGAGTCTTATTCTATTTATTTATTCATTTATTTATTTTTATTATAATGCCTAGAACTGTACTTGTTGCTAAGGAACTTGGTGAAAATGTGTGGGCTCAATTAATGAAGATTTTTGCTTTTCCTAATTCATCAGCCAAGCAATTAACAGCTCAGCACTGGCAGAATAGATAGGATTCATCTACTTGCCAGGCACTGTTTTGGCTCTGGGTGTATGCACTGAAAAAAACAAAAACAAAACACCCCACCTTGTTCTGAGAGAGAGAGAGAGAGAGAGAGAGAGAGAGAGATTGATAGAGGAAATGGACAAAATATATAGAATGTTAGTGATATGGAAAGGGGAAAAAGAAAGTCAGAGGACTGTCTGACACTCCAGTTCATGATACCCAAAGCCGCCTTTTGGCTTGTGAAGGCCCCTGCCACATGTGGTACACATACGTGCATGCAGGCCAAACACTCATACACATTAAAAAAGAAAGAAAGAAAGAAAGAAAGAAAGAAAGAAAGAAAGAAAGAAAGAAAGCCAGGAATGGTGGTGCATGCCTTTAATCCCAGCACTCGGGAGGCAGAGGCAGGCGGATCATGGTGAGTTCGAGGCCAGCCTGGTCTACAAAGCGAGTCCAGGACAGCCAAGGCTACACAGAGAGACCCTGTCTTGAAAAAACAAAAAACTGAAGGCAAAAAGAGAGAAGGGAGAGAACAAGTAGAATTTTAGACATTTAAGGCTCTTCTTGTGGAGCCTCACGTGTGACCACGCCCCCTGGAGGGGGAGGCCTGGCGGCACTCAGAGGAAGGATAACAGGCTACCAAGAAGAGACTTGAGCATATACAGGGGGAGGAAATCCCCCTCAGGAACAGTCATAGGGGAGAGGAATAAGGGGAAAATGGGAGGGAGGGAAGAATGGGAGGATACAAAGGATGGGGTAACCATTGAGATGTAACAAGAATAAATTAATAAGAAAAATAACAACAACAACAAAAAAGAATCTTCTTGCTCAGATTCCTGAGTTCAAAGTGTTTGTCATGACTGGAGGGGACAAAAGAGTCAGATTCCAGTAATTGAACGAATGTAATTTTTCTCCATTGTTATTTCAAGTTCAAGGTGTCTTCTCTTTTTGGATTTTTGGTTTGATTTGGGTTTTTTGTTTGTTTGTTTGTTGTTGTTGTTTTTGGATTTTCGAGACAGGGTTTCTCTGTGTAGCCCTGGCTGTCCTGGACTCGCTTTGTAGACCAGGCTGGCCTCGAACTCACAGGGATCCGCCTGCCTCTGCCTCCGGAGTGCTGGGATTAAAGACATGCGCTACCACGTCCGGCCTTTGGTTTGTTTTTGTTTTTGTTTTAATTTTATTTTTTTGACTCAGAGTCTCACTATGCATCCTTGGCTGTCCTGGAACTCGCTATTTAAACCGGGCTAGTCTCGAACTCAAAGAAATCCTCCTGCCTCTGCCTCCGCTTCCCCAAGTGCTGAGATGACAGACTAGGAGCTCCACCTAAGGCCCAAATGTGAGTTAAAGAACTGGGCTTGACCCAACCCACAAGAGGGCGCGGCGGCACCGCCCACAAAGGGGCGTGGCCTCCCTGGTTCCCTCAAGTTAGGGCTCCGGCGGCGGCGCTCGCGGATGACGTAGTAGCGCGCCAAGATTCGTGGAGTCTTGCCGCCGCTCCGACGGCTTCGGGTGAGTAGAACTCGGGCGTCCTTCCCAGAGTTCGCCCCCTGGTGCGGTTCCATTGGTCAAACCCTCAGCCGGGCCGGGGCCGCGTCGGTTTCCCGCTCAGGCCCGGCTGGGTCCAGCTGGGCCCGCGTGCCTTAGGGAGAGCATCCGACGGCTGGAGCACGTGTCCTCTACGTGGACCGGATTTAAACAGCCTGCTGTCACGGTCCCATTCCGCCCCCGTGTCTGAAAATCTACCGACTCCCTGCTTTGTGTCAGGCCCCACAGCCGTTGGGAGTGCAGCCCCGGAATAAAAGCCCTGTCCCGTTACGCCTAGAGCTTCTGTTTCGCTGGCAAACCGGAGGTGTAGCTCGTAGAACGCTCACCTGGCATGGGGCCCTGGGTTCGAGTCCCACGACCTCGGTTTAAACCAGGGGTCGTGAAGAATACTTGCAATTATAGCACCCGAGAGACGTTTGGGAGAGGAAGGTTTAGAAATTCGAGGTCATCTTCAGTTACACAGTGCGTCAGAGGTCACCCTGGGCTAAACGAGGCCGTTTTGTTTGTTTTGCCTTTTTTAGGATTTCTCTGTGTAGCCCTGGGTGTTCTGGTATTCTGTCCACCAGCGTGGCCTTGAACTCAGATCCACACACCTCTCATTATACAGCCCCGGTGGGCTTGGAAATATATAAACCCTGAAACTCAAGCGATTTCCCCTTCCTCTGCCACCCGAGTGCTGGGATGCAGGGCCTGCATCACCGTGCCTGGCAAGTGTTTATTCAGTAAGCCAGCTCAGCAGCCTAGAAGCCATGCTCTTCATGCTAGCTTGTGGCAAAGAGGATGTGTTTGTCCAGTAGTGGAATCAGACTGGTGAAGGCTCCGGTGCAACTGAGTGTGGTGGTGCATGCCTGTAAGCCCAGCGTTTGAGGGCAGTAGCAAGCAGATTGTGACTTCTAGACCAGCCTGGGCTATATAATAACCGGAATTTCTCTCAAAGAAACTAAAACATTGATCAGTCCAAATGAGTGACTAGTAGGACTAGTGAGGTAGGAGACCTGAAAAGGAAAAGAAGTTTAAGATATTTTTTGAAGTAGTTTTTTTTTTTTCATTCTTTTTTGAGACAGTGAGCCTGGGACTCACTGTCTATGTCTAGACCCGGCTGGCCTCAAATTTATACAGATCCGCCTGCCTCTGCCCCCCAAGTGCTGGGATTAAAGGAGTGCGCCACCAAGCCCAGCACTGAAAGTAGATTTGTCGGCGGATTGATTATACAGAGAGGCTGAGGGGAAGACCAACTGAGGTTGGCTTCGTTTTTTACTTTCTGTAGTTCTGGGGATTGAACCTTGGGGGACTTGCACATGCTAGGCAAGTGCTTTATAACTGAATCCTATGCCTGTGCACTCCGTTGAGCAACTATTTGGATGGTTGTAGTGTTCCCTACACTGGGGAATACCAGAGGAACTGCAAATCTTACTGATAGCGAGTGCCAGCAGTGCTACAGTTACTGCCTAGCTTCCAGATCCCGTCCTAAGAACTCAGTAAACTATTCCTCTTGAAAAAAGAGAAAAAGGGAAGAAAAAGATAAGTTTCTTAGCGCCTAGGCTAGCCTCAACCTCCCTGCCTCCACATTCCATGTGCTGGAATCACAGGTATGTGCACTTTGCCCAGTTTATATGGTCCCAGGAGTCAAACTGCTAAACATGCGTGCTAGGTAAACATTTTGCTGGTTGTATTTTTGACACCCTTAATTGTAGACGTGATGGTGTTTAAATGTACAAAATCTGGAGTTTTAGAGAGTCGCTGTTGGGAAAAGTTATAGGATATTTTGGCAAATATTAGTTTGAACACTATCAAACTGGCATTTTTAATTAGAAACATTTGAATGGTGGCAGTTTCACTTGGCTG
Organism: Acomys minous; assembly: GCF_964271855.1. NCBI lineage: Eukaryota > Metazoa > Chordata > Mammalia > Rodentia > Muridae > Acomys > Acomys minous. The sequence continues at coordinate 3,305,530 of NC_140498.1, forward strand.
ATTTTTAGTAGGTAGTCTTTGAAGCACAAGACTGGATGAAGCCACTTAACACAAAAGAAGGCAAGTGGGACAGAACCCTGGGCATCTGACACGGAGAAGCTGAGCAAAGGAACAGCAGCCAGGTGACTCAGAAGGTGGCGGAGGCACAGAAGAGCACTGCGTCCTTGAAGCCAGGAGAGGAGAGTGCTTGAAGAAGCAGCCCAGACTGAGTCACAGGCTGCTGAGAGGGCACAAGGACAGCTGAATGGCCTTGGATGCAGAGCGTCACTCGCAGCACTGGCCTTGGACAGGGTAGCAAAAGAATCCAGTTCTGTTTTAGAGAGTTCTGTCCCCATTTTGTGATGCTCAGGTCAGGCCTGTCAGTCAGCACACTGGGCACTCAGCCTGCTGCTGAGCTCCCTGAGCGCGCTGTTGAGGTCAGAGGACAGTCTGTGGAAATTAGCTTTCTTCTTCCATTAAGTGGGTTCTGGGACCTGAGCTCACATCAGTAGGCTTGGCGGCAAGTTTTCTGCACCTGCTGAGCCATCTCACTGGCCTGTGGTGCAGCCTTGGCTGTTCCGGACTTACTCTGTAAGCCAGGCTGACCTCAGAGTCACAGAGGAGCACCTGCCTCTGCCTCCCTGAGTGCTGGGATTACAGGCGTGGGCCACCATGCCTGGCTGTCACAGGATTTTTTTGTTTGTTTTGTTTTGTTTTTTGAGACGGGGTTTCTCTGTGTAGCCCTGGTGTCATAGGATTTTTAAGCCCGAAATCCATATGCATCTGTGCCAAGTTATGGTTGCATTTTCCCACCAGTCAGGATGTATGGATGGGGACTTCCTTAGGTGGTGCACTCACCCAGCTCCCGTTGGGGGACTTCCTTAGGTGGTGCACTCACCCAGCTCCCGTTGGGGGACTTCCTTAGGTGGTGCACTCACCCAGCTCCCGTTGGGGACTTCCTTAGGTGGTGCACTCACCCAGCTCCCGTTGGGGACTTAGGTGGTGCACTTACCCAGCTTCCATTGGTTGGGTTATTCAGTTGTGGTGAAGCTTCTTGCTTAGTGTTTGTGTCTCAACTTGCCAAGCAGGATGTCACTTACCCAGGGAGGTCTTGGGAACTTAAACTTTATTTGACCCCTATTCAAAATGGAAGATTTTTGGTTCCTTCTTACAGTCAGTTTCTTGTAGAAACACTTCCCAGCTTTCACACTGCTGACCTTGTGTCTGTGCGTGCATGGTAGGCGAGATCCAACTCTAGCTTTGTAGAAGGCACCAGTCCCATTTATCAGGGCCCTACCCTTGTCACCTCAATACTGCTAAAGACTTCTGTTCAAATGCTGTCACATGGGAATCAGGGATTCAGCATGTGAGTGCAGACAGTTCATGACAGGTGACATTTATCGTAGGGAGTTTTTCCTAGCTGCTCAACTATCAGGCTGGTGTCCCTGTTCTTTAGTGTTAGCCACACTGAGCTGAAGTTGTCTGATTTATTAGTTCATAGTAGGCTCTTTGAGACCTTGCCAAGGAAGTGCCTGCATGCCCCTCCCCCACATCAGGGATGCCCTGTCATGGGTGTTCACATGCCTGGAGGGTACGCCCAGGGCCGAGGCATTGCTGTCCTGCAGAGTCATCCCTTCCCAGCCTGAAAAGCCTACATTCTACAGGATTAATGAAAAATCACCAGGGTGACCTTTTTCCCTTACTGTTTTCTGAGTCCCCCCTATAGTGTCCCCCTTCTCTGTCTCCAGTGTCTGGCTGTCTGTGAAACTTGAAATCAGTTTCTTTTTTCTTTTTAGGAACCTAATTCATCTCTGGAAGGTCACCTGCGGAAATGGCCCCCGTCCTTCACTTTTACGTCCGCCCCTCCGACCACAGTGGGGCAGCCTCTGGACGTGTTCTCCAGAAGCTACAGGAGAAACTGCCAACCCTTCAGAGTGTGGAGACTGAGCTGTGCTACAACGTGCACTGGGCAGGTGGGGCCCAGATGCTGGCTTTAAATTTTGTCCTTTTGGGGTTTTTTGTTGTTGTTGATGTTAGCCAAGGCTCTGTGACTAAGGATGCCCGTAAGCTCCTGATTCTGGTGTCTTTACCGCTGAATGCTGGGCTTACTAGCATGGGTCATCACAACAATGTCAGATGTGGGGCTTTTTTGTTTTAATTTTTTATTACATTTGGTTTTATTTTTAAGTGTGTGTGTGTGTGTGTGTGTGTACACATACAAGAGTCCAGAAGAAAACTTTGGATCCCCTGGAGCTGGAGATACAAATGACCTTCTGATGTGGGGGCGATGTAGGGTCTGGGAATCGACCCTGGCTCTTCTGTAAGAGCAGACTGTGATATTAATCCCCGAGCCATCTCTCTATCCTCCTGTTTTGTGTGTGTGGAAGTGAGGTGACTCTTTTTTCCATCATGTGGCATCCTGGGTTCCGACCAGGGCTTTCAGACTTGGCTGCAGGTACATTGGGTGTGTTTGTGTTTTACCTGCATGTATGTCTGTGTGCCCTGTGCCTGGTGCTGCAGCGGCCAGAAGAGGGTGTGGATCCCTGGGTCTGAGCTTACAGGTAGTTGTAAGCCACCATGTGGGTGCGGGAACCCAACCCAGGTCCTCTGGAAGAGCAGCCAGTTCTTTAACTGGTGAGCCAGCTCATCCCCTTGGTGTTGGGTTCTTGTTGTTGTTTTGGTTTTAATTAATTTGAGGCAGATCTTTCTGTGTAGTCCTGGCTGTCCTGGGGCTTGAAATAATGTCCAAGCTGGCTGAGAACTTGAGAGCTCCTCTTGTCCCTATCTCCTGAGTGTTGAGACTAAAGGTGTGGGCTACCCTGGGTGTTGGTTTCTTTTTGTTTTTCAAGACAGGGCCTCTCTGTGTAGCCTTGGCTGTCCTGGACTCACTCTGTAGACCAGGCTGGCCTGGAACTCACAGCGATCCGCCTGCCTCTGCCTCCCGAGTGCTGGGATTAAAGGCGTGCGCCACCACGCCCGGCCAGCGGCGGTTTCTTAAAGGAGGTGATCTGGTACATGAGGCAGTGTCTTGAAGTGCCCCTGTCCTGTCTGCAGCTGAGACCCTGCCAGGGGCTGAGGACATGAAGAAGCTGATGTGGCTGTTCGGCTGCCCCTTGTTGGTGGATGATGTTGCTCAGGAGTCCTGGCTTGCTCCCGGCTCCAATGACGTGCTGCTGGAGGTGGGACCCAGGTACGTGTCGGTGTCTTCCTGGAGCAGCGAGGTCGCACGTTCCTAGGCGCACCTGGCTCTCACACACTGAAGTAAGGGCTTGCGCTGCAGTAGCTTCTCTCCGCTCCTGTTTCTTAGGACTTAATGCATGCTGAGTAGGCACTACACTGTTGAGCAGTTTTTCTTTTGAAACTTGATTTTGCTGAGTTTCCCATACTGGGTTTCTGTATGGGTGTGTGCAGGTGCCAGTGGAGGCTAGAGCATCGATGCCCTAGAGCTAGAGTTCCCGGCAGTCGTGAGCCTCCTGACGTGGGTGCAACGAACCAAACATGGGTCCTCTTGAAAAACAGTGCACCCTCTTGCCCCTGAGCCTCTAATTAGTTGTCAAAGGTTTCCTTGACATCCAGTCTGAGGCAGGAGGCCGGTGGTAAAGAGACAGCAGTGTGCAAGGTCCACCTTCCCAGCCGATGCTTGCCACGGCCCCGACACCATAACTGTCTCTTTCCTCAGGCTGAATTTCTCCACTCCAGCCTCCACCAACATTGCTTCCGTGTGCCAGGCAGCTGGGCTGAGAGCTGTGGATCGGGTAGAGACCACCCGGCGCTTCCGGCTTTCGGTGAGTGTAGGCGTGGTGGTGAGAAGGCAAAAGGAGCAGGTGGACCAGAGATTAGATCCTAAACGCTAGCAGAGTCACAGGAGAAGCAGCAGGGGAGTGCTCTCGGCCTCAGGCCTGCCCTGTGTGCGTGGGAGGTGTCTGTTGCTTGAAGGTACCTGGTTGAAGGGTGCATGGGCCAACCTGACTTCCCAGACTGACCTGTGTGTCCTGGCACAGGTTCTCGCCCAGAAGGGCTGTGTGTCCTTTCCCCACCACCACCCCCTCCCACCAGATGGGGTTTCTCTGTGTAGCCCTGGATACCCTGGAACTCAGTGTAGACCAGGCTGGCCTTGAACTCACAGAAATCCACCTGCTTCTGCCTCCCTAGTGCTGGGATTACAAGCGTGCTCCACCACGCCTGGCTGAGAAGGGGACTTTTTTATTTTGTTCTTTTTTTTTTTTTTTCTTTTAGCCTTGACCTGAATATGCACACTCGGTGGGAGGAGGGCGTTTGCTTGAATCTAGAGGCCTTGGCCTTGCTGCCGGTACTCGCTGTGTGGGGGCGGTGTGGTGAAGGAGCCCTCCCTCTTTGTTCTTCAGCTCCGCCTGTCGCCTTCTTGTGTGTCTTCCCACTAGTTTGCCAACCCCCCCACGGCTGACATGGCCGCCGTTTCTCTGGCTGCCTTGCATGACCGCATGACGGAGCAGCACTACCCTGACCCCATCCAGAGCTTCTCCGCTCAGAGCATCCCAGCCCCGCTCAGTGGCTCCATCGATATACTAGCCGAGGGCCGGCCTGCCCTGGAGAAGGCCAACCAGGAGCTAGGTGAGCAGGAGTCCGTGGGGGTGAAGGAAGGGCCCGGCACGGTCCAGCAGGACTGCGGTGGCCTGAGGCAAGTTGTCAGTTCTTCTAGGGTTTGTCTCCTAGGTTTGGCTCTTGACTCCTGGGACCTGGATTTCTACACCAAGCGTTTTCAAGAACTGCAGCGGAACCCGAGTACAGTGGAGGCCTTTGACTTGGCCCAGTCCAACAGGTGAGGGGGAATGCCATTGTCGGCCATGTTGGCTCCTGGAGGTTGGACCAGGCCAGCCTCGAACTCACAGCAATCCACCTGCCTCTGCCTCCTGAGTGCTGGGATTAAAGGTGTGTGCTACCACGCCCGGCCTTCTCTGTGTCTCTTGAGGCTCTGCCCTCTTTGCCCTGGTAGGCATTTACTGTTAAATCTTGCTTTTACCTTACTTTGGTTCTGGACAACCCACAATAGCAGAATAGGTGGTGATTTTCTGGAATGTACTCTAACCTAAGTATGAGCTAGCCAGGACCGCTGTTGACTGCTGTTGAGAAGATGCAGCCTGAGGAGTGACCGTGCTCTGTGCCTTCTCCTCCATGTCACTCCTGCAGTGAGCACAGCCGACACTGGTTCTTCAAGGGCCAGCTCCACGTGGACGGGCAGAAGCTGGCACATTCCCTGTTCGAGTCCATCATGAGCACTCAGGCATCCTCAAACCCGAACAACGTCCTCAAGTTCTGTGACAACAGCAGGTTGGCTGCGCCCTGGGCTGGAGAGAAGGGAGGCCTTGGACCTTGGATGGATTGGCATGGCTCTCGGAAAAAAGACAGGGTATAGAGCGACTGACTGTGTCCGTAGTGCCATCCAGGGGAAGGATGTCCGGTTCCTACAGCCCGAGGACCCTACGCGACCAAGCTGCTTCCGGCAACAACAGGGCCTTAGACATGTTGTCTTCACAGCAGAGACGCATAACTTCCCCACAGGTGGGTCCCAGTGCATCTAGGTAAATTTAGAGAGTAGGGGGACACCAAAGTCCTAGGCCCTGGGGCTGAGCCTAAATTGTCCTTACTTCTGTGGAGGGTATTAAGGGTGGCTCCCTGTGTCACCTGTGTCCCCTTTGCTTTTTCTTTGCAGGAGTGGCCCCTTTCAGCGGTGCAACCACAGGCACCGGCGGCCGTATCAGAGACGTCCAGTGCACGGGCCGTGGGGCCCACGTGGTGGCCGGCACTGCTGGCTATTGCTTTGGAAACCTGCACATCCCAGGTTCTAGCCTTTCCTTCTCTACCCACCTTCCCTTCCAGCTCCTTGTCCTGGCGGGCACCAGCACTCACAGCCCTTAGTCTGAGGGTCACCTGGTGTCTTCTTGGGAGGCAGAGCCTCCAAGTGATCGCCTGCTGACCATGAACACGAGTAGTGTGTTGGGAAAGGTGGAAGTTATCGGACTGGCTTTGAAGACACTTTTCTCTAAAATAACAGCATTCGCTTAATAAGAAACCATGAGACTAGGTTATCTTATGATCAATACTTGCCTGCCAAATCCAGTTTCTTAGAAAAACTAAGGGGCTGTATGTGACAGAACTTTTCTTGGGGACATGAAACACACCTGTCTAAAAGTGAGTCCAGGAGATTACCCTTCTTAATTTTTTTAAAAGGTGGTTCCACTATGTGGAATTGAACAAGCTCATGCCTAACCGTTTATACTTTTCTTGGAGAGGACCTACACCTGCTGGTTCAAAATCACTTGTAACTCTGGCTGCATGGGATTCAAACCCTCCTGTGGTGTCCACGGGCACCTGTGCTAGCATGTACACACACAAGCGCCTCTGTGGGGGCCACTTAAGCAGTCTAATTCTAGGGTGTGGCTGAGTGGTAGAGTTTGCACTTAGCATGTGTAAGGCTCTGCTGGATAACCAGCTTTACTGAAAGATAAGAGGCACCGTAAATACGCTCTACCTGTGGCCTGAGGTTTGAATCCCAGCACTCAAGCAGAGGTATCTCAGTTCCAGGCCAGCAAGGGTACATAATGAGAGCCTGGGGGCGGGGGAGGTATTGAAGATGGAAAGCAAGCCAGTGTTTAACTGTCCACTTTACACCTCTACACTGTCGCCACGCAGATCGGTAGCTTCTGTGGTGATGTCCTCTGTCTTCCCCTTTTCTCTGAGTGCTGGGATCAGCCCAGTGCCCTGCACATGCAGGGTGCGTGCTGAATTGCCGAGCTGCCTCTTCAGCTCTCGCCTCCACTTTTACAGTATTGAACCTTATTTTTCCACATCAGGCTACAGTCTGCCCTGGGAGGATCCAAGTTTCCAGTACCCTGGGAACTTTGCCAGGCCTTTGGAAGTTGCTATTGAGGCCAGTAATGGAGCATCTGACTATGGCAACAAGTTTGGAGAACCAGTCCTGGCTGGTGAGCCGTGGGGTGTATAAGAGTGGCTCGCCAGAGGGGCTGGTGGGTGTGGGGAGGCCCAGGGCCTGTGGGGCTACAGATACGGTGGGACTTAACCTCCTCACTTCCTCACTAGGATTTGCCCGCTCTTTGGGTCTCCAGCTTCCAGATGGTCAGCGGCGTGAGTGGATCAAACCCATCATGTTTAGTGGGGGCATTGGGTCCATGGAAGCCAAGCATGTAGGCAAAGAAGCCCCAGAGCCAGGTAAGAGCCACCCCCCTCCTCTGCATCCCGCCAGCCTCCTCTGCAGCACAGGGTGGCCACAGCGTGGAACTGGCTCCTACTTCTTCTGCTTACAACAGGTTGTCAAGGCAGGAGAGTTTTCTGTTAAGTGGGCACCCTTGATCTCTTCCCTGGGCCCCTCACCCCTCCCTCTGTGTGAAGGCGTTGAAGCCAGGGTTTATATTTTGTACCTGCTGTGTGCTGAGGACTTTTATCTGCTGGCTCAGTGCAATAGAGCAAACATTTATTGAGTGCCCACCAGTTGTATGCTGGGTACTATGTTCAGGGCTGTGGTTAAAGTCAAAGTTCCAGGCCAGCTGGATGGCTCAGTGGGTGTCAACATTTGCCAAGCAGGCCTGAAACTCATGATGGGAAGAAAAAACTGACAACGAAGGTTGTGGTGGCGCACGCCTTTAATTCCAGCACTCGGGAGGCAGAGGCAGCTGGATCTCTGTGAGTTTGAGGCCAGCCTGGTCTGCAGAGCGAGTTCTAGGACAACCAGGGCTACACAGAGAAACCCTGTCTCTGAAAAAACATTTAAAAGAAAGAAAGAAAAAGAAAAAAAAAGAATTAACTCAAGGGGTTGGCGAGAGGCTCAGAGTTAGGAGCATGTGCTGCTCTCGTGGAGGAGCTGTGCTCATTGCCAGCACCCCTGCGGCTCAGCCGTCTGCAGCTCCAGGTCCAGGGGAGCTGACTTGTGCTCACCAGGTGCACACATGGTGCACATACACACTTGCAGGCAACTACGTGTGTGTGTGTGTGTGTGTGTGTGTGTGTGTGTGTGTGTGTGTGTGTGTAATATGATAAAGAACTCTTTAAAAAAGGAAAGGCCTGGGTCCTGTTGACTGACTGGCGACTTTGGCCTGTAGCTCAGGCCGTGGAAGGATGGCTGGAGATGAAGCCTGGTCCCTAGGGAGCGTGACTGCCATGCACAGGAGCCTTGGGTTTGATCCCTAGAGCGTCCGTAAGCCAGGCGCTGTGGTACGTGACTAACCCTAGCACCCTGGAGTTGGGGGTAGATGTTCAAGGGCATCTTGGCTGTGTGTTGAGTTTGAGGCCAGCCTGTGCTATCTGGGACCCTGTCAGATGCACGCCTCCTACAGTGAGGCAGGGAGGAGAACTACTTCCTCTTGCCTCGGAGCTTCTACACACAGGTTGTTTCCGTTTCTCCAGTTATTTTTGGTCCTACTTGTGTTTCCTGTGTGTGTAGACAGGCCCATATGTTTATACGGTTGCAATGAACAAACACATACACATCTTTTTTTTTTTTTTTAAGATTTATTTATTTATTTTATGTATGTGGGTGCTCTGTCTTTGTGTACACCAGAAGAAGGCAGCAGATCTCAGTATAGATGGTTGTGAGCCACCGTGTGGTTGCTGGGAATTGAACTCAGGCCTCTGGAAGAGCAGCTAGTGCTCTTAACCTCTGAGCCATCTCTCTAGCCCCCATCTTTTTTTTTTAATATTTTTATTTGTATTACTTTTTTTTAGATTTTAATAGAATTACGTCATTTCTGTATTTTCCTCCTTCCAGACCCTCTGATACACTCCTCTTTGTTTATCATTAATTGCTGTTCCTTGCACACCTGCACATGAAACATGGAACACGCTGTGAATTTGCATGCCATCCTGGTGCAGGGCCCATGCTAATCTTCTTTGTATTTTCCCAGTGTTAGGATATGAGCTACCAAAGAGAGCACTTTGTTTTGGTTTTTTGAGATAGAGTCTCACTGTGTAGTCTTGGCTGTAAGTCCTAGAATCCCCTGCGCAGATCAGGCCCTCAGTTATGTTTTGTTTGGGTTTAATTTAAAAGAGAGGTTGTTTTGTGTGGTTTAGGCTTTATATTATGAACTTTAGGGTCAGGTTAGCATTTTGTGAGAAAGGCAGCAAAGACGTTGATATGCGCTGTGTTGAATCTACAGTTAAGTTGTGGGAATGTTGCCCTCTAACAGTGTTGTCTTGCAGTCTGTGTCTAAAAGCCTTGATTTACAACTTATATTTGCTAAAACAACTAATTCAGTGTTTACTATTGCACATGGATGATTATGTGTCCGTGAATAAAACTGCAGACTAAGTTTCTTGATATATATTTTCCCTACCAGAGAATAGGTGTGTTGGTAATTTAAAAAAACAAAACTAGTTACTTATTTTTACTTTATGCATATGTGTGTAAATTCACTATGAGTATATAGTGCCCACCAAGGCCAGAAGAGACGTCAGACCCTCTGGAACTGGAGTTGGAAGCAGATGTGTGTTGTCCTGTAGGTGCTGAGCACTGAATCCAGGTCTTCTGGAAGAGCAGTGCTCTTAAACACTCAGCCACCTCTCCAGCCCTGTGTCTAGTCTGTCTTCCACAGGCTGTGTGGTTGCTCTCTCCTCTGCCTAGTGGACTCTTGTGGTCCTGTTGCCCTCACATCAGGTTCTTTTGTGTTCATGGCGCCTTGCTTTATTGGCCTTTTGTGTAGCTTCCCTGGGCTCTGGCTCCACATCCCTTCCTTGCAGGCATGGAGGTTGTGAAGGTTGGAGGTCCTGTGTACAGGATCGGAGTCGGGGGCGGTGCTGCTTCTTCTGTGCAGGTGAGGGAGAGGAAATCATTAAGGGGGCTTTGATATCCCTGGGCCCTTTGTGGGGTGCAGTGTGGGTGGAGCTTCCGAGAGTCCCTAAGATGAGCTGTTCCTGTGCTTCCTCAGGTTCAGGGGGACAACACCAATGACCTGGACTTCGGAGCTGTGCAACGAGGGGACCCGGAAATGGAGCAGAAGATGAATCGTGTGATCCGGGCTTGTGTGGAAGCCCCAGGAGGGAACCCCATCTGTAGCCTTCATGACCAGGGTGCTGGTGGCAACGGTGAGGGGCGCGCTCCAGGCGCCGGCCGGGTCTACTTGGTCTTTGGCCATATTTAGTTCAGGGAGAAGCATTGAGGATTTGCAGGCAAGCACCAAGCTCTGCGGCACCTTCTCCATGCCCGCTCGGGGGTGGAGGGGCAGACCCTGCTGCTGCCGTGGAGGCCAGATAGTAAACGTAAAGCCACAGCTCTTCCGGGGACACACAGGTGCCTCCTGGGCTGACTGTGACCAGGCTGCCCCCTCTCCCTGTTCTTCTCTCACCAGGCAACGTCCTGAAGGAGCTGAGTGACCCAGCGGGAGCCGTCATTTATACCAGCCGCTTCCAGGTCTGTAGTGCCGTCCCTGAAGCCTGGCCATCGCTGCCCATTCCTAGCAACAGCGTGAAGCAAGGCAGTGCCCACGGATCCTTCTTTTTCTTCCCTGTCTATCTGTAGCTGGGTGACCCAACCCTGAATGCACTGGAAATCTGGGGGGCCGAGTACCAGGAGTCGAATGCGCTTCTGCTGAGGCCCTCTGACCGGGACTTCCTGAGTCGTGTCAGTGCCCGTGAACGCTGCCCAGTTTGTTTTGTGGGCTCGATCACAGGAGACAAGAGAGTGAGTTGGTCCCAGTGATCTGGAGCTGGGTCCTTGGGCTTGGGGGATCAGAATGAGATCAGATGGAAGTGGGGAACAGTGGGGGTCAGGAGAAAGGAGGGGGACTCCTCAAGGAAGCCAGACAGGAAGTGGGCACAAGAGGAGTGGGGAACAGTGGGGGTCAGGAGAGAGGGAGGACTCCTCAAGGAAGCCAGACAGGATGGGACAACTTTCCTGCCTGCTGGAACATCCCCCGCTGGTGTTGAAGGTCTCGTTTTCTTTGGGGGCTGTGCCTGGGGTCCACAGATTGTGCTAGTGGATGATCGAGAGTGCCCAGTAGGGAAGAGTGGCCAGGGAGACGCCCCCCTGACACCTCCACCCACCCCTGTGGACCTGGACCTTGACTGGGTTCTGGGAAAGATGCCTCGAAAGGTACGTGAGCCAGGGCTGGGGAGTGTTGCCAGTGGCCGTTCTGTCATGTTAGTTTTTCCTTGTCTGTGTTTATCACCTGTGTGCCCAGCCCTTCCTGGGTACTTATGTTTGGCCACTCTTCCATTTCAGGAGTTCTTCCTCCAGAGGAAACCCCCTGTGCTGCAGCCTCTGGCCTTGCCTCCAGAGCTGAGTGTACGCCAGGCTCTGGAGCGGGTTTTGAGGCTGCCAGCTGTGGCCAGCAAGCGCTACCTCACCAACAAGGTCCTCCTTGCCCTCCACTTGCTGTTCAGCCTTCTGCGTTGTTCCCTGTCAGTCATCCTGGCGCCCACCCCCACCCCCCACCCCCGGCAGTTCCCTGGGCTCTGGGAATAAAGGGGCTGGGGACCAGGCCATTCCTATTGTCCCTGCTACCAAGAACACTTCCCGTATGGTCTTGCCTGCAGTTGAGGGCACAGCCAGCCTTCCTTGAACCTTGCCCTCTTTCCTGTTGCATCTGGTTCCATAGGTGGATCGCTCTGTGGGTGGCCTGGTGGCCCAGCAACAGTGTGTCGGGCCCCTGCAGACTCCTCTGGCTGATGTGGCTGTTGTGGCACTGAGCCACCAGGAGCTCGTGGGAGCTGCCACAGCCCTGGGAGAGCAGCCAGTCAAGAGCCTGCTGGACCCCAAGGTTGCTGCCAGGCTAGCTGTGTCTGAAGCCCTCACCAACCTGGTGTTCGCCCTGGTCACTGATCTCCGAGTGAGTCCTCCGTAGCGTTTGTCCTGTGGTTCCAGGCCCTGGCATCCGACAGTCACTCTCCCTCCTTCCCGTGTTTTCTACACTTAAACTCCCAGGCCCTCAGCATCTCTTTCCTCTCTAACGCCATGTTCCCAGGATGTGAAGTGCAGCGGGAACTGGATGTGGGCAGCCAAGCTCCCAGGTGAGGGTGCAGCGCTGGCCGATGCCTGTGAGGCTATGGTGACAGTGATGGCAGCGCTGGGTGTGGCAGTAGATGGTGGCAAGGATTCCCTCAGCATGGCTGCTCGGGTTGGCACTGAGACCGTGCAGGCGCCTGGTAAGGAGGAGGCCCTTGTGAGAGGGAGGAAGGGGCTGCGGGCCTGGGCGGGGCCTCGCTTAGTCTTACTTCTCCTTGCCTGTAGGGTCACTGGTCATCTCAGCATATGCTGTCTGCCCAGACATCACAGCCACCGTGACCCCAGACCTCAAGCATCCTGGAGGGAGAGGTATGGCTTCGTCTCCCTCGTGCTTGTGTGTGTCTGAGCTTGTTCCTTAGCTTGGGTCTATGTTATGAGTCCTGGTCCTCCCCCTCTCGGCCCTGAGCTGTGTTGCTTCTAGGACTGGCAGTTGGCGGTGTCTTACTGTGCAATGATTGGCAGTGCTGGGGACACTTTGAGGCGTGCTCTGGAGCTGCCCTCCCCTTCCTTGTTTCCTCAGGTCGGCTGCTCTATGTGCCTCTGAGCCCTGGCCAGCACCGGCTGGGGGGCACGGCTCTGGCCCAGTGTTTCTCCCAGCTCGGGGAGCACCCTCCTGACCTAGACCTTCCGGAGAACCTCGTGCGTGCCTTTCGAATCACCCAGGGGCTGCTGAAAGGTGAGGGGGCCCTGCTGTGTGGTGGCAGACATGTGGCAGGCGCTTGCCTCCTGACCAGTGAGTGTGGGCTGCCTGCCTTCTCACACTCACTGGCTCTCCAGATGCTGTGGAGCTTTGATGGCTGAACTGTATCTTTCCTTGTTCCTCCAGATCGCCGTCTTTGCTCAGGGCATGATGTCAGCGATGGAGGGCTTGTCACCTGCCTGCTAGAGATGGCCTTCGCTGGGAATTGTGGGATGGAGGTGGATGTGCCTGCCCCCGGAGTCCATGGTGAGAAGCTTGAGGTCTAGCGGAAGGCCTGTGCTGCCGTCCTTCCTTGTAGATCTGCTGGGGTAGAGAACGTGATCTCTCTGACCGTTGCTCCTGAGTCTGAGCTGAATCCTCCCTTGCTGTCTCCACTTCTGAGCTGTGCTCTTCTAAGACTCTCACAGCCTCTGCTGCAGCTTCCAGGGACGGCACCTGCTCATCCTCACTCAGCCCCGCTTCCCTTCCAGCGCTGCCTGTGCTGTTTGCTGAGGAGCCTGGCCTGGTGTTGGAGGTACAAGAGGCAGATGTAGCCGGAGTCCTGCAGCGGTACCAGAGTGCAGGCCTACACTGTCTGGAGCTGGGCCACACTGGTGCTGCTGGGCCGCAGGCCATGGTGAGGAAGCCAAGGAGAGGATAGTATGCAAACCTGTCAGCAAGTGCCACTCTGGAACCATCATGGGGCCACACTTTCTCCTGGCCCTTCATCACTGTCCCCTCTCCAGGTCCGAGTGTCAGTGAATGGGGCTGTAGTGGTAGAGCAGCCTGTTGGGCAGTTGAGAGCCCTCTGGGAAGAGACAAGTTTCCAGCTGGACCTCCTGCAGGCTGAGCCACGCTGTGTGACAGAGGAGAATCGGGGCCTGAAGGAGAGGACAGGACCCAGCTACTGCCTGCCACCTACCTTCCCCGTGGCCTCTGTGCCCTGCAACCCTGGTAAGGGAGTGTGGACGGACCTGCCCTGGGGTTTTGGGGTGGATAGGTGCCCTTCTACTCAGAGACACATCTTCCAGGTGGCCTCATCCCCCGAGTTGCCATCTTGCGAGAAGAGGGCAGTAATGGAGACCGGGAGATGGCTGACGCCTTTCACCTGGCTGGGTTTGAGGTAGGCGCGGTGCCTAGCAGAGCTGGACATCTCGAGCTCATCTTGGCTGTGTGTCGCCTGACAGTTTCCTCCCTGTGCTATTAGGTGTGGGATGTGACCATGCAGGATCTCTGCTCTGGGGCCATCAAGCTGGACACGTTCCGCGGTGTGGCCTTTGTGGGCGGCTTCAGCTATGCAGACGTCCTGGGCTCTGCCAAAGGTCAGTGTGCAGACTCCTTGAGAAAATGTCTTCGGCTCCTTCTCCCCAGCCTGGGGCTGGCTTGTCACCCCCACAGAGTCAGGCAAAGTGTTCCACTTCAGGGCCAGAGGCCAGCAGAAGGAGTAAGGTATCTGAAATGAGGCAGGTGGCTTTGCAGAGCTGTGCAAGCCTGGGTGGCCTAGTCCATCTGAACAGGTGGCTGCGCGTCAACTTGGTCAGATTGCCCTGCTCTGTGGGGAGGTGGCTGAGCACAACGAGGCCTTCGAGTTCAAGTGAGGCCAAAAGTTCAGGCTTTTTATGTGTGATTTTTAAAAATTTTTTATTTTATTATTATTATTTTTTAAAGATTTATTTATCATTCTGTATACAGTGCTCTCCTTGCATGTACACCTGCAGGCCAGAAGAGGGCAGCAGATCACACTACAGATGGTTGTGATCCACCATGTGGTTGCTGGGAATTGAACTCAGGATGTTTGGAAGAGCAGGTGGCGCTATTAACCACTGAGCCTTTATTTTTTATTTTAAATGAAATAGGATTTCACAAAGCTCAAACGCACAAAATGGCCTTGGAAGCCATCTTCTTACTCTGGCCTTTCAGGTATTGGGATTTGCAGGTGTGAGCTACCCACACTCAATTGAAATCTTACTAATGAATCTTGGACAACTACATAAAATTGTTAACAAATGTTTTGGCTTCGTGTAAAGACTGTGTCAGGCTTTCTTCCCTCGGGTTTGCCCCAGGCTCTGCAGAGGGGGCCTGGCTGCTAGAGTGAAGGCTGCTGTCTCCTTCATCCCCTGCTTCTGCTTTTCTCAGGGCCCTTTACATCTCACTCTGACCTACTGTTCTTCCTAGGTTGGGCAGCTGCAGTGACCTTTAACCCACAGGCCAGGGCAGAGCTGGGCCGCTTCCGCAGGCGGCCAGACACCTTCAGCCTGGGCGTGTGCAATGGCTGTCAGCTGCTGGCCCTTCTGGGCTGGGTGGGAGGTGACCCCGATGCAGAGCAAGACGCGCCAGGCCAGGCCTCCCGACCAGTCCAGCCGGGCCTCCTCCTCCGCCACAATCTGTCTGGGCGCTATGAGTCCCGGTGGGCCACTGTGCGTGTGGGGCCCGGGCCAGCCCTGATGCTTCAAGGGATGGCAGGCTCTGTGCTGCCTGTGTGGAGCGCTCATGGGGAAGGTGAGGCTGGGGAGGGCGGGGCTGGGGCTGGGGCTGAGGCCTGGGCTGGGCCTGAAGAGGCTTGGCCTTCACTTTCCTCTCCTTTGCTCCCAGGTTACATGGCGTTTTCTTCTCCTGAACTCCAAGCCAAGATCAAGGCCAGGGGCTTAGTTCCTCTGCACTGGGCAGACGACGATGGGAACCCCACAGAGCAGTACCCCTTGAACCCCAATGGGTCTCCAGGGGGCATGGCTGGCATCTGCTCCCAGGATGGCCGCCACCTGGCGCTCATGCCGCACCCCGAGCGGGCTGTGAGGCTCTGGCAGTGGGCGTGGCGGCCCGCTCCCTGTGCTGCCCTGGCCTCCTCCCCGTGGCTGCAGCTCTTCATCAACGCCTGGAACTGGACCCAGCAGGACAGCTGCTGAGGAGGCTGCGTGACCACCCTGGCCACAGCTCATCTTCTGAGTCGGCTGTCCTCTTCCCATGTGCTTTCCAGAAGCATCTTAGACAAGAACCAAAATACTAGGACGATATCAGCTGCTCTGCTCATTTTAGCCTTGCACCTGCTGGAGCTGCCCTCAGTTCTTGAGTTAACATGGCTCCCCGGCACCAGCCTCAGGCTCCAAGGACGGCTGGCAGTGCAGTGGGTGGGCCGGCTGCGCTGCCCTTCTTGCCAGTGATCATCACCATGTCACCCTCTTTCTCTCGTTTTTGAACTCCGAATGAAGTTTTATATCCCCGTTTCTTTCTTTGGCTTTTGAGACAGTCGTTCTGTCTGCAGCCCAGGCTGGTCCTGAACTCACGGATCTCTAGCTTCAGCCTCTGGTGAGGGCCACTGTGCTTGGCGCTGTTGAGGGTCTAGGAAAACTTGCAGCAGCGCCCCCCCTCCCCCGCCCACCCCTCCCAGTCTCCTTGCTCTCATCTGAAGGAGCAGCTTTCTGGACTCCTTCTCAGCCTGTCGCTGCTGGTTGTTGCTTCTGACCATGCTGAGGGGCTAGCCTGCGCCACCTCAGACCTCGTCTCTGATTCTTGGTTCTCATAATTGAGCAGCCACCCTTCCTAGAGCAGCCCCTTAGCTTGTTGGCGTACTGCCTCTGCCGCTCAGTCTGGTTGTTTGTTTTTCGAGACAGGGTTTTTCTGTGCAGCCTTGGCTGTCTTGGTGCTCACGCTGTAGACCAGGCCGGCTTCAAGCAGCCTCTGCCTCCTAAGTCTGGATTAAAGACGCGCTCGCCCACTGTCCGGCCATTCATTCTGTTGTTGTTCCCGCACTGGCACTGCCTCATGGAGTTTATAGTCTTAACTGCAGTGTACTGCCCAGCTAAGGAGATGCTGGGTTATTTGTGTGTCTGAATTCTCATAAAGATTAAGAAAAGTAAGCCCGGCATGGTGGCACACGCCTTTAATCCCAGCACTCAGGGAGGCAGAGGCAGGCAGATCTCTTAGAGGTCAAGGCCAGCCTGGTCTACAAAGTGAGGACAGCCAAGGCTACACAGAGAAACCCTGTCTCAAACCAAAACAAAAAACAAAACAAAATAAAAAATTGAAAGGCAATTTCCAGTTAAAAGGAAAGTGTAATTTTTTACAACTTGAAAAGGACAGCAAGGTGCCCCACCCCCGGGAAGCTCTCCATCATGATTAAAGGAGTTTCTTTATTAAAAACACATTGCATCTTGGATCTCTAAAGGCATGAGGGCTTGGGGGGAGATAGTCATAGTTGAGGGTGTGGTAGAGCGCTTGCCGCGCATGCCGGATGTGTGAGTTCCTGAATTTGATCATCCTCCAGCACCACAGAAGGGAGAGGTGGAGACAGGAGATCAGGTCTTTTTGCTTTGCTTTGTGTATTTCTGAGATTCTTACGTTGTCCTGGCTGGCCTTGAACTCATGTAGCTGAGAATAATCTTTAAATCCTGGTCTTCTAAGTACCATTTTGGGCATGTGAACATTCCCTTTGTTGCTGTACAGGAATTTATATTTTGCCAGTCAGGATGGTACATGTCTTTAATCTCAGCACTTAGGAGGCAGGGGCAGGTGGCTATTTGTAAGTTCAAGGCCAGCCTAATCTGCATAGTGAGTTCCAGGCTAGCCAGGGCACACTGTCTCAAAAGTTACATAGAATATAACATAAATCTATAAACAATATATTTAAACCTGAGCTGGCAAAATGGCTTGGTGTGGCCCTTTAATACAGTTCCTCATGTTTTGACTGCCTCCCAACCATAAAATTATTTTTGCTGCTGTATCTGTGTTTTCTGACAATCTTAGGCAACCCCTCTGAAAGGGGGCATTCAGCACACGCCCAAAGTCACGACCCACAGGTTGAGAACCCCTGACTTTGTGGGTACAGGTGTTTGCCACTGAGTCTAAAGGCTTGAGTTCAATCCCTGGAGCCCACATGGTAAAAGGGAAGAACCAGCTGTCCAAAAGCTGTCTGATGCCTCACACGCATAAAGCCATGGCACTTGTACACGTGCACATCTGTTACCCGCTGTGCAGCAAACTGCTGGTGCATGCCTTTGATCCAGTCAGTGATATTTTAAGGAACTTTTTGACACTGGGAAATCTTAAGTGAACAAAAGTAGGTCCATAATAGTGAGCACCTGTCACTCATCACCTGGCTCCAGCAGAGGCCGCCCGTGTGGCCCACACCTTCTCACCGCCACCTGGCGCTCCGGCTGAGGCTGCCCGTGTGCCCCACACCTTACTATGGCCACCGTTTTGCAGCAAATGTTAGTTCTTCAGCCATAAATACTTAAGCATGTATCTCTAAGGATGAGATTTTTAAAAAAATATATAAGCCACTTAAAAGCCAGGTGTGGGAGGTTGAGAGCATTGGCTGCTCCTCCAGAGGTCCTGAGTTCAATTCCCAGCAACCACTTGGTGGCTTACAACCATCTGTAATGTGATCTGGTGCCCTCTTCTTGTGTGCAGCTGTTATATGTGAATACATTGTATACATAAATAAATTTTTTTAAAAAAATTTTTTACATGCAGAGCTGGGCATGGTGGCACACACCTGTAATCCCTGCACTCAGGAGGCAGAGACAGGCAGGTCTCTGTGAGTTTGAGGCCAGCCTGGTCTACAAAGTGAGTCCAGGACAGCCAAGGATGCACAGAGAGACCCCATCTCAAAACAAACAAACAAAAAAAGATGTGTGTGTGTGCGCGTGCGTGTGTGGCTTGCCTGCATTTATGTGCACTGTGTGTGTGTGTGTGTGTGTGTGTGCACCTAGTATCAGAAGAGGGCATTTCATCCTCTAGAACAGAGTTACCAGTGGTTGCAAACACCGTGTGAGTATGAGTTGAAGCCAGGTCCTCTGCAAGAGCATCAAGTGCTCTTAACGGAGCCATCTCTCCAACCCTCATACCGGATTTTTAAAATTTTTTATTTACTTTTATGTGCATTAGTGTAAATGTTTCAAATCCCTTGGAACTGGAGTTACAGACAGGTGTGAGCTGCCATGTGGGTGCAGGGAAGTGAACCCAGGTCATTTGGAAGAGCAGACCGTTCTCTTTACCACTGAGCTGTCTCTCCTCCATCTGTGCCTCTGCCTCCTGAGTGCTGGGACCAAAGGTGTGCACCACTGACCCCAGCTGCAGTCCTGCCTTAAACAATGCTTTTATTATCAAAGATCTTTCTCCCCAGCATAGTACAAACTCATGACCCTAGGAACTGATTTTATTCTGCTTATTCTACCAATGCCTGACAGCTAAGTGACCAGTAAGTCTATGTTGAACAAATGCGTGACTATGAAAGCTGAAAACTGGCATCAATTTCAAAATGATTTTTTAAGCCAGGCATGGTGGCGCACCCCTTTAATCCCAGCACTCATGAGGCAGAATCAGGTGGATCTCTGTGAGTTCCAGGACAGCCTGGTCTACAAAGGGAGTCCAGGACAGCTGAGACTACACAGAGAAACCCTGACTCAAAAAAAAAAAAAAAAACAACCAACAATAAACAAAAATAAAATGATTTTTAAAAATATTATTATTATGTATACAGTGCTCTTCATGTACACCTGCAGCCAGAAGAGGGCACCAGATCACATTATAGATGGTTGTGAGCCACCATGTGGTTGCTGGGAATTGAACTCAGGCCCTCTGGAAGAGGAGTCAGTGCTCTTAACCTTTGAGCCATCTCTCCAGGCCTAAAATGGTTTTTTAAAGATGTATTTATTAGGCCGGGCGTGGTGGCGCATGCCTTTAATCCCAGCACTCGGGAGGCAGAGGCAGGCGGATCGCTGTGAGTTCGAGGCCAGCCTGGTCTACAAAGTGAGTCCAGGATGGCCAAGGCTACACAGAGAAACCCTGTCTCGAAAAACCAAAAAAAAAAAAAAAAATAAAATAAAGATGTATTTATTTACTGTAGAGTGCTCTATTACCATGTACACCTGCATGCCAGAAGAGGGCACCAGCTCCCAGTGTAGGCGGTTGTCAGCCAGCATGAGACACACCTTTTATCTCAGTACTCGGGAGACACAGGCTGTGAATTCAAGTCCAGGACAGCCAGGGCTCTGTGTAACAGAGAAACCCTGTTCTCGAAAAAACAAAATAAATAAAAAAGGGCAGGCTGGCCTACAGAATGAGTTCCAGGACAGCTAATGTTACACAGAGAAACCTTGCTTCCAAAACCAAACCAAACCAACAACAAACACTGGTTTTTAGTGCACTGGGTTTGTAGATTGGCTGTGCGGCTCCCCTCAGGCACTTCCCCTTTTTATCTCCTTTGGTGTGCCTAGTTACAAAGTTCTTGCCGTCAGGTCAATGGAGGGTACTACCTTGACATTATTAGTGCTTCTTTCTCTTCCCTTCTTCCTCTGTAGCTCTCCTCTCCCCTCCCTCTCTTCTCCCTTCAGTTTTTCAGGAGGATTTATTACAGAACTAGGCACAGTACTGTCCCTTTCCATCTGTGCCCAGGTGCCAGAAGGGGACACCAATGCAGGGGTGGCAGCGGGAGGCTTGTGGACAGAAGGGCCCATTGGGGACTACCAGATGAGAGCTGCCTTCTCCAGGAAGGCCCCCAGCCGGGGTACCCTCTGCTCTCTACTACACTAGCCCCGCTCTGTTTCCCTCCAAATTGCCACTGGCATCTTTCTCTCTCGCAGTACAGTACAAACAAGGCACTGTGACCAGAAAAGGAGGGGGTTCTAGGCAGCAAGCAGTGAGCCTGTGGACAGAGCAAGATGTTGCCTTTGCAGGAGGATCTCTATACATTTGAGACCAGCCTGGTCTACAAAGCGGGTCTAGGGCAGCCAAGATTACACAGAGAAATCCTGTCTCGAAAAACCAAAAAAATAAAAATAAATAAATAAAATAAAAAGATGCTGCCTCTGGAAGCGGAGCCAGGGTTTGTCTTAACAAGCAAGAACGTTCTGGTCCAGCATTGGACACTTGGGGGCAGCAAAGAGCCAGAGAAGGCACTCCATAGGCCTGCTCCGTGGGCCTCAGCATCTCTGGGGCTTCAAAAAAATCAGTCCAGGTAAGCCGGTCACTAGGGTTCACCCAGCACAAACAGACATGGACGACATCATCTATCTGGTCTGGCTTCGGGAGCAGAAAGGGTGGGACAGAGGGCTGTGGCCCTGGGGCCTGCCCACCAGGTAACAACTGTGCAGAACCTTGGCACTGTGGCACAACGGAGGGAGGCTGGCTTGGAATAAGTGATGTCTTTCTTTTACGTTGAAAGCTCTCAACAACACAGGATTCTAGGGGCGAGAACACACAACAGTTTGCTTGCATAAAGGGCGGACGGAGTGTGGAAAACAATATTTGCAGAGCCCCAGAGGCTGGACGGGGTACACTAAGGAACTGAGCAAATGAAAATGACTCTGTCGGGGACACGAAGAGCAAACCCGATCGTGCGGAGACCTAACGGAACATGCTAAGGAACCAGGACAAAGCCAGGCGGTGGTTGGTGGCACACGCCATAATCCTGGCGAAGAGGTGGACACAGGAGATACAGGTGTGAACAGATCTGGCCTTTGGCTGTCTTGAGATAGGAAGGCGTATGATCTACACTGGCCTCAAATCCACTGTGGAGCTGAGAATGACGTTGAACTCCCAGTCCTCTGTCCTTCACTTGTGGAGGGCCGTGGCTACAGGAGCGCACAACCACAGCTGGCTTACGGGAGCGCGCAACCACAGCTGGCTTACAATGTGGTGCTCAGGATGGAACCCAGGACTTCATGCATGCTAGGCAAACTACAGTACTGAGGGAGTGATACCCTCAGTCCCAGACTTGAGACCTACAGAGAGTAGCTGCAGAGCAGGAAAGAGGGTGGGAGGCGGAGAGAGTGCGGTGTGGAAGCTATACAGTGACCGCATAGCAGCTGTGTTGGTCTGGAACGGCCGTGGGACTTAGAGAGATGGAGAGAAACGGGAGGATTTGAGAGCCAGGGGAAGGTGAAAGAGCCAGAGTGAATGTGGAGGGCTAAGTGTGAGGCTGGGATAAGGAAGAAGATGGCGGAGAAGAAAGCAAGCCAGCCATGTTTGGTTTGGTTTGGTTTTGGGTTTTGACAGAGTTTCTCTGTGTAGCCCTGGCAGTCCTGGACTCACTTTGTAGACCAGGCTGGCCTCGAACTCGCAGAGATCCACCAGCCTCTGCCTCCCTGAGTGCTGGGATTACAGGCGTGCGCCACCATGCCTGGCTGAAAGGCAGTTATAAAGCCCAGAGCTCTGGCCTGGCCCCTGGCCCACTGAGTATACAGTCTCTTCACTAAAGGCAAGACACATTTGGGAGGCAATCTTACACTTTGCTTGGGAATCACTGAGTTTGCGCTGTCAATGGGCCATGCTGGTGGAAGCAGTTAGAGGCAGTACCCTGCAGGCAGTTAGGAGGAACCGAGGTCCAGGGATGTGGATGGATGAGGAAGTTTATTTAGGGGGAGTATGCAGGTCTAAGAGCTCAGCACCAAAGGACTTGCCAGAGATTGGCTATTACGATCAGGTCTAACCTGTTGAGTGGCTTTCTGCTGCCTGAGTATGCTGGGAAACCTGGAAGGTATCCAGGGCGACAGAAGAGTGTTCTGTTTCTCCCCCTCCATCTCCTCCCCCCCGCCCCGCCCCCAAGGAGTCCCAGCAGAGCTGGAGGCAAAGTCCTTGCTTCACCACTACTGTGTGGTAGGCCCTCCCTACCTCCCAACAGCTCGCCTGTGGGCATTTGCAAAGAATTGGCCTTGGCCAAATAAAGCAGGTGAGAAGGTTCTGCTGAATAGAGCTTTGTAGACTTGATCCTGCGGGCTTCCAAAATGGACCCCTTTCCTTAAGAACCCTAAGAGGTTTCTTTTTTCTTTTCTTTTTTTTTTTTTTATGGCTATTTTCTTTCTTTTTTGGGTTTCTTGGTTTTGTTTTTGTTTTTGTTTTTTGTTTTTTTTTTTTTTGGTTTTTCAAGACAGGGTTTCTCTATGTAGCCTTGGCTGTCCTGGACTCGCTTTGTAGACCAGGCTGGCCTCAAACTCACAGCAATCCACCTGCCTCTGCCTCCCGAGTGCTGGGATTAAAGGCATACACCACCACGGCCAGCCTGGGGTTCCTTTCTTATGGAAAGGACAGGTGCAGCCCCACAGGGTCCTGGCCTGGGTTGTAGGTCAGGGAACCTCCCCCCCACTTGGCCTGTCATTGTGGGTGACTCTTCCCCACTGAGGTCCGTGGGATCCTGAAGAGCTGGCGTGGGAAAGCACACTCCACACCTTTCCTCACCCTCGGCAGGCCACAGGCTGGACTCTCACACCACACACCGTGTCATCCATTCCCCTGTCCAAATCTTGTCCTCCCTCCACCTCGGGGATATGTGGTGCGACAGGTAAGGGGGGCAGGGGGCCACAACTGGTGAGAAGACTCAAGAGTTTCCAGAGCTGATTATATAACTTGCTTTGTGGTGGTATGAGCTGTTACTGGCTCCAGGCTCCTGGTGACAAAGGTTACAGAGCACTGAGTCCTTGGTCCTCGGTTTGAATAGGCTTGCCCCCCACTACTCACAATGAAGCCTGGGCTCCCGAGCTAGGAGGTGGGACTAGTGGCGCTCGGGCCCACAATAATCGGTAACCGTTTTCCTCAGTTCTCCCTGGTAGTGTAAGGGAGCAGGTGAAAACGAGAACTCGGGGTGGGGGTGGGGTGGGGTGGGTGGGGGTGTAGGTGGGGTGGCTCACACTGTAGCCCCCGGCTAGCTTGAAACTTACTACGTAGCCCAGGATGGCCTCAAACTTGAGGAGATCCCACTTCAGCCTCTGGAGTAGTGGAAATACAGGTCCTAACCACACCTGCATTAAGAACCATGCGCTAAGTATGAGGAGCCATGATGTTTACCTCAGCCTTAGAGGACATGAAAATAAGATTGCCTGGACAGGGCTCTGCCAGCTACGGTGGCCTTGCGTCCTGTGCGATGGCTTTGAAGGCAATGTAAACAGAATGGGAAAGAAAAGGTGGGTTCCAGCTGCCGCCTTTCTCCTTATCTTTCCCCCCAGTGCTCCGGGTTGAACAGAAGGCCCTCTTCCGCTAAGCTGGGTCCTCGTCCTCGGTCCTGCCAGAGTCCCAGGGCTTTGCACTCACTATGAAGCCAAGGACAACCTTGAACTTCCTAAAAGATTTATTATCACAGGGCTGGAGAGAAGACTCAGACACTGAGACTCTGGTAGAGGACTGCAGTTTGGTTCCCAGCGCGCGCACACGCACACACACACACACACACACACACAAACACACACACACATACACACACACACACACACACACACACACACACACACACACACACGGCAGCTCATGACCAGGATCTGGTGTCCTCATCTGGCCTCAGGCACCAGGCACACACAGAGTACACACATGGTATATACACAGATAAGCAGGTACACGTGAGTACATGTACTTTTTTTAAATTTTTTTTTATTTTTTGGTTTTTCAAGACAGGGTTTCTCTGTGTAGCCTTGGCTGTCCTGGACTCACTTTGTAGACCAGGCTGGCCTCGAACTCACAGTGATCCGCCTGCCTCTGCCTCCTGAGTGCTGGGTTTAAAGGCATATGACACCACACCCGGCTTTATAAATTTTTTTTTTTTAATTAAAAAGATTTCTTATGTTTCATCCTGTTTTGGTTTTATTTTTGTGGTGGTTTGATAAAAATGCCCCTTGCAGGTGGGGGTGGGGTGTCTTACATTTGAATACCTTCTCCCTAGTTGGTGGCTGGGAAGGCTCAGGAGGTGTGACCTTGCTGGAGGAGGCATGTGTCTGACGGAGGGCCTTGAAGTCCCCAAAGACTCTTGTGTTAGGATTCTGCTTCACTTTGCCTGCCTGTGATGTCATTGCCTGCCTGTGATGTCATTGCCTGCCTGTGATGTCATTGCCTGCCTGTGATGTCATTGCCTGCCTGTGATGTCATTGCCTGCCTGTGATGTCACTGCCTGCCTGTGATGTCACTGCCTACCTGCCATGGGGTGGGAGGAGCTGGGCATAGCCCTATATAAAAGGGCAAACTCACCTACCACACTCTTACCTCCTTTCCCTCTCCCTCTTCTCTCTGTCTCTCTGTCTCTGTCTCTGTCTCTGTCTCTCTCTCTCTCTCTCTCTCTCTCTCTGTCTCTCTGGGGTACCCCTTCCTCCTTTCTTTCTCTCCCCATGCTAATACAATAAAACAACTCCATCTAATATCTGTTGCATGGGCATCTTATTTTCTTGTTTTTTAAATTATTAAACTCTGGCTATTCCCCCCCCCCCTTTTTTTTCTTTTCCTTCTTAAAAATGATTTTACTTATTTATTTTATGTATATGAGTGCTCTGACCGTA
The DNA here is from genome assembly GCF_964271855.1 of Acomys minous. NCBI lineage: Eukaryota > Metazoa > Chordata > Mammalia > Rodentia > Muridae > Acomys > Acomys minous. The sequence goes on from NC_140498.1 coordinate 3,330,428, forward strand.
CACCTGCATGCCAAAAAAGGGCACCAGATCCCAATACAGATGGTTGTGAGCCATTATGTGGTTGCTGGGAATTGAACTGACCTCTGGAAAAGCAGACAGTGCTCCTAGCTGCTGAGCCATCTCTCCTGCCCCTCCTCCTCCTCCTCTTTTTCTTTTTTTCTTTTTTGAGACAGTTCTTCTTTTTTCAAGACAGGGTTTCTCTGAAATTTGCTCTGTAGGACAGATTGGCCTGAAACTCAAGAGAGCCACTGGCCTCTGTCTTCCAAGTGCTGAAATTATGGGCGTGCGCCATCACCGCCCAGTGCTCTGGCTATTTCTAAATCGGCTCTCTGTGTCTCCTGCTTTTGGCTTAAGCTCTCTCACCCGTGGCTCCAGTCCCCTGCCACCTGCTACGTCTGCTCCACTAGCATGGCCTCAAACCCTCGGAAACCAGAAGCCTGTAATCTACTCCTGTAGATTCCCTTGGTCAGCGTGTCCTATCTCAGCCATAGAGCAGTAACTAACCCAGTTGTGTTTTGTCGTTGTGAGGCAGAGTCCTGCTGCATAGCCATGGTTGACCTGAAATTCACTATGTAGACCAGGCTGGTCTCAAGCTCACAGATCCACCTGCCCCTGCCTCCTGAATGCTAGAATGGAAGGACACGCGCTACCACACCTGGCTATTTAGTTTTGAGTTGTGTGTCTGTGTGACACATATGTGAGTGTAGGTGTCACAGAGTCCAGAAGAGGGGGTTGGATCCCCTGGAACTGGAGTTGCAAATGACACTGCTGCCTGAGATGGGTGCTGGCCACCACACTCAGGTCCTCTGCTAGAGCAGTCTACAGTCAAGAGCACTGAGCCGCCATCTCTCCAGCCATGGCCTTGCACTTCCTATCCTCCTTCCTGTTCCCCAAGAGCCACCAGGACTGGTTCATTTGTGACTGGACCACTTTTGCTGTAGTCCAGGCTGGCCTTGAGCTGAAGATGCTCCTACCTCAGCCTCTCGAGTGCCGGGCTAACAGTAGTGAGCGCCCGAGCCCGGCTCAGCTCTGGACTTCAATGAGCGCATTTTACGTACTTTATGCTGCTTTAGCTTGAGCAGATGAGGCGGCATGTGTCTTTAATTCTAGCACTCTTGGGAGAGCCTGAGAGAAGGCTATCCGGAGGAAGACCTTGTCTCAAGAACCAAACAAATAGTAAGTGACTAATATATAATACACTGGGGGGCGGGGAACTGAGCCGTTAAGAGCACTGGCTGCACCTGGTGGCGATGGCACACACCTTTAGTCCCAGCACTTGGGAGGCAGAGGCAGGTGGATCTCCATGAGCTCAAGACCAGCCTGGTCTACAACAGACAGAGTTCTAGGACAGCCAAGGCTACACAGAGAAAACCCTGTCTTGAAAAACAAAAACAAAAGCACTGGCTGCTCCTCCAGAGGACCTGGGTTCCTAGAACCCACATGGTGGCTCACAACCATCTCTATGTAACCATGGTTACATAGCAGCTCAGAACTGTCTGTAGCTCCAGCTCCAGGGGGTCCATCGCGTCAGGGATGCATGTGGTGCACATACATGTGCATGCAGGCAAAATACTCCTACACAGGAAACAATAAATTTTTTTCCTTTTTGGTTTTTTATTTTTGTTTTTTCGAGACAGGGTTTCTCTGTGTAGCTCTGGTTGTCCTGGACTCACTTTGTAGACCAGGGTGACTCACAGAGATCCGCCTGCCTCAGCCTCCCAAGTGCTAGGATTAAAGGCACGCACCACCACACCCAGCTTCCTTTTTGTTTTTTTTTTGTTTTTTTTTGTTTTCTTTTTATTAAATTCTGGGATTAAAGGTATGTACCATTATGCACAGCAAAATAAATAAATCTTTTAAAAATACAATAATATACTTTTGTTTTAGTGAGGCATGGTGGCACACGTGAAACTCCAGCACTTGGGAGGCTATGGCACAAGGAATTACTAACTCAAATTCAAGGTCAGATTGGACCAACAAGACACTGCCTCAGACAGAACCAGGAGGCTGGAGAGATGGCTTGGAGGCGGCACTCACTGATACTGCAGAGGACCCGGTGCAGCAGCATCCACATGGTGGTCTGTACCTCCAGTCTCAGAGGTTCTGGCACCCTCTGGGCGGCAGGCACACGGGCGGTGTACATACATATGCAAATAGAAGGCTCATGCACATAGAGTAAAATCTAGAAAATAATGAAAAACAAAACTCCACCATCATAATGTGGCTGGAGAGATGTGTGTAGCCTAGCACCCATGTTAGGCAGCTCACAGATGCTTGTAACTCCAGCTCCCAGGGGATCTGACACCTTCTTCTGGCCTCCCAAACACACACACACACACACACACACACACACACACACACACACACGGTGCACATACATTCAGTGGCAGCCTGGTCTACATATTAAGTTCCAGGCCAGGCAAGACTACATAGTGAAAAACAAACCAGTTGCCCTTCTGTTTTTATACATTTTATTTTACAATTTACAAACATCTTTCAGAGTTAAGTACTCATGAATTTCACCAAAATTCCAAAGAGACCCATGGTAGGACTGAGGACTTAAAACTGCTACATATGCTGCCGTGGGCTGGAGAGATGGCTCAGTGGTTAAGAGCACTGCCTGCTCTTCCAAAGGACTCCGGGATCAATTCCCAGCACCCACATGGCAGCTCACAATTGTAACTCCAAGATCTGACACCCCCACACCAATGCACATAAATTAAAATTAAATATTTTAAACAAAAAACAACAAAAAGAAAAGAAATATGCTGCCTTAAACTCTCCCATAGAGAAGGATGTTTGCACCAGTTGCTGCATCACTGGGGGACAAAGTCCTTTTTTTTCCCTTTATATCTATTTATTTTATTTTATGAACTTGGTGTACCTGGTGCCTGTGTAGGTCAGAAGAGGGTACAGGTTCCCCCAGAACTGGCGTTGCAGATGCTTGTGAGCCACCGTGCGGGTGCTGGGTACAGAACCCAGGTCCTCTACAAGGACAGTAAGTGCTGACCCATCTCTGCAGCTGCCTCTAAGTCTGTCTTTTGGTTCTTCCATCCCAGAGCACAGAACCACCTGTCGCAGTCGTAGGTTTTGCTGCCACCGTAGGCTGAGGGCTGGAGACACTCTTACTATGAGAAGAGCAGTTGCGGTCGTCTGAGATTTGTCCCATGATACTGGTCCTAGCTACAGCCGTGCCAAGAGTTTCACTGGACTCTGGCTGGGCGCCTCGGAAGATGTAATCCGGAGAGCTTGCCAAATAGGTACTGCCAGATTCAGTGCCAACAGACTGACCACGGAAGCTCCAGTTTCTTGGGGACTTTGAACACCCTGAGGTGCCAGCATTGAAAAGACCAAAAGAGATGGCACATACCAAGGGACGGATATAGAGATCTGCCAAGACAAGGTGGCCTTCCACCCCACTCTTCCAGGGGAGATCTGCCCCTGGGCCTTGGGACATCTCTGCTCCCTACTGTCCTGTCCCAAGAGCTCCGAGGCTGGGGAAAGGCAGAGGTCTCCAGCGAACTGTAGCCCACACCAGAACATGAGGCATGCGAGGAAGAAACCCTCTCCTCCTTCCTCAGGCTCATGAGTGGGTCTCCTTTCCTGGTACTTGGTGCTATGACCTTGGAGGTCTCCATCTCTGATCTGCTTGACTGTGTACAAGGCACAGTTAACGCTGTTGATGCTCCGGGTGGGGAGGAGAGACAGAGAGGTCTACACAGAGAGACCTCTGTGGCAGAGGGGCCTGCAGCACCCCTTCTCCTTAAAGAGTAAACCTAGTTACAGTACCCAGAAACAGATGGATCAACTATATTTCCCCCCCGCCCCCCGCTTCTATTTCTTCCTCAAGATAGGGTTTCTCTGTGTAGTCTTGACTGTCCTGGACTCACTTTGTAGACCAGGCTGACCTTGAACTCACAGAGCTCCACCTGCCTCTGCCTCCCCAGTGCTGGGATTAAAGGGGTGCACCACCACGTCCCGGCATTCTTTCTTTTCTTTTTCTTTTTAATGTGCACTGGTGTTTTGTCTGCGTGTATGTCTGTGTGAGGGTGTCAGATCTTGGAGTTACAGACAGTTGTGAGCTGCCATGTGGGTGCCAGGAACTGAACCCAGGTTCTTTGGAAGAGCAGCCAGTGCTTTTAACTGCTGAGCCGTCTCTCCAGCCCTTTCTTTTCTTTCTTTCCTTCTTTCTTCCTTTCTTTGACAAAGGGTCTCGCTATGTGACTCTGGCTGGCCTGAAACTACGCAGAACAGGATGGTCTCTAACTACAGAGATGGGATTACTTTTGCCTCTTCAGTGCTGGCATTAAAGGCATGTGCCACCACACCTGGACACCTTCAATCCTAACAGTGGTTTAGAGATGAAGAAACGCCAGGAGAAAAGCCAGATGCCTATGGTAAGAAACAAGGAGTCCAAACTGTGATAGTGGCACATACTCAGTGCACTTAGGAGGCTAAGATGGGAAGAGTGCAGTTACAAAGGGAGGAGAGGAGAGCGGGACAGGGAGGGAGGGGAGGGAGGGTAGAGAGAGGGGGGGAGCGGGGGGAGGGAGGGGGAGAGAGAGGGGGGAGGGAGGGAGGGAGGGAGGGAGAGAGGGAGAGAGGGGGGGAGAAATATGAATCTAATAGTAGAGCAGCCTGGGTTCAAGCCCTAGCATTGCAAACAAGTAACTAAACAAAATCTTCCATGCTTGGCTATCTTCACAACTCCCTGGCACCCATCTTTTTGCCCTCCCCCACGTTTATTTGCATTTCCTAGAATACACACTCTCACCTCCAAGTCACTACACCTATGCCCTGGCTGGAATACCTCTAGGATGCCCTCAGGAGCTCTGCAAATATAACTTTCAGACTCAAAGCAAACTCCACTGGTAGTTTCTCAGCTCAGTAAGATGTACCTTTCTATTGCCTACGAAGGAAACGGTCTATATAGCACCAGGAAACACGGAACCCTTGGCTACGTTTCAGTAAATTATAAGGGGTCCATTTGGCCAGGATGAGAACCCCTTTTCCCGGTTCTCAGCTAGGAAGCCACGAGGGAAGGAGTGGCCTCGTGGCTCCCAGGCACTGGCACTAGCAGATCTACTCAGCAGTGTAACTATATACCTCCACGACTATTATGTTCTAAACATTACGCCAGGTGCTGGGGATCAGGGATGAATGGGGAAATCAACTGGAAGGATAAAGTTTGAACAAATACTTAAAGAACACTCTAAAAGTCTGTAAAGGAAAAACAACAGTTTAATCCGTGCTTTGATCCAGGTGTACTGGGAGAGCGCTTCCCCTCGGCCCTCCCAAGGGGACGACTTGAGGGGATTAGAACGTTAATCCTCAGGTTAGGTGTCAAGGCTTGAGGTCCGAATCCTAACCCAGACCCACACACCTGGGCCTGTTGTTTCCCTAATTCCCAGCACGAGATCCGGAAACTAGTGGTCAGCCCACTGGGGTCAAGTGGCCGCAGAACACCCTTTACTCCGGAGACCCCCACCTAGACAGGCCCTTTAATGCAACAACTGTTCTTAAGGACGGTCTCAAGTGACCTTCTTAGAAGGTACGAACCCTTTAAAATGAAGGAGCGAGTGGGCACCAGCGATTAACCCGTCGCTAGTATCACAAACTTCGACCCCAAGTAGGATCGCAAGCCAGACCCCCAAACTACGCCCAGACTAAAAGCCGGGCTTTAGAAAACAGCCAAGGATAGCCCCGCCCCGCCCCCGAGCGCGGGCGGCGATTGGTTAGCGTGATCGTGGGGCGTGGCTAGGTCTTAAAGGTACCAGATCCTAGTAGGCCGGGAGGAGGTGGTGGCTGCTCCAGGAACCCGGGGGGCAGGTAATGCCTCGGAGGCCCGTGTAGATTTCTTTAAAACCTCGCTAATGTCCAGACTCAAGTCCTAGATCTATGGAGCCTACCAGAAACTGTCCACTGTTCGGAGGCGCCTTCTCCGCCATCCTCCCCCCTGGGGCCATTGATGTGAGGTAAGAAAGCCCGGGCGGCCCGGAGGCCTGTCGTCGGGTGGGTTTCAAGAAGAAGCCAGAGACAACTAGAGTGTCCCTGCCCCTCTCCAGTGACCTCCGACCGGTCCCGGATAACCAAGAAGTTTTCTGCCATCCCGTGACCGACCAGAGTGTGATCGTGGAACTTCTGGAGCTGCAGGCCCATGTGCGAGGCGAAGCGGCTGCGCGGTGAGAAAGCTAGCCAATGGGAGGCCGGGAGCCGAGGAAGTGGGCGGGGCCTGTGACGGGACGGTTATTCAGGACGGAAAAAAAACTCCAAGGGCAGTAGCAGGCTGGCCACAAGAGAGCCTGTCTCGAGGGTGGTGATGGGTCATTCAGAGATGCCCCTTCCTACCTCTGTCCCCCCAACTTCAGGTACCATTTTGAGGACGTTGGCGGGGTGCAGGGGGCTAGGGCCGTGCACGTGTTATCTGTGCAGCCTCTCTGTTTGGAGAACTTATCCCTGAGGGGCTGCTGTCAAGATGCCTGGTTCCTTTCTGGCAAGCAGCAGGTAGCTAAAGAAAACCAGCAGGTGAGGGCCACGGCTACTGGGATGCCCTGGAGTGGGGGAGGGGAAGCCCCAGGTACCCCGTTAGCATGGCGATTCTGATCTCTTTAGGTAGCAAAGGATGTCACACTGCATCAGGCCTTGCTTCGGCTGCCCCGGTACCAGACTGACCTCCTGCTCACCTTCAACCAGCCCCCGTAAGGACGAATGAAAGGGGGGCGGGGAGCTCGCAATTGGGTCCCCATGACAGGTTGGGTGGGTCAAACTAGGAAGAGTGGCTTGTGGGCCCCTTCAAGGAAGCAGAACCGGGTCCCAGGCTGAGAGGTCAGGGATACCTGGTCTTGTGGGGACTAGGACGTGCGATCTCCAAAAACCTCAAGCTGCAGCGTTCTCTTTCTCCCTGTAAGGTCTAACAGCAGGTCTCTTGGCCCTGAAAGTCTGACACGTCCACCTTGGAGCCTGGATAACTTTCAACAACTGGTGACTAGCTTGACTCTCCATGACCCCAACATCTTTGGTCCCCAGTAAAGATGGTTAAAAAACACAACATACTGCTGCTGAGGCCTCGGGGACCCAGTTCTGAGAGTGGGAGCTCCCTTCCGCTTCTTCCCTGGAAGTAAACGTAAGACACTTCCTCTGCAGAAATAAACTTGCTTTATGAACAATAGCGTTTCTGTGGGCTTTGAATCTGAGGGGACACCTGGGTCTCCCCATTCCCCTTTGGTCTTGGAGAGGGGAGTTTTAAAGCTGTGCACAGGAGCAGGAGGGACCCAAGAATGACAGTAGAAAATATACTTTGGAGTGACTGATTCAACCCTGAGCTGGGTGTGAAGTACAGAGGGGAACTTGTGGGGGCAATTTAAAGCAGCACTCAAGGGAAGGAATATAAATTACCGCTCAAATGATTCAACCCTAAAGGAGCAGAGAAAAAGTGGGCACAGCTGTCCCCCTAAAATGGATGAAAAGTCCATCTGTCAGTAAATAGTCACCGAGATAGGAAGTAGTGGAGGCAGAGGTGCCCAGAGAGAGCTGGCTGGTCTGGAGTGCAGGCGAGCGACTGTCAGTTAGCGTATGTGTTGTAAAGGAAGCGCAGCTGATCCCAGAAGAAGAGGGAGAGGATAGTGTGGGGGCCGAGGCGAAAATAGGAGGCACCTATGCCCTTGTACATGCCAAAGAGGCCCTCTGTCCGAGCTGTCTGCAGCAGAGCGTCCAAGATCCCCCGGTACATGAGGCCCTGGAGCGTGTTGGAGAGGGAGGGAGAGCACGGGGAGCAGGTCAGAGCCCACCTGCGCAGGCAGCGTCTGCACACCTGCTTCTCCGCCCCCAGCTCTTCCTGCCAGCCCGCGTCCTCCGGTACGCCCTTACCTTGCCTTGAGTGTCCGTGGGTTGGTTATAAAGCCTTGTGCTAGCCACATCAAAGGGCGTCATGGCCAGGACAACTGCCACGCCACTCACCATGGCAGCCGCCAGAGCCACCTTCCAGCTCTGGGGAGGAAAAATCTGTAAGAAAGAGAACGAATTTTATTAACCACACAGTCGTTCAACCTTGGAGCAGGAGAGGCCCCGCCCTGGGAACATAACTGGTAATTCTGGGAGCTTCCATAGCACCAGAGATAGCAATGTGATAGCTAGCCCTGAAGGAGGGTGTCCGGAGGGCTGAGGTACCCTTTCTTAGGCTGTGACAACAGAGTCCAATCTAAGGAGTCTGGTTCCCACGCCCTCCTGCTCCCTCGCCTTTGGCACCAGGGCCCACCCCCCTTTTCCCGCCCTTGTTCCCCACTTCAGGGATGGCCCCACCCCTCCCAGGCAGTACCTCCCACTGGCTCAGGAGGTCCTTGGCGGATGAGAAGGTGCACAGCTGCGTGGAGGAGCCGATGACAACTCTGGGCAGGCCGCCCACGGCCCCACGCCACAACCCCACTAGACCATGTTTCTGGCCAATCTCGGTTAGTGCCTGAAACATGCCCTGGGGGGGGGGAGACCACGGGGTTGGAGTTCAGTCACCCCAGCATCAGGGACTGCCTCCTGCTAACACTGTCAAGGATCACGCACCTGCTGTCCAGACAGCACAGGCTTAGAGCCAGAACGGGGGGCCCTCAGGTATCTATTGACTCTTGTCAATCCCAAATTCAGGTACATAAATGAGGCCATCACCAGGCCAAGAGGATGGGCAGGAGAAACAGGAGCGGGGGATTTGAGGATCGAGGGCGAATGAGGGTCAGGGTGGGCTCCAGGGTCTGATGGGTGAAACTTGATGGGGCTGGGCAGAGCAGTGGCTAGGGTTGGCGCTCGCTGCCAGGCCAGAAGTTGGGAGAAAATGGGGGAGATGGTTGCTTTGGGGACCCCCCTCACCTGATGCTTATACTGGTGCCCTACAGCAATTTCAGAGGTTGCCTGTGCCTGTAGGTGTGTCTTCACCTGGAGACAAGAAAGTGTCACAGCCTGTGCCCCACTGGTCATCCTCCCACCCCGGAGACCAAAACACCTGAACCCCCACTTCCTCTAGGGTATTAAGCAGTGAATATATTCTCTTAATCTGGTAATTACTGTTGCTCCCACTTAACAAGTTGGTCATGAGACTCTGTCTCTTGGCTGCACTCCCAGGGGACAGACCTCCCAGCACTGCAAGACACCCTGCCCCCTCCACATCCTCCTTCCCTTGGGGCTGGGGGTGGGGAGTGGAAGTTGGGGAGTAGCAGTATTTCCTAAGTATTTCCTAAGACTTCATGTTAGGCAAGGTCTGGATGTCCAGCCTCTTATGCCAGCTTCCAGATCAGCTCTCCAGCTGCCACCTCCACCTGCCTGGCTGTCAGACTGCCTAAAACCTGTCCTTCGGCTCCCACAGCCCAAAGCGGGTCTGAATTCCGCTGATTTTTGGAAATGCTTTTGCCCTCAAATCTCATACGCCAGGGACGAGACCGAGTTGGCCTCCCCATAGCTCACCTCATTCTCTGAGCTGCACTGTGCCTGGCCGAGTCCCAACAACAGCAGCTGTGTGACCTTGAGCAGGGAAACCTACCATCTCTGGGTCTCAGCATCCCAACCCTTCACCCAGATCTGATCACTCAAAGAACTAAACTATGAGACTGCGATCCTGCGATGCCCAGGACTTTCCTGAGCCTACACTCAGGCTGCTCTGCTCGTCCTGCTCCACAAAGTCAACCTCAGTGTTAGTAATAAGATAAGTTACAGGGTCACAGGGCGTGGGGCACAGGTCTGTAGTCGAAGCACTCCCGTGGCACACGCAAGGAGAATCAAGAGTTTGAAGCCAGCTTGGGCTCATAGTGAGTTTCAGTTTAGCCTGGTCTATACAGCCAGACACTGTATTTAAACAGAAAAGAAGCTGGGTGTGGTGGCGCATGCCTTCAATCCCAGCACTCCGGAGGCAGATGCAGGTGGATCTCTGTGTGTTCGAGGCCAGCCTGGTGTACAAAGTGAGTCCAGGACAGACAAAGCTAACACAGAGAGACTCAAGTCTCGAAAAACCAAAAAAAAAAAAAAAGAAAAAGAAAAAGAAAAAGAAAAAGGAAGCTTGCCAACCACTTGCCCTCAGCCAGGACCTACATTGATGCTTCACATGTGTCTTATTTGCCTCCCTTCATCCTCCTGACAACCACACAAAAGTCTGTACTTAGTCCTGCTTTATAGATGTGGCAACAACGAATAATTTTCAAAGCCAGGGTTGGAATTCCAGAAAGCCTGATTCCAAAGCTCAGGGGTAGGTAGATACGAATCACACCTCTTAGCTGGAGCACAGAGATGGCTGAGGTTGGGCTGTGGTTTGAAGCCAGGCTGTGCTCCAGAAACTACAATATGGGGAGACCCTGCCTCAACAAACTAGCAACACCAGCACTCCAAAGAAAGTGCCCGGAAGCAAACTCTGTAATCTCCAGCAAGTCAGTGGGGTGGGGATGCATAAGGCAGATCAGAAGGCCTTGATGCTCACCCGCACTTTCCTGTGCCTTTGCCTGCTTACAGGGAACAGCACCCTGTCACTAATGCCCTTTGGAAGGCCAGGCTCCCACTCGACACCAAGGTCCTGACAAGACCCCCGCCTCCTCTTACCATGTAGATTGGACTTCCCAAATAGGCTCCCATGACCCCAGCTAGAGCCCCCGCTGCGGCGCTGCGGACAGGACTGTGGGTGCCTTCGTCGGTACGCAGGTATCCCCTAGCCTCCGCCAGCCCGTAGGTGCCCAGTCGGATGCCATTCATCAGGAACTGGTACAAGAGCGCTGGGGCCAGGCCCTTCTGCAGGGCAGCCAGGCCATCCACCCTGCCGATGGTGACGAAGGCGTGGAAGACGTTTCGGTAGTGGCGCTGGTAGGTGCCAGGGGCCCGCAGTTCTCCCTGCAATTGCATTCTGGTCTTCACGACCTCCAGGGGATTGGTGAACACACAGGCCCCGCAGGCAGCCAGACCACTCATCAAGAAATCCATGGTAAGGGTAGCAATCGCCTCAGAAAGCAGGGGTGGATACCAGGGCAACACCTGGCTTCCTGAAGCCCAGGCTGCGACAGATAGAAATTTACAGGGCTAAAGTGCCAGGGTCGAAAGTCAAGCAGTGAAGTAAAGTTAGAGGGAATTTGGGGGTCAGAGGGTGGCAAAGAGGCACGAAAGTGGAGTGGAGTGGAGTGTGGCAGGAAGGCGCCGTTGACCAAGGGATCTGAGGTCAGGGAGAAGCAGAAGTTAGAAGCTGGCAGGCGGGGATGCCTGGGATGACAGGCTATAAGGACCGGGGAGTTATCTTAGGAAAACGCGGGGCTGGGAAACGGTAGCTGGGGAAGCAAGAAAAAAAAAAAGGCAACAGGAGGAAAAGACTCAGAGGGAAGACCCGGAGGTGGCTCGGCGACAGCAAGAGGAGCGTGGCGAAGAGAGTTAGGGTCCCGGGGCTGAGGATGAGCGGTGGCCACGGGAGCAGGAGCACCTTTCCCCGGAGGTAGCCTGCCGAGGCCGGGCCGCCACTCTCAGGTCTCTGGATCGTAGCGCCAATGAGGACTCCGGGGGGGGAGCCGCAGCCGAGCGCCTCAGCCAATGAGCGCAGAGCCGGCTCGGCGACCAATGGGAGCGCTCCCAGCGGCCCGGCCCTCGGCCGCGGCACGAGCAGCTCGAGTTAACTCTCCTCGCCCCGGCTCCAAGGCCAGGCGCTCGCCCCTGGGTACCCGGAGCTGCGGTGGGCACGGGATGCTGAGCGCCCGAGGTTGGGCAGTTCCTCCAGCGGCTGGCGGCCTTCCCGGAGGTAGTCCTCCAACCCAGAACGGGACACACCTGCTCACAGGCACCCATCCCCTAAGGCCCAATAAAGTGTTTGTAAGATCTCGCACCGGGGTGTGGCCAGCGGCGGGCGCCGAGGGAGGGGAAGCCTGAAAGGCCAGCCAGCGAACGGAGCTCGATTTTATTAAGCTCTTGATCCTCACGATGACCTAGAGGAGGCGGAGGCAGGCCAAGACAAGGATTTCCATCTCCTGCTCTCCAGCGAGGCTTAGGTTACAGAGGACAAACGTGTCTCTTGTCCTTGCTTCATTCGTGTGGATAATTATGAAAGGACCCGTGGGAAAGAACCGGGAAAGAGCGGAGAGGGAAAGCTTGGGAGAAGGAAGACAGGCACTTAGGGCTTGTCATCCGGGGGCGGGTGGGGGGAGGAGGGGGGAAGGGGAGGAGAAGCAGAGGGTTCGCTCACCGGAGGAACCCTAAGGACCCTGCTGAGCGCTGAGTTTCGACTTGAGTGTTCCTTCCTGCCATCTGGATCACCCTGGGCAAGTTCTCCTGTAAAAGGAGAAAGACTGCCTGTGGGACAAACTTGAGGAAACTGTAAACGGAACTTTTCTTCGCCTGCTTCAGTTGTTGTCTGGGTTACTGCCTCTGTCTGCTAACCTGGGCCTAGTCCTGGAAGCTTCTAGCCTCCATACAATTCTAACCTAGGCCTGGAATGTTTTCAGCCCGGAGATTTATGCTTAATAAGTTACGAGCTTATTTTTCCGTTCTGCGCTCTGGGCTGGGTGGTTCAACTCAGCTGTTCCGGCTCAAACTCCTCTCCCAGCTGATTTACTCAATCCGACTTCTCTCTCAGCCCAGAACTGAGCTCTGCTTGGCCTCAGACTAACTCTAGTAACCTGCTCTAATCTCATTGGCTCCTTCTCAGTCTCTGGCTCCGTTGGTCTTCCTTCACCTGTGGTCTCTCTCCACCCCGTGTCTCTCTATTGCTGTCCCGGCAAAGCTGTCTTCTCTCCCTCTCTCTCTGCACTGCTCTCCTAGGCGACTGCCTTTCCTCTCTCTTCTCCTGAGTGTTGGGCATCTCCTATTCTGTTAAATGTTTCTCTGATTTGTCACTTGTCTGCTTCTCAGACTTCACTTTCAAACGTGGTGCTGCGTGCTTCCTTCCACAAGCTAACTTTACCTTCATTGTTTGGGATTACAGGTGTGTACTGGGGGTGTGTCTGTATTAACAGCCTGAGGAACCCTGCTGTCGGATCAAAACTCCTCCACAAGAAAGGATGTACTGGTGTTACAACTTAGTAATTTCCTGGAAAGTAACTTTTATTTCCCTGTTCTTTTTTTTGGGGGGGGTTTGGTTTTGGTTTTTCAAGACAGGGTTTCTCTGTGTAGCCTTAACTATTCTGGACTCGATTTGTAGACCAGGCTGGCCTTGAACTCATAGAGATCTGCCTGCCTCTGCCTCCCAAGTACTGGGATTCAGGCATGCACCACCATTGCCCTGCAATTTTTTTTTTCCTTTTTAAGGGTTTTTTGAGATAAGGTTTCTCTGTAACAGTCCTACCTGTCCTGGAACCACTTTTGTAGACCAGGCTGGCCTCGAACTCACAGAGAGCTACCTGCCTCTGCCTCCCGAGTGTTGGAAATAAAGGCGTGCGCCACCAAACCCGGCCTTCCTACTCAGTTGTTGTCTGAGGCTCACTGCCTCCTCTGCTAACCTAGGCCTAGTCCTGGCAGCTTCTAGCCTCCACACAATCTAACCTAGGCTTAGAATGTTTTCTTTCTTTCTTTCTTTCTTTTTTGGTTTTTTTGTTTGTTTGTTTTTGAGGTAGAATGTTTTCAGCCTCTGAGACAAACTACTTAATAAGCTCACACTTCCTTGTTCTTTCTGAGCTCTGGGCTGGCTGGTTCAACTCAGCTGTTCTGGCTCAAATTCTTCTCCCAGCTGGCTTATTTAATTTGGCTTCTCTCTCTGTCTGGCATTGCTCTGCTTGGCCTCAAACTAACTCCAACAACCGGCTCTAATCTTCTGGCTCCTTCTGTCTTCACCTGAATTCTCTCTCTCTGCAAACCATCTCTTTATTGCTGTCCTGTTAAAACTTAAGTAGTATCCTATTCTGTTAAATCTGCTCTGGTTCGCTACTCGACTAGACATCACTTTCAAACATGGGTGCTTCCTTCTACAAACTATCTTTACCTCAGTTTGGGATAGAAGGCACGTACCACCACGCCTGGACCTAAGCTTTTCTTTACCTGATACTTGCTCTATACCAGGCTGGCCTTGAACTCAGATCTGTTTGCCTCTGTCTCCTGGATTAAAGGTGTGTTTGTATTCCAGCAGGATCACACAGACCTAGAAGATCTTTGGATGTGATCTCTTGCCAGGACAACCAAGTTCTGAACTAACATTCCTCTACAGTTGACAGAGCTCTTCCCACTTCCTGGAGGTCCTTGCTCCTTTCTTTGGTGATGTCCCGTCAGAATGCACCTTGAACATCTTCTGATGGCTTTCCCCAATTGTCCTTATTCACTCTCATCCTCTGTCGCGCCCTCCCGCTGGCAGGAACGACGCAGACACCAGGATTCTTCTCAATCGCGTTTTATTGGGAGCACCCTTGAAGCTGAAGCGAAAGACCCCGAATGCCCACGAGCACGTCGTTTAAATACTGTCTGTATGTGGTGTGTCAAAGTCTCATTGGTTGCATTTGGATGCCTCATTAGCATGCCTACAGTCGAGAGTGCTTCATTTGCATACCCCTGTTCGGGAGGGGTGCATTGAGAGGGCTTATGTCTGCGTATGCGCTGGAGCGTTAACGGTCGACGCCAAGTGGTAACGGTCGCCGCCATTATCAGGTGCGGCCACGCCTTACAATCCTCCTTTGTTCCTATTTTAGGGACACCTCAGGAATGTTCCTATTGTCCTCAGTTAGCAGTTGCCAATTTCCCTGCCTCACTAGCCTGGAAGCTCCTAGAAGGCCTGGGGATCAAATCTGAGTCATATAATTTGTTGTTTGTAAGACAACCTTACTGTGTGCAGCCTAAATGGGCCTCAAACTCAAATCCTCCTGCCTCAGCGTGTGGAATACTGGAGCTTTCAGGACTGCCGCCATAGCAGGTGACAGGGTGACACCACACATCCATGCCGCTTTCCATATTATTCTACCTGTCACTATTATCATATACTGCTGTGTGGTTTTTTGTTTTTTTCCCAAGACAGGCTTCCTCTGTGTAACATCCCTGGCTGTCCTGGACTCACTTTGTAAACCCTTGAACTCGGAGCTGGAGAGATGGCTCAGAGGTAAGAGCACTGACTGCTCTTCCAGAGGTCTTGAGTTCAATTCCCAGCAACCACATGGTGGCTCACAGCCATCTATAATGAGATCTGATGCTCTCTTCTGGCTTGCAGGCAGAATACTGTATACATAATAAATAAATAAATCTTTAAAAAAAAGCCCTTGAACTCACAGAGATCCACCTGCCTCTGCCTCCCAAGTGCCGAGATTATTAGTGTGCCCCACCACTGCCAGCTACCGCTATGACATTTGTGTTTGTTTGTTTTTCCAGTCAGGGTTTCTCTGTGTAGCCTTGGCTGTCCTGGACTTGCTTTGTAGACCAGGCTGGCCTCGAACTCAGAGCAATCTGCCTGCCTCTGCCTCCTGAGTGCTGGGATTAAAGGCGTGCGCCACCATGCCCAACCTGTGTTATGATTCTTTAAAAAAAAGATTTATTTATTAATTATTATGTATACAGTACTCTGCCTGCATGTATACCTGCAGGCCAGAAGAAGGCATCAGATCACATCATAAATGGTTGTGAGCCACCATGTAGTTGCTGGGAATTGAACTCAGGGCCTCTGGAAGAATAGTTGATGCTCTTAACCTCTGAGCCATCTCTCCAGCCCCCACATACTGCTATGATTAGTGAAACAACATTGAAGCGTTTTTGTTTTTGTTTTTGTTTTTCGAGATAGTGTCTCTCTGTGTTAGCTTTGGCTGTCCTGGACTCGCTTTGTAGACCAGGCTGGCCTCGAACTCACAGCGATCCACCTGCCTCTGCCTCCCGAGTGCTGGGATTAAAGGCGTGCGCCACCACTCCCGGTTCATTGAAGCATTTTTAATTGAAGTCCAAACTGTATTCAAATTTCTTTGACTCCTTTTCTGTTCCAGGACCACATACAGAATATTAAATTACATTTAATTGTCACAGTTCCTTCTTCTCAATTATGGCAGTTCCTCAAGCTTCCTTTGTTTTGTTTCTGCTTTTTTGTTTTTAAGATTTAACCTTTGTTAAATCTTGTTTATAGATAGGGTCTTACTATGTAGCCTTGGCTGTCCTCAAACTCAGATCTGCCTGCTTCTGTCTCCTGAGTGCTGCCATTAAAGGCATTCACAACTATTGCTGGTCTCCAGAGGACCCGGTTTTAATTCTCAGCACCACATGACAGCTCATAATCCCTCCATAACGTCAATTCTAGGGGTATTTGATTCCCCCTTCTGGCCTCTGATGGTACTGCATGCACTTGTATAAGTACACAGAGGTGAATAAATAATAAAAATACCTCTTTTTAAAAAACAAAATAATGGCTGCATGTGGTGGCCCACGCCTTTAATCACAGCACTCAGGAGGCAGAGGCAGGCGGATCTCTGTGAGTTGGAGGCCAGCCTTGTCTACAAGGTGAAGCCAAGACAGCCAAGGCTACACGGAGAAACCTTGTCAGTAAAACCAAAAATAAATAAGCCATCACCAGATGGGTGCTTTTGGCATTGGTCGGAGCTCTGCTACTTTTCCCCTTGCTGTGACCGCATGCCTCACAAGGAACAAATTAAGGGAGGAGAGGAGTGTTCGGCCTCACGGCTCAAGAGACGGAGCCCATCGTGACAAGCAAGGCTGGCCCCCTGTATCCAGTCAGGAAGCAGAGAAAGACGAATGGTAATGTGTAGTGGAAAGTGCTGGTGTCTTTAAAAACTCAGTTATGTTATGTAAACATGTTTTTGTTTTACTACCAGGTGTAGGATATGGGCCTGATTCAGATTGTCCACAGCAGCAAACTATTTGCCTCCTGTGGGCTCCGAGAGGGGCTCTTGGCCAGCTGCAGATAGTTTAATTCTGAGGACTCTGGAGAATAAATAAAGGGGGGTGGGGGTGATGGTGGGGGTAGGGAGTGGGAAAGAGGAAGGCTGCTGCTGCTGCTCCCCCATTGCTGCTGCTCCCCCATTGCTGCTCCCGGTTGCTATCATCGACGTAGTTTGAGGAAGCTGGAGATATCTGGAGATGGAGACCGGCTTAACCCAAGGAACCAGCAACGCTAACCACCTGGAACTAACTAAGGAGAATTCTGCTGCCTCCGCCCACGAACCTTCTTTCTCTCCTACCTGGTGTCTGGGTGTTGGAAGATCGGAGTGGCAAAGGGAAAAAGAGACATAAGGAGCCCAATTAAAATAGAATAAAAGGGCTGGAGAGATGGCTCAGAGGTTAAGGGCACTGCCTGCTCTTTGAAAGGTCCTTAGTTCAATTCCCAGCAACCACATGGTGTCTCACAACCATCTACGATGAGATCTTGTGCCCCCTTTTGGCCTGCAGGCATTACATGCAGGCAGAACACTGTATAAATAATAAATAAATCTTAAAAAAATAAAATAAAATAAAAAGCGGGGCGTGGTGGCGCACACCTTTAATCCCAGCACTCGGGAGGCAGAGGCAGGTGGATCGCTGTGAGTTCGAGGCCAGCCTGGTCTACAAAGCGAGTCCAGGATAGCCAGGGCTATCCAGAGAGACTCTGTCTCGAAAAACAAAAATAAAACAAAAACAAAGACAAAAGGGTCTCAGAATGTAGCCCTGGTTGGCCTGGCACTTCCTATGCAGACCAGCCTGGCCTCGAACTCACAGAGATTAAGCTGCTGCCTCTTAAGTTTTGGAGTTAAAGGTATGCACCACTGTGCCCAGCTTCATCTTTGTTGTTGCTGCCATTTATTTTTATATTTCACGTATACAGGTGTTTTACCTTCATGTATGTCTTTGCGCCACATTCATGGCTGGTGGCCCTGGGGGTCCAAAGAGGTGTTGTATTTCCTGGAACTGGAGTTACAGGGAGTTTGTGAGCCGTCATTGTAGGAGCTGGGAACTGAACCCGGATCCTCTGCAAGAACAGCAAGTGCTCTTGACCACTGCGCCGTCTCTCCAATCCTGTTGTGCTGGCTTGGTTATTGTAAAAGGGTTACTTCCCCCCTGAAGTCTCTCTACAGATTTGAGGCAAGCTGCACAGGGAGCGGAAAGGTCCCTAAATGCCGGGTTGAAAGCCACGGTAGCATAGAGGAAGGTGCAGCCCCCGGGAGGGTCACCACAGCTTTGCCTCGATCGCTTCTGGGCTGCCAGAAGGGACACCTGAAGTACTGGACTCCAGCCAGTGGCAGTTCAGCAGCATCTTCCTGCCTCAGCTTCCTGGTGCTGGGACCTTCAAAATGTTACTTTTGTAAGCGGCAAAACTAAAAACAAAACAAAACAAAACCCCACCCCCAAATAAATGAAAAACAAACAAACAAGAAAACCCTTAACATTTCAGTCAAAATAAATGAATACATGACTTGTTTGTCTACATAAATGTATAGTTGCTATAGTCTCCAAAACTCTTAGGGGAAAATATTTCTTCTCCTTAAATGCCTGAAGGACCTAGAGGTGGGTGCTTGGCTCTAGAGTGGGCTGTAAGGGGACCCCAGATTATAGATGCTCTGGGGCTGGAGAGATGGCTCAGAGGTTGGGAGCACCACCTGCTCATCCAGAGGTCCTGGGTTCAATTCCCAGCAACCACATGGTGGCTCACAACCATCTATAATGTGATCTGATGCCCTCTTCTGACATGCAGGTGTACATGCAGGCAAAGCACTGTATACATAATAATAGATAAATACATCTTTGAAAAATGTAACAATTAAGCTTTCATTAAGCCAACTATTGTATGCCTGACCCTGTTTCAAAACTTTCGGAATACATTACATTATTAGTCTGTCTTTGTTAATTTTTATTGATTGATTGATTGATTGATTGATTGATTGGTTTTTCTAGACAGGGTTTCTCTGTGTTAGCCTTGGCTGTCCTGGACTCCTGCTTTGTAGACCAGGCTGACCTTGAACTCACAGCAATCCATCTGCCTCTGCCTCCCAAGTGCTGGGTGAACCATGGCTTATTGGGAACAGAACTCAGGTCCTTTGAAGTCTCTCAGCCACTGAGCCATCATCTCTCTCGCTCCCTTAGTCTCCTTTCTTTGCCTTTGCAGGACTCAGATGAGGCACAGAGCCTCATAAGGCACTCAACAGGAGCCCTACTGCTAACTCATGTGTTCTTCAGTCTGGATTCCCTCTCCACCCCCACCCCACCCCACCCCCTTTTTTTTTTTTAAGACAATGCTTCACCATGTAGCCCATTGGACTAATTTTTTTTTTCAAGACAGGGTTTCTCTGTCTCTAGCTTTGTAGACCAGGGTGGCCTTGAACTCATAGTGATCCGCCTGCCTCTGCTTCCCAAGTGCTGGGATTAAAGACATGCGCCACCACCGCCTGGCTGGACTGAATTTTTAGAGTGGCGGGGAAAAACCTCTTTGAGAGAGTTTCTCCTGACTGCCTGGAGGAGGGGAAGGGATGCTTCATGGAGCTTTTTCAGGACGATTTCCAGGCATCAGGCACAACTCCAAGAACCCTAAGGCAGGAGCAGGCCTGAAGGGAGAAGCAGGGGAATAGGGTAGATTGTGTAGTTCCTTAGAAAGACTTCATGCTGCCGTGCGTGGTGGCGCACCCCTTTAATCCCAGCACTCAGGGAGGCAGAGGCAGGTGGATCGCTGTGAGTTTGAGGCCAGCCTGGTCTACAAGTGAGTCCAGGACAGCCAGGACTGTTACACACAGAAACCCTCTCTCAGAAAAACAAAAACAAAGAAAACCAAACAAAAAGAAAGACTTGGGCTGGAGAGATGGCTCACAGGTTTAAGAGCACCGGCTGCTCTTCTGAAGGTCCCGAGTTCAATTCCCGGCAACCACATGGTGGCTTACAACCATCTGTAATGAGATCTGGTTCCTTCTTCTTCTTCTTCTTCTTCTTCTTCTTCTTCTTCTTCTTCTTCTTCTTCTTCTTCTTCTTCTTCTTCTTCTTCGTTGTTGTTTTTTGGGAGACAGGGTTTCTCTGTGTAGCCTTGGCTGTCCTGGACTCACTCTGAAGACCAGGCTGGCCTCGAACTCACAGCGATCCGCCTGCCTCTGCCTCCCGAGTGCTGGGATTAAAGGCGTGCGTCACCACGCCCGGCCTGGTTCCTTCTTGTGGTGGGCAGGCACACATGTGGGCAGAATAATAAATAATAAATAAATCTTAAAAAAAAAAAAAGACTTGTGCTTTTGACATTGAGCAAAAAGGCACTTAAAACATCCTTCAATACTAGTTTATGGGATTTTCTTCCCAGTGTCTGGCTTGGAGATTAGAGATGTGTGTCCAGGTGACATGAGGGCTGACAGGGACCTGCCCCTGCAACTCCCACCACTATCCCTCCCAGGCTGGGGTGTGGCTCACTTCCACCCCTTTCAGTTGTTTTTATGACACATTCCCAGCCCTGGGGACTCAGTTTCCCAATGAGAGAGGAAATTAAAGGTATCTGGTGTGTGTTGTGTGTGAGGTGCAGACTCCACAACCTGTCTCCCTTTCCCCGCAGGCACGCGTTGACTTCTGGGACAATCACTGTGGGAGCCTCCCAGTGGGGCAGGGACTGGGAGTCAAGAGAAACTAGGAATAAAGAAGAGTGGGCGGCAGGTCACCCTGCAAATCTGCAAGACCCCCCTTCCCCACCTCTCCTGGCCTGACACAATGGCTGGGTGGGGCGGAGGAACCAGCTTCCTCTGTGGAGATGGAAATCTAGGCCTTCAGTTCCCGCCCCAAAGACTCAGGAACAGTTATTTGGAGTTACAGACCTTGGTGCAGGCATTTGGTGCTCCAAGGGGACAGGAAGATAGGCCGAAAACAGAAACCCCTTCAAACCATAAAGGTAAATTCCTGGGGTGGGGGGGGTCCTCTGCAGATGGCAGGGGGTTGGCGGAATGAAGAGAGGTTCCCTCCCTCGGTGCGAAGTGTGCTTGGCTCACCCCAAGGCAATCCGTTGGAAATCGGGGTGATAGACAGTTATTCAAGTGGTAGGAGCCACGGCCAGACATCCCTTAGCTAAGAGGGAGGCACGCGGATGGGCATGCCGCACTGTATCGCCAGCCTGGCTTGCCAGGGCCACCCCATCCTCTTCCAACCCCGCCACACAGCAGAACAGGTGAAGGCGGGGTGGAGGTGGGGGTGTCACAAAGCAGCCTCTTCCCTCCATACCTGGCCTCCAGCCTTTTCAAACCTCGGACACCTTGGGTGCGGGATTCCTCCCATCCTCTAGGCCCGGTGTGCGCATGTGGAGCACCGTGGTGCGGCTGAGGGGGGTGTCGTCCGGTTGGGAGGAGGATCGGATTCCTGTTTCCTGCCCCTACTCACACAGCCCGAGGAGGTGACTGAGAGTGGAGGGAACTGGAGGGTAAGTGCCTGGGGCCTCCCACTATCCGGGCCCTGTAAACCGCCTGAGTCTGGAGCAGGCAAGGAAGTGAAATGCAGGTCCCTGGGACGGGGGAAGAGTGGGTTCGCGGAAGGGGCAGAGGCTGGGAACAGGAGGGCAAGCTTGGGTGACCTCACTGAAGGGTTGGCTTCCTGGCAGCATGTAGGGGCCACTGAGCGAGCTGTGATCTAAGGGGTCCCCGCTACCCATCTTTTCTCAAGAACCTAACCTGGGACCTGGAAGGCTATGACTTCTGACTGCTCCAGGGAACTTAGGGGCACTCTTGTGTCCGAGCTCTGGTCCCCCACCCTCCTTGTCCCCAAGAGGAAGAGAAGCGTAGGACCCAGCGTCCCAGGACCACTGGTCCTGTGCTTCGGCCCGGCTTGCGGCCACCTCCCTGGCATCCAGACAGGACCCAGCGTCCCACTGGAGCCTCTCTCTGTGACCAGACCTAGGTGCGGCAGGAACCAGGATGGGGAGCAGAAGAGACCAGGCTGGGGCCCCCTGGTCTCCTGGGGTCAGAGGCTCCAGGAATCTTCATGGCAGGAAAAGGAGACTAAAAATAATCCGGAAAGGGAGGGAGAGTCAGTCGGGAGAGAGGAACTGGGAAATGGGAGGGGGAGGAGGGGCAGCCGGAGCCGGGAAACAGTGATGCATCCCTCAGCTCAGCCGCCACAGAACCACAGAACGCGGGCCACAGCCACTCACTTCTCGGTGCATCCGTGACACGTCACGATTCACCCCCCTCACCCACGGCACACCCAAGCCCCACTCGTCCAGGACTATAAACCCCTACACACACACACACACACACACACACACACACACACACACACACTGGTTAAACCAGCAAGCTGAGTTCCCCTGGCTGCGCCTTACTGGTTCTCTGTCACCCCATACTCCCCAACTGCTTGTCCTTAGCCCCGCTGTGTCCTCTGGCCTGACTCCCAGCGAATGTCAAAACACACAAAAGCTGGGCATTGCGGGCACAGGTCTGTAATCCCAGCAGCGCTCCGCTTCGGAGGGAGGCTGAGGCAGGAGGATCAGAAGTATGAGGCCAGTCTGCGATGCCTAATGAGAGACCTTATCTTTAAAAAGGAAAAACTAGGCTGGGGTGTGGTGGCGCCGTCTTTAATCCCAGCACTGGGGAGGCAGAGGCAGGAGGAACGCTGTGAGTTCGAGGGCAGCCTGGTCTAAAAAGCGAGTCTAGGACAGCCAAAGGCTACCATAGAGACCCTGTCTCGAAAACCCAAAAAACAAACAAACAAACGCATAGAAGAGGGGAAAAAAGGAGGGAAGTGCACCAGCCTTCAATCTCCACTCAAAAACATGGCCCCAGTCCACCCACCAGGGGAGACACTGAGGGCCACTTTCTCCCTCCACCCTCCTCAGGGATGACTTTCTCAGAACACTCCACTTCTCGGAAACACTCAGAAGACGATGTCAGCGCAGTCTCTTCCTGCAGCCACACCCCCTACCCTGAAGCCCCCTCGGATCATCCGCCCCCGGCCCCCTTCTCGCCACAGAGCTCCACACTCGCCTGGGCCTCCTCACAATGGCTCCTCCCCGAAAGCATGTCCTCAGATTTCCAACGATGCCCCTTCGGCTCCGATGTGCACCTCCATCTTCTGGGAACCCCCCACCGCTTCCCTGAAGCCCTCTGCCCTTCTACCCCCCTCGGCTTCTAGAGCCAGCCTGGATTCTCAGACTTCCGACTCACCTTCCAGCACACCCAGTCCCAGCCCAGTGTCCCGGCGCTCCGCCTCCCCGGAGCCGGCTCCCTGCTCTCCTGTACCCCCACCCAAGCCCTCGGGGTCTCCCCGAACACCGCTGCCCTCGCTCCCTGTGCCTCTCCAGGATGGCTCGGCCTCGGCCCCTGGCACGGTTCGCAGGCTGGCGGGCAAGTTTGAATGGGGGGCTGACGGCAAGGCCAGGTCCTCAGACTCTCTGGAGCGATGCTCCCAAGGGAGCGCGGACGTGAATGGGGAGAGAGAGACCCCCCTAGTCGCCCTTCCCGGGACCGGGTCGCAGGAGAACGGCGCTCCCGGAGGTAAGCTTATGCTGCGGTTGGGCGGCCTCAACGTAGCTCTTTGTTTTCCATGTTTGTAGACTGTAGACTTTGAAGGGCTAGACTTTCTTTTTGGTTTCTCTGTGTAACCTTGGCTGTCCTAGACTCGCTTTGTAGACCAGGCTGGCCTCAAACTCACAGCGATCCACCTGTCTCTGCCTCCCGAAGGCTGGGATTAAAGGTGTGCGCGCCACCACCACCCGGCTAAGGCTAAGGCTAGAATTTCTAATGTAGATTTTGCGTTTGAGAAATCCGTTTTCTGCGTTTCTCAGAGTGCGCGGACCGTGGCGGTGGAGGAGACCTGTAGATAGCCTGGGTTAGCCCTTGATGTGGGGTAGAGTTGTAGACGGGATGGGCAATGCTCCTTAGGCAACCTCTTCTGCCACAGACGCTGCCCTGGCCTGCCCGCCACGCTGCCCCTGTGTTTGCCACGTAGCAAAGCCTGGCCTGGAGCTCCGATGGGTGCCTGTGGGGAGTACTGAGGACATCCTCAGGGCGCCCTGCCGGGCATCCCCACTCCGAGCCTCACGCTCCCGCATCAACGCTCCAGTCATCAGCCACCCTCCTGTTGTCCTCACATCCTACCGCTCCACCGCCGAGCGCAAACTCCTACCTCCCCTCAAGCCGCCCAAGCCAACTAGAGTCAGACAGGGTACCAGCACCTCTGAGGAGCTTCCACAGCCGGACCTGGAACTGCCTTCAGAAGATGGAATCCAAACAGGTGCAAGACCTGAGAGTTCAGGACGCGGAGGGGAGGGAGGGGACGTGGCGCCTGGAGTTGGTAGGATCGCTGGGCTTTGGGGGGGGGGGGGTTGGGGGGGGTGGGACTTGGGTAGCCATCTACAATCCCACGGTGGCTTGGACTTCTCCTTTTTTTCTCTCCCAGCTGCTGCTCTGGGGAGTGGTAGTTTTGGAGATGGGGGTGGGGAGTGGGGGGATGGGGCAGCGCTGAGGCTCGGTGTCTTAGGCTGAGATTAGTTCTGGTCACTCTGGGTTTTCTCTCCAGGGGACAGACCTGAAGAAATTCCTCAGCATGCTCCTCCTGTAGCCCTGGAGAAAAGGTACCGAACTCCGAACTCCCCACGTAGGCTTCCCCTCTCCTCTCACCTCACCGTGCTCTCACCTAGGGTCGCTAACCTTCAGATCCCCAGGAATACTAGCTTACTCAGGTATGGGGGGGCAGGGGGAGCCAGGACTCCAGAGACAAGGAGCCCAGGATTTTAATCTGACCTCTCTCCCTATTAGTCATGAAACCTTTAGTACATTATCTTTTCCTGGGTCTCGGAGTCTTTCCCTTAGAAATAGGGCTAAGCACGCCTCTGTCCCATCCGGCTAGTGAGGCAAGTCGTGCAGAACTTCTGGCCGCAGGCCAGGCTACGTGGCACAGCTCTAATCTCAGCACTCAGCACACCGAGGCAGGGAAATCAGGAGTCCAGGCCGGCCTGGAATAGTTTCACAGTTCATTTTCAAAACAACAACAATGAACCAACAGCAAAGCAAAGCAACAAACCCCAAAAGGCAGGGCCAAGCTCTGATTTTCTTTTCTTTTTTCTTTTTTCTTTTTTTTTGGTTTTTCAAGACAGGGTTTCTCTGTGTAGCCTTAGCTATCCAGGACTCGCTTTGTAGACCAGGCTGGCCTCGAACTCAAAGTGATCCGCCTGCCTCTGCCTCTGCCTCCCAAGTGCTGGGACTACAGGTGTGCGCCACCACGCCCGGCCTTACTTTAATTTTCTTATTGTGACTTTATATTAATTTTTTTTCAGACAGGGTTTCTCTGTGTAGCCTTGGCTGTCCTGGACTCACTGTATAGACCAGGCTGGCCTTGAACTCACAGTGATCCACCTGCCTCTGCCTTCCTAAGTGCTGGGATTAAAGGTGTGCGCCACCACGCCTGGGTAAAACACATTTTTAATATTTATTTTTTTATTTTTCATTTCTTTGTTTGTTTTTTTTCCAGACAGGGTTTTTCTGTGTAACAGCCCTAGAACTCACTTTGTAGCCCAGCGTGGCCTTGAACTCATATGAATCCTCCTGCTTCTGCCTCCCTAGTGCTGGGATTAAAGGCATAGAGAGCCATGCCTGGCTAAAATTTCTTTTTAATTATGTGTAAGGGCCCACTGATCCCCAACCCCCTCCATAGGTTGAGTTACAGGCAGTTATGAGCCACCTGATGTGGACGCCATGAATCAAATTTGGATCCCTCTGCGAAAGTAGCGCAGGCTCTTACCCGCTGAGCCATTTCTCAAGCCCTCTGTTAAAATGATGGTTGGCAAAACCATTTGGCAACCATGGCCACCTATTACGCTGTCCAGGCTTGCTAATCATCTTAGATTGGTTTTTTTTTTTGTTTTTTGTTTTTAATCAGAAGTAATCATCTAGGTATGTTTTTTTAATCAGACATAATCATCTGGGCATGTCCGTTTGCTTAGAGGATATTTACTGCAGCAGCTTTTACCTTGAGTGAATGAACGGCTGGCAACCAGAAGATGCTACCAGAGCTGTCCAGACAAGGCAGCGCTGCGAGCCGGCTAGAGGGAGGGGCCGGAAAGCATCTGCTTCACGCTAGTTGATGTGGCAGGAGTGTTTAGGGCCTGATTTGCCCAGGGCCTCCCCTCCAACAGGCACATAGGAACACATGGGATTTGATCTGGGGAGCTCCCTCCACACAATGTGTGTCTCTCTCTTCTGGTACCAGGGGAATTACACCACCACCACCACCCCTCACATGGCTTCCTTTCTTTCTCCACAGGGATGAGGAAGGACCCGAAGGGCTGAGGGAGCAGCAGTGGGAGCTGCCTCTGCAGGACGGTGGGTCTCTGCTGTGACAGGCAGGAGGGGAGGGTTCTGCTCCCTGGACTTCCCTGACGTCGTGCTCTGTCTACCTTCCAGAACCTTTATACCAGACGTACCGAGCAGCTGTGCTGTCAGAGGAGCTGTGGGGCGTGGGTGAGGATGGGGGTCCCTCTCCAGCTAATCCCGGAGAAGCGCCCACCTTCTCCAGGCTCCCCGGACCTCGAAACACCCTGTGGCAGGAGCTCCCAGCTGTGCGAGCCAGCGGTCTCTTAGAGAGTCTAAGCCCGGAGGAAAGGCGCATGCAGGAGGTGGGCGCCTGTGTGGGACTGAGATGGCTGGGCTGGGGGCAGGGAGGGCACGTGGCCTGAGTACTAGGGCAGGTGGGAGGTGGCTGGCCTTTCTACTGTGGCCCTGTCCCCTGTCTAGAGCCTGTTTGAGGTGGTGACCTCAGAAGCCTCCTACCTGCGC
The DNA here is from genome assembly GCF_964271855.1 of Acomys minous. Lineage (NCBI taxonomy): Eukaryota > Metazoa > Chordata > Mammalia > Rodentia > Muridae > Acomys > Acomys minous. Next base: position 3,357,028 of record NC_140498.1, read on the forward strand.
TCCCTGAGGCTGCTGACTGACACCTTCGTCCTGAGCCAGGCTCTCCGGGACACACTCACACCTAGGGATCACCACACGCTTTTCTCCAATGTGCAGCGCGTCCAGGGTGTCAGTGAGCGGTCAGTGGGGCCCTGTCTTCCTAGGAATCTGGGCCTTGGGCTGTTGAACAACCTCCCTTAGCTTTCTTCCTCTTCTAGATCTTTCCATAAACCCAGTTAGTTTTCAGCACTCTCCTGAAAACCCTGGAAAACCAGACTCTTTGTGTGCCCCCCCCCTTTTTTTTTTCTGGTTTTTCGAGACAGGGTTTCTCTGTGTAGCCTTGGTGTCCTGGACTCACTTTGTAGACCAGGCTGGCCTTGAACTCATAGCGAATGCAGGCATTCAAGGCGCGCACCACTGCGCCCGGCTTTCTGTCCCCCTTTTTTGTTGTTGTTTTTCGAGACAGGGTTTCTCTGTGTAGCCTTGGCTGTCCTGGACCCGCTTTATAGACCAGGCTGGCCTCGAACTCACAGCGATCCACCTGCCTCTGCCTCCCAAGTGCTGAGATTATAGGTGTGCGCCACCGTGCCCAGCTTCTGTCCCCTTAATTGCTTCCTCTGTGCTCTCAGGTTTCTAGGAACACTACTGTCTCGTGTCCGTTCCTCCCCACACATCAGTGACCTGTGTGATGTGGTGCACGCCCACGCCGTCGGCCCTTTCACAGTGTACGTGGATTACGTACGGAACCAACAGTACCAGGAGGAGACCTACAGCCGACTTCTGTGAGGACCGCGGTTTTCTCCTTTCTCCCCGGAATGCGTTCCCAAGAACACCAGTGTGTAGAGCTGAGCCTTATATGTACATATCTACGAAAATAATTTACAAACTAGGCCCAGGAATAGACTAACAGTAGCTAACAATAAAACAGAAAACTTAGATCCATATAATGTGCTAAAATTGTCGGCATCACTATGCTCGCACTTTATGGACATTAGTAAGTACAGTAAGAATTACTTGGATGCAGCTCCGTTGACGCCACCGTGGTCAGTTTGATAAGCAGGACAGCTACCAGGTCTAATGGGCGGGTGGCGCATACACACGGATACACCAGACAAAGGACTGATTATTGCTGTCCCAGATAAGATAGGGTGGGGCGCCTTTCGATTTTTATCTCTGCTAGTCAGAAAAGCATTTGAAATGTATGAATTGTCTGTTTCTGGAGCATTCCACTTAACGGTGTTGGGTCCTTGAAATTATAAAAGTAAAACTATGGAGAAGGGCATTTCTGTATCCCAAAGGTGGAGGCGGAGCCTGTGGAAACCTGTTAAGGCTGAGGCCAGAGCTCCTGGCAGGGCTCCTGGCCGACCTTCAGGGAGTCCCTAAGCATCTGGGCTTTCTTCTCAGGGACACAAACATGCGCTTCTCCGCGGAGCTGAGAAAGCTTCAGAGCCTCCCCAAATGTGAGCGCCTCCCGCTGCCTTCTTTTCTGCTGCTGCCCTTCCAGCGCATCACCCGCCTCCGGATGCTGTTGCAGGTTAGCGTCCTGGCTCAGGCCTGCCCTCAGCTCCTCAGTGGGCAGACTGGTTTAGAGAAAGCCTTCTGGATACTTCCTTCCACTCAGTCTCAAACTAGTTGAGATCTCCAAAGGAACAAACAATGGTTTGGGGGAGGAATGAAAACCAAACTTTAAGCTGGGTGGTGGTGTCGCAAGCCTTACAGCCCAGCACCCAGCAGGCAGAGGCAGGTGGATCTCTGTGAGTTCAAGGCCAGCCTGGTCTATAGAGTGAGTTCCAGAACAGCCAACAGCTACACAGAGAAACCCTGTCTTGAAGACAGACAAACAAAAAACAAACCTCAGATATTCCAGTGTTTGTGGACTTCAGAGGGCCACTGTAAATACTGTATATAATGTATCTATAAAATTGGATTTTGCTGGTGGCTGCGTGGTGAGTGGAGAACTGTAGACAGCATGCCCAGCATGTACAAAGAAGGCCTTGGATACAGTCTCCAGTGCAAGTAAAATAAATGTAAAAAAAAAAAAAAGTAGGATTTAAAAATGGGGTTTTGAGAGGATTTTTTTTTTTTTTTTTTTTGGTTTTTGGTTTTTGGTTTTTAACTGTCCTGGACTCACTTTGTAGACCAGGCTGGCCTCGAACTCACAGCGATCTGCCTGCCTCTGCATCCCGAGTGCTGGGACTACAGGCGTGCACCATTACACTCGGCATTTTTTTTTCTTATTTTTTTGAAAGAGTTTCTGTGTAGTCCTAGCTGTCTTGGAACTGGCTTTGTAGACCAGGCTGGCCTTGAACTCAGAGATCTGCCTTTCCCCACTGTGCCATGACAGGACACATCGCAGGAATCAGTTCTCGAGTTCTCTCCCTTGGTCCCACAAAAGCTCTTACCCTCTGAGCCAGAGAAACGCCTTTCAACCCCAAGTATAGACGCCCCTTCGACTAACTTACCTAATATTGGAATTTTACAATGTATTTATATATTTTGATTTTCTATGTATGTTTTGCCTGCGTGTATATATGTGTGTCGCATGTGTGCCTAGTGCCTGTGGAGGCTGGAAAAGTGGGTTGTATCCTCTGGAACTGGAGTTACAGTCAGTTGTGAGCTACCGTGTGACTGCTGGGAGCTGAACCTGGGTCCTCTGAAAAGGCACTGAGCGCTCTTAACTGCTGAGCCATCCCTTCAGCCTTCCAATATTTCTTCCTTTCTTTTCTTTTTCTTTTCAAGACAGGGTTTCTCTGTGTAGCCTTGGCTGTCCTGGACTTGACCAGGCTGGCCTCGAACTCAGAGATCCGACTTCCTCTGCCTCCTGAGTGCTGGGATTACAGGTGTGCGCCACTACACTGGACTAGTATTAGAATCTTAATGTGAAAACTATTGTTTTCTTTCTTTCTTTTTTTTTTTCTTCTTTGTTTTGAGACATCTGGCTTTGGTTTTTTTGGTTTGTTTGTTTGTTTTGTTTATTGTTTTACAGTTTGCGTTTGGTTGTTGTTGTTTTTTAGAACTTACTACAAAGTTCAGGCCAGCCTCACACTTGCAGTCTTCTGCCTCAGCTTCTTGTGTTTCCGGACTATCTTTTGTTATTTTTATTTTTTAAATTTAATTCTCCTCAGCCAGGCCGTGGTGGCGCAGACCTTTGATCCCAGCACTTGGGAGGCAGAAGCAGGTGGATCACTGTGAGTTTGAGGCCATCCTGGTCTATAAAGCAAGTCCAGGACAGCCAAGGCTACACAGAGAAACCCTGTCTCAGAAAAGCAACAACAAAAACATTGAATTCTTCTCATGTGTTGGAGGATGGAGCTGATGCCTCACTCATGCTGAACAAGTGTTCTACCACGGAGCTTCTAGCCAGCTTCTGTTAGTTTTATTCAGCTTTGTCTGGCTTCTGTGCAGACAGCATGCGAACAGTAACACCGTCCTACCTCAGGGAGTGCTGGGTGTGTCCTTTGAGGCCCAGTGCTGAGCGCTCTATGGTTGTGTAGCCCCAGGGATAAGTGTACAAGGACAGGAGCCATTATTTACACGACTTTTATAAAGGAGGAGACTGAGGTGCAGTTTGAATAATTTGGCTTAATTCATGCAAAAAATAATGGATGGAACCAGGTGTGGTGGTTCATGCCTGTACTCCCAGCATTCCAGAGGCTTGGGCAGAAGGATTCAGAGTTCAAGGCCAGCCAGGGCTGCTTAGCAGAAAACAAACAAAAACAAAACCCCCCACTAAACCAAAAAATACTGTTTCAGAAAAACATACACACTAAAAATAAAATAAACAGGAATCCAGGCATTTCTAACTGCCCTGCTATACTGTTAGGCTGGTTATATAAAAGCAACACCCCTCTCCCCGGCCCCCCCGCATTTATGGGTGCCCAGAGTCCTTGTATATATTATCTCATAGAATCCTCAGAATGCTAAGTAGGTATCAGCTCCATCTTATAAATGGGGAAACTGAGGCTCTGAGCAGTAACATGGCTTGCTCAGGCTCTGGCAGCTGGTAAACGGTAGGTCTCATGGCCTTGCTGAGGGTTATCTGGGTGGCCCTGTGAACCCTAAAGGGAATTATTTGGTAAAACTGGGCGGGGTCCGCAGCACCTCAGAATCTCAGGGGCACGAAGGACTCAGTCACCCTTCCTCCTTGTTTTCCAGAATATCCTAAGCCAGACAGAGGAGGGGTCCAGTCGTCAGGAGAATGCCCAGAAGGCACTGGGTGCTGTGAGCAAGGTGGGCAGGGCGGAAGTGGAGGAGGAAAGAGGTGCCAAGTGGTAGAGGGGAGGTGGGAGGGGCAGACGGCCACTGGGATGCGTGACTCCACTTTCCTCACCAGATCATTGAGCGCTGCAGCCTTGAGGTGGGGCGCATGAAGCAGACCGAAGAGCTGATCCGCCTCACCCAAAGGTTGCGCTTCCACAAAGTCAAGGTTAGTCCTGCCCAGACTCTCCATTTGGCCTTTCCTCACCATGCTGCCGAGGTTAGACCCTTCTCTCTCCCCGCCCCCGCCCCCCACAGGCTCTACCGCTGGTCTCCTGGTCAAGACGCCTGGAGCTGCAGGGGGAGCTGACGGAGCTGGGGTGTCGGAGGGGTGGTGTGCTCTTCACCTCCCGCCCCCGCTTCACTCCCCTCTGCCTGCTGCTCTTCAGTGACCTGCTGCTCATCACTCAGCCCAAGAGGTGAGTCCTGCGTGGGAGTGGAGGGAGGCGGAGCCGGGGTGGGGAAGAGGCACCCAGCGCGACGGACGCCTGGCTCTCCTCTGAACGCCCTCTTCCCCGGGCAGTGGGCAGCGGCTGCAGGTTCTGGACTATGCCCATCGCTCCCTGGTGCAGGCCCAGCAGGTTCCTGACCCATCCGGACCCCCTACATTCCGGCTCTCGCTTCTCAGCAACCATCAGGGCCGCCCCACCCACAGGCTATTGCAAGCCGCCTCTCTGTGAGTCGTGAGGACAGCCTTGGGGGTTGGTAGAGCGCTGGCCTAGCAGGCACCAGACCCTCGATACAAACCCCAGCACTGCCGAAGACAACCAACCATCATGGCAGCATGCCTCTCTTATCTGAGCCCTGGGGAGACTGGGCGGCCTTATCAAAACATGCAAACAAAGCCAGGCTGTGGTGGCGCACGCACGCACGCACGCACGCACGCACGCACGCCTTTAATCTCAGCACTTGGGAGGCAGAGGCAGGTGGAGTTCGAGGCCAGCGTCGACATAAAGCAAGTCTAGGACAGTCACGACTACACAAAGAAACTCTGCCTGGAAAAACAAAACAAAACAAAAATACAAAACAAAACATGCAAACAAGCAAGCCACCCATAGGACCCTCACCTGACCTTTCACACTGCGTACGTACTCTACTGCTGTTCTCTCTCCTCTGACGTCCCTGTTTCTTCTCCGAGGAGTAGCCCGGGGCCAACCGTGAACCCCCTCCCCTGTTCACCACTAGGTCAGACATGCAGCGCTGGCTGGGAGCCTTTCCCACCCCGGGTCCCCTTCCCTGTTCCTCAGACACCATCTATGAGGACTGTGGTAAGTACCTCTCAAAAGGCGGAGGGGAAGAAACAGGAGTCTTAGGGGGAATTCAGGATGGCAACTAAAAGGAAACAGGGTCCAACTGAAACGGTACCCACACTTCCTTCACCAGAGTGCTCCCAAGAGCTGTGTACAGAGCCGTCTACACCGTCCAAGCCTGAGGGGCAAAGTCTGGAGCCCAAGGGCCCCCGAAAGCATCTGCACAAGAATCCTGAAGGTGAGGGAGCCTTTCATGTAATCATTCAGGAAATATTTATTGAGCAGCATGAGCCAAACACTAATGTTTGATTTTCCTCCTGGCAGTGCTGGCCTCTAGTCCTTGCCTTACGCATGATAGGCAAATGCTGCACTAAGGAGCCACACCCTGGCCCTGGTGGCATATACTTAATTTTATTTTTATTATTATTATTATTTTTTGTTTTGTTTTGTTTTTTGAGACAGGGTTTCTCTGTGTAGCCTTGGCTGTTCTGGACTCACTTTGTAGACCAGGCTGGCCTCAAACTCACAGCGATCCATATTTATTTGTTTTTTTAAAAATAGTTTATTTAATTTTACTTTGTACATTGGTAGGAGGATATCAGATCCTGTGGAACTGGAGTTGTGAGCTGCCATGTGGTTGCTGGAATTGAACCTAGGTCCTTTGGAAGAACAGACAGTGCTCTTAACCACTGAGCCATCTCTCCAGCCCCTGTTTATTATGTATACAGTGTTCTGCCCAAAGGTGCGCCTGCACACCAGAAGAGGGCACCAGATCTCATTATAGATGGTTGTGAGCCACAAGGTGGTTGCTGGGAACTGAACTCAGGACCTCTGGAAGAACAGTCAGTACTTTTAACCTCTAAGCCATCTCTCCAGCCACAGTTTGTTTTGGTTTTCCCAAGATAGGTTTTTTTCTGTGTAGCTCTGGCTGTCCTAGAACTCACTCCATAGACCATGCTAACCTTGAACTCAGAGAGATCCACCTGCCTTTGCCTTCCAAGTGCTAAGATTAAAGACATGGGCTACCACTGCCTGCCTGAGACTCCGTCTCAAAAATAAAATAAAATAAAATAAATCCAGTAGTGGCTTCTATTCCCACTTCCAGCACGGGGGAGGTTGTTTGTTTGATTGGGTTACATAGTGAATTCTGAACCAGCTAGAACTAGATAGCAGGACATTGTCTCAAACAAAACAGGTCTAAATGGGATAAATAAGTATAAATTATATGTAGTATGTGGGAAGGGGTGGGGCGCAATGAAAAAAGGAGTAAGGAAGGTGGGGGTTCTAGGGTTCGGGGAGACAGACCTCACTAGGAGGCAAGGTGTGAGCTTGGCAGAGGTGGCTCAGTCTGCGTGGCCAGTGTCTGGAGGGGGCGTAGAGCAGGTGGACTGTACAGCGAAGGCCTGGTTCCTGTTGTGCAGGAGAGGAGGTGTAAGGAGGCCCCTGGGCCGAGGCTCATCCGGGAAGGGGGGCGGGAGCAAATCAGGCCACAGAGACAGGATCTTTCCGTCCCCCGAAGGGATTCTTTTTTCAGATTTATTTTTCTTCATTATTTAAGTTTTTGTTTGTTTTGTTTTGTTTTGGGTTTTTTGTTTTTGTTTTTGTTTTTGAAGACAGGGTTTCTCTGTGTATCCTTGGCTGTCCTGGACTCACTTTGTAGACCAGGCTGGCCTCGAGCTCACAGAGACCCACCTGCCTCTGTCTCCCGAGTGCTGGGATTAAAGGTATGCACCACCACGGCCGGCCCTATTTAAGTTTTTAAAGATTCATCTGTTTTATTATTTTATGTATATGAGTGTCTTGCCAGCCTGTATGTCTGTGCACATGTGTGTGCCTGGCGCCTGCTGGGGTCAGAAGATGGCACTGGAGCCCTTGGGACTGGAGTTCCTGATGGTTGTGGGTCACCATGGGGGTGGTGGGAATTGAACCAGGTCCTCTGGAAGAGCACCAGTTTCTCTTAACTCCGGCTCAGAGGCTCTTCTGATTGAGTAACGTGAGTCGTCACTGCAGGACCCAGCATAGAATTGACACACATCCTCTCGGATGCTGACATCCCTTCCAGGAGCAATAGTGGCTGAGATGGAGTGTTCTGGGCTTTTCCGCTAGTCTCCAACCCGCCATGTCCCTGAGACCTCCCCCCGCCACACCCCACCACCTGGCTTCTGTCCTTGCTCCACACAAGCCTTTCTTTCCTTCTGCCCCAGGTTGGCTCAAGGGGCTTCCTGGAGCCTTCCCTGCCCAACTGGTGTGTGAGGTCACAGGAGAACATGAGAGGAGAAAGCATCTTCGCCAGCATCAGAAGCTCCTTGAGGCTGCGGGACCCTCTTCAGACACTCCCGACACCCCTCAACCCTAATGCAGCCTAGGGAGGGGCACAGATTGGGACACTGGCAGCAGCATGCAGAAGACAAAGTCTGCCCACCTGTCCATCCATCCGTCCGTCCACTCATCCATCTACCTATTTGCTGTCAGTGGAAACACTACCTCTCGTGGCAGCCAATAGGGATAGAGCTTCCAGACAGAGGAGCTCATGGACAAGGCCATCTGAGCCCAGGACAACAAGAAAGAACGAGGATTGCTTGAATGTGTTGCCAGCAGAGTCAGGAGCTAAGTACAGAGTGGCCAAGGCTGAGGCCCTGGCTCTCAAGTATCCCCGAATGGTCACAACCTAGGAAGACAAAGCCGGGGCATTGAGAAATGGCATCACTGGAGTAGTCCTGTTGGAAGCAGGGATGGGCCGGGACCCATCAGCCCAAGGAGATGGTGATTTGGGCCCAGGAAATCAGTAGTCACCCAACTTGGCTCTTCACAAGCCACTGGTCCTGCTTTTTGAGTATAGGAAGAAACATTAATCCGATACTTCTGTTTCTGGGATGTTTCCTGTGCCCTTTCAAACCACTTCCTTTCTTCTAGAAGAACCAAGAGTGCATCTCAGAGGACATGTTTGCATTTGTGTCCATGTATATAGGAAGGCAATTGTGTTGAGTGTGTGTGTGTGTGTGTAACAGAGAGAGAGAGAGAGAGAGAGAGAGACTCCTGTCAGTGACTGAAAACGTATATTTCTTTTTTCATCTCACATTTTTCCTGTTATTTTCTCCAAAGAAATCATTTGCCCTGAGTTCTAAAGGAGAGTAGAGTGTAGCTTGCCCAGAGGCTGGGACTGTGGATGGACGCCACGGATTCTGGGTCTCTTGTCTCTCTCTGGGTTCCATGACAGTTGAAGGGTGACGTAATGAAGCAGCCAGTGGCCTGGCAAAGAAGGCACAAGGAACCAAACATCTGGGATGCAGAATCCTCTGCAGTCTGTGGACTTTTTCCTATCCCAGGCACTGACCTCCGCCCCCCACGTCTCCCAGCTTGAGGTGTCCTCGTGATGTCCGCCCGCCTCAGCCTCAGGCTGCAGAACAAGCTGCGTCCCTGGCCAGCCGGCCAGCCGGTGACCGTGCTGGGCTTCTATCCCCTCAAGCAGCCGGTGACCATGCTGGGCCTCTATCCTCTCAGAAACAGAAGGGCAGATTCAGGAGGGATTAGAAAGCTGGTGCAGCTGGTTGCCCAACCTCAACTGCGGTTTCTGCGGCTGAGAGCCTGTCCTGCGTGATGCCGGCAAAGGAGGTGAAGCAGACAGTTGCTGGGGGCGGGGCCCAGGCCTGGTCAAAGGCTTTTCTTTCACAACTGTGCAGTACTGTCCCTTTATCTATGACAAGCTGCCCAGACAGAAGCTGCCGTGAAGACTAGGGGAGGTGTGATGACTCTGGGGTCTTGAAGGCAGAAGGGCACTCGGCATGTCCTCAGTGTTCACTCAGCAAAGTGCTGGCCACGTGAGATGGTGGCATCTTTCTGAGGCTCTTCAAGGCTTGAAAGAGCAGTGGTCTACAATATGGTTTTATATGGGGAAATGCAAATAAAATGCATTTTAGAAAAGAAACACATACATATAATGTTCAATTTCTTTCTGTTGTTTTTTTTTAGGTTTTTTGAGACAGGGTTTCTCTGTGTAGCCTTGGCTGTCCTGGACTCACTTTGTAATCCAGGCTGGCCTCGAACTCACAGTGATCCACCTGTTTCTGCCTCCCGAGCGCTGGGATTAAAGGCATGCGCCACCACGCCCGGCTTCTTTTTTTTTTTTTAAATTAATTTATTTTTATGTTACATGCATCGCTGTTTTACCTGCATGTAAGTCTGTGTGAGGGTGTCAGCTCTTGGAGGTACAGACAGTTGTGAACTGCCATGTGGTTGCTGGGAATTGAACCCGGGTCCTCTGGAAAAGCAGCCAGTGCTCTTAACCACAGAGCCATCTCTCCAGCCCCTTTTTATTTTTAATTTTTGTATTTTATTTATTTATTTATTTTTGGGTTTTTTGAGACAGGGTTTCTCTGTATAACCTAGACTCACTTTGTACACCAGGCTGGCCTCGAACTCACAGCGATCTACCTGCTGCTGCCTCCTGAGTGCTGGGAATTGAACTCAGGACCTCTGCTCTTAACCACTGAGCCATCTCTCCAGCCCTTAAATATTTTCTTTAACAGAGGGCAGGTTCGGCGCTTTTATACCTATGCCATTGATGTTGCTATTTCTTGGGATCTGGGGAAGGTTCGTGTTCTTTTTTTTTTTTTTTTTTTTTTTTTTTTTTTGGTTTTTTGAGACAGGGTTTCTCTGTGTAGCCTTGGTTGTCCTGGACTCACTTTGTAGACCAGGCTGGCCTCGAACTCACAGCAATCCGCCTGCCTCTGCCTCCCGAGTGCTAGGATTAAAGGCGTGCGCCACCACGCCCCGCTAAGGTTCGTGTTCTTTACAGTTGGGCCGGCGTGGCTGCGTCTCCCGCTAAGCTAGCGTCAGATCGCGCCGCTGTGCACACGGGTCTCGGTCTCATTCCCTCCAGCGCCCTCTCGCGTCACCGTTCCTGCAAGATGGTGATGAACCTGGTCTACATGAAATACCAAATCCACTTTACCGCCATCTTCAAGACATTTGTCTGATATTTCCGTGAATACTAGAATTAGATCTAAAAGCCAAGTTTGCAGCCGGGTGGTGGTGGCGTATGCTTTTATTTCCAGCACTCGGGAGGTGGAGGTAGAGGCAGGCGGACCGATGTGAGTTTGAGGCCAGCCTGGTCCACAAAGCGAGTCCAAGACAGTTAGGGCTACACAGAGAAACCCTGTCTCGAAAAACAAACAAACAAAACGTTTGCTTTCTGAGGAGGCACGAAGAAGACAAAACATGGCATAATACAATGTCTGTGGTCAGACCGTCCAGTTACAAACTGTAACTCCGTGGGGGTAAGATAGATACATGGCTTAAGAGCGATCATTGAAATCCTCCTAGGAAATTATATTGCCAACCTGCTCAGATACCAAATGGGAAAATCTCTCTGATGACGTGCTGCTTGGTAAGGCAAGGATGGCCTTGGTCATGGCTGGGTTACCCCACTGGGAAGATGCTGGGGCCAGGGCAAGGAGGGCTCGTGGACCTTGCCTCTGGAGCTAGCAAATGCTGATTCTCCTACTAGTGAATCTCCTTGAGCAATTAAGAATTGAGGGGTTGGCGGGCGTGGTGGCACACGCCTGTAATCCCAGCACTCCCGGAGGCAGAGGCAGGTGGACCTCTGTGAGTTCGAAGCCAGCTTGGTCTACAAAAAGAGTCCAGGTCAGCCAAGGCTACACAGAGAAACCCTGTCTCAAAACACACACATACACACACACACACACACACACACACACACACACACACACACACACACAAAATTTACTCCTCAGGGTAGCACTCCTGGGAAGTGGTGGAACTTTAAAAGGCAAGGCCTGGTGGGAGCTCTCCCGGCCATCATGAGGAGACTGTGGGGCCCTGAGGTAGGCAGGTTTGCAGGGTCAGCTGTTAGCTTTTCTTTATACCTGCAGTTAGAATCCTGTCTCCTGATTAGGACCCTTAAAGTTAATAGCTTAGGCTGTTGGGGGTGCGTAAGAAGCCAAACTAAAAGACCTGCTTCCAAGAGGAGAAAGCGTTTAAGCAAAATGTCTGTGACAGCAGGCGCTTGACAGAACTTGGTCAGGGTTAAGCGAAATGTCTGTGACAGCAGGCGCTTGACAGAACTTGGTCAGGGTGTTGGGAATCAAGGGACAATTGTAGGGACAGGCATGTTCAGTGTCTGGGGGTTAGGGAAGTCTCACCCAGAATGTGTTAAACTCGTCTTGAATGCTGGCTGTTCCCTCCACCCCAGGATGGATCCCCAGAGGCCGTACATTGCTGTCACCCCAGGATGGCTCCCCATACATTGCTGCCACCCCAGGATGGATCCCCATACATTGCTGTCACCCCAGGATGGATCCCCATACATTGCTGCCACCCCAGGATGGATCCCCATACATTGCTGCCACCCCAGGATGGATCCCCATACATTGCTGTCACCCCAGGATGGATCCCCATACATTGCTGTCACCCCAGGATGGATCCCCATACATTGCTGTCACCCCAGGATGGATCCCCATACATTGCTGCCACCCCAGGATGGATCCCCATACATTGCTGTCACCCCAGGATGGATCCCCATACATTGCTGTCACCCCAGGATGGATCCCCATACATTGCTGCAGAAGCCATATTTGTGCTCAGGACAAATAGGCCAAGAAATGAACAACTGCTCCAAGCTGGGCTAATAATCAGTGTATCTTTCTTTTGAAATTTGGTATCGAACCCAGAAATATTACATATAGGCCAAATGAGATGCCTCCGTACGGAAAGGCTCTTGCTGCGATGGACCAGGCCCCCAGACCTTAGCACAACTGACTCCATGATGGAAGAGCAGTGCAGGTCATAAAACTCAGCACAGCATCAGCTGCCAAAACAAAAACAGAAACTTAATCTATCAAAGTCCATAGCTCTGGGAATCTCTCTCTCCCTCTCTCCCTCTCTCCCTCTCTCCCTCTCTCCCTCTCCAAGGACAGAGCTTCTCTGTGTCGCTCCACTGTCCTGGAACTCCTTCTGTAAACCAGGCAGAGATGTCTTACCTGTAGCAACAGAAGTTTGGTTTGATCGCATGCACCTGTAGTCCTGGCTTCCTGGGAGGCTGAGGTAAGAGGATCACTTAAGCGTAGGTGTGCGACGCCAGCCTGAGCAGAGCAGGACCCCTCCTCTGAGACAGCTTGCACCCACCTTGTGCTCTATGTGAGAAAAAATTTTTTTTCTTGAAGACGGGTGGTGGGGGTGGTTGGGGGGGTGGTGGTTGGGGCTGGGGGGGGTGGGAGGGTAGGGGGTGAGGGGGGTGTGTTTCTCTGTGTAGTCTTGGCTGTCCTGGACTCACTTTGTAGACTAGGCTGGCCTAGAACTTGCCAAGATCTACCTGCCTCCTGCCTCTGTCTCCTGAGTGCTGGGATTAAAGGTGTGCACCACCACCTGGCTAGATTTACTTTTATGTATATTCTCCCACCCCCTCTCTGTGTCTCTCTCTCTTGAGACAGGGTTTCTCTGTGTAACTTTGGCTATCCTGAAACTCGCTCTGTAAACCATGCTGGCCTACAGCTCAGAGATCTGCCTGCCTGTGCTTCCCAAGTGCCACCACCACCTGGCATAATTGATCTTTTTATTTATTTATTTATTTTTCATTTTGTTTTTTCAAGACAGGGTTTCTCTTGGCTGTCCAGGACTCACTTTGTAGACCAGGCTGGCCTCAAACTTACAGAGATCTGCCTGCCTCTGCCTCCCGAGTGCTGGGATTAAAGGTGTGCACCACCATCGCCTGGGGATAATTGATCTTTTTTTTCCAAAGATTTATTTATTATTATACATACAGTGCTCTATTTGCATGTACACCTGCACAGCAGAAGAGGGCACCAGATCTCACTACAGACGGTTGTGAGCCACCGTGTGGTTGCTGGGACTTGAACTCAGGACCTCTGGAAGAGCAGACAGTACTCTTAACCTCTGAGCCATCTCTCCAGCCCCAATAATTGATGTTTAAAAAATAAATATTACATATTATTATTGGAAGGGGCACTGTGTGGGGGTCAGGTGATAGTCCTCTGCTCTTACCTTTAAGTAGGTTCTGGGGATCAAATTCAGGCTGCCAGGATTGCACAGCCAACCACTCTAATGACTTAGCTGTCTTGTCAGCTCTTATAATTCACCTCAAGTTTTGAATTAGAATCTTTATTATACCATGATTACAGTGTAAAGCACAAAATAGCTTGCTGTTCCCACTTACTAGGTCGTGGCTCCTGACCAGGTGTCTCCTATGTTAGACAGGTATATCCACGGGTCCTTTAGGGTCTTGGTGGCCTTGCATTGCTTCTCTGTTAAGTTCAGGTGATGAGAACATTTGTGACTTCCTATCTACGTCACTGTGCCAGAGTCATTTCCCCAGGGCTGCGCTTATCCTACCCACCGCTCTCCAGAATTTCTCTCATCCTTGGGCGGAAGGCCCTGACGCCTCTGACCACTGTCTCCATCCTCCCATTTGCTGATCTTCCATGGCACTTTGATATATCTAGAGATTTCCAATGGAACTTTCTGGATTCAAATGCGGACTCCACTACTTGCTGCCTTTGTGCCTTGAGTAAATTACTCAGCCAGAACCAGTGCAAAGAATGGTAGTTCCCACCTGCCATTATTTGGGTTCCCCAGAAGTTGACCCCAGAAGTCCTGGGGAGGTGAACCCAAGACACACTTAAGAAAGACATAAGGAAGTGAGAGAGGAAAGGCCTGCCAAACTGGAGACAACCAGGACCAGGGGGAGCTGTAGGTGACTGACAGGATTGGAGAGGGCAAAGTGTGGCCCCAGGCTATGAAACAAAGTTTTACACAATGGAACAGCTGACAGTGATGATTTCAGACCATGCTAGCCTGATTTTAAAAGCCTAAGAATACACACACACACACACACACACACACACACACACACACACAAACACACACACATACATATAAATATATATATATAATTATGTGTTCATGCATGCCAGTGCACCACATGTGTAGTAGCAGTGGGTGTCAGAGGCAGCGTGGAACCCCTTATGGACATCTGTGAGTCATCGCGCGTGCGCTGGACACTGAACCTGGATTCCCCGCAAGAGCAGTCAGTGCTTTAAACCACCAAGCCGTTGCTGCAGCCCCATGCAAGGCCTGGGCAGTTACTGCCTGGACTCTCACAGGAAAACATCTCCAGCTCCTGAAACAGCTCCCTTACCTGTTCTAGTCAGGGGTTGAGACATTTAGGGGATCCATGCCACATCTGCCACCCTTCCCTTGACGCTCTACTGCCTCGCTCTTTCAGACTTTTCCTTGGGCAAGGCGGAGGCTGCTGTGTTTACTGTGTCGTCTTTAATGCGTCTTCCGAGCTTTGTCTGTCTGTTGACACTAACGGTGGAAATTCATCAGGCAGTGTTTACCTTGTGCACTGTAACTCCGTAAACATTCCACTGCAGGGCTGGAGGCCGCTAAGATTACATTTCCTTTCTTGAACTGTCCTCTTTCATTCTTTCCTGCCTTTTATTTTATTTATTTATTTTTGGTTTTTTGAGACAGGGTTTCTCTGTGTAGCCCTGGCTGCCCTGGACTAGCTTTGTAGACCAGGCTGGCCTCGAACTTACAGAGAACTGTCTGCCTCTGCCTCCCGAGTGCTGGGATTAAAGGCGTGCGCCAGCATGCCCAGCTATGTTTCAAATTCTCTTCTTCCCTTTATTCTATTGTTGTACTATGATTTCAAAAGTCCAGAATTTTGACATTGATCGCTGGAGTTCTGAGGAGCTGACGGAGCCCTCACTGCTTTCTACTCAGTCGTAAGCTCAGGGCTTTGAGTTTTCTCTTCTTCTCCTCCTCTTCCTCCTCTTCCTCCTCCTTTCTTCTTCTTTTGGTTTTGACAGGAGATCAAGTGGACTCCAGACAAACACAGCCTAAGTTTCTGCACTGTCTGTTCCTCCTCTTTCTTGGTTACTAGGAAATTTTACCTCTGTCTCTATTCTACGTTTGTCTCGGCAGATTCCCACCTGGCTGACAAACGTCATGCAGGGAGCACCTGCGGACTTACTCTGGACCTGCGGACTGCAAACTGCAGAGCTCTGGACTTACTGAAAGCTGGTGTGAACCAGGCCAGCCATCCCGGGGACAACCTGTGAGGAGACAGTTGCCTGAGTCCAGCCATCTCAAGGACAACTTCTCCATCTTGCTGGCAGGTTAAACTAAGTTCACGTCCCCAGGCCCAGGGACCTACTCCTATCCTGATTGGTGGGAAAATGTGACAAAGAGCTGGCACAGGTGCCTGTGATTTCATCTTCTGAATATGCTGTACAACTGCCCTTCAAGGTTGCAGCTCAGCTCCCGGGTCTGTTCTGAGGCTCTGATCCATCAGTAGCAGTTTGACTACAATACATTTTTGTCATCTGTATTTGAGCCATGTTGGATCTAAGTGGACCCCATAACCAGATTGAGAAGTAAAGATGAAAAGGGGGGGAAAAAGTAAGTAAAGAGGCTAGGGATGGAATCTCATACCTGTAAAATCCTAGCATTTTGGGAGGCAGAGGCAAGAGGATGTCCATGAGGTCATTGCTTTGTCTCAAACCTGGGGAAAATGGCTGAGGTGCCTATTTAACATGTCAAAGCAGACAGGGCCTGTAGGTTCTCCCAGCATCCCTCAGTCCCTACCTGTTACAGGGTTCTCCTGGCTGGCATACCCAGCCCCCTTACCCTAAACTTCTCCAGCCCAGGGGCTGGGCTGCCCTTCCCTATATAATCCAAACACTTTTGCTACCTGCTCCTTTTGAACCTTTGGCCTCCTGGCTGCTGCACCTGGCTCCCCTCTCCTCACGTGTTCAGGGCCACGTCCACTCTGGACCCTCCCCATGCGTCAGCCCCTGGCTGTGCTCTCCCTTTTGTCTATATAAACTTCCTCCTCTACCACACCAGGGGCAGTCATGTCCTTTCCTTTTCATTTCTTTTTTTTTCACTCAGCCATTCTGGGCTATCTAGTGAGTCGCAGGCCAGAGTACCTGTCAAGAGAAAGTGGGGAGCTGAGAGACAGGGACGAAGAGACTGACCATTGTTGATTTGGAACTGAGTCGAGAGGTGAGATGGGAGAAACTGAGGAAGCAGTGGGAAGGTTGGCACGGGCTTGGGAGAAGGAAGGCATGTGGGTCTTTTCCTGGCGGCACATCTTTCTCCCTCCCCACTGTCAGCATTTGGGAAAGGGGCGGGTGTGTCTCTCAGATCACCACCTTAGGTAAAGGGGACAGTAGCTAGAGAGACGC
This sequence comes from Acomys minous, assembly GCF_964271855.1. Classification (NCBI taxonomy): domain Eukaryota; kingdom Metazoa; phylum Chordata; class Mammalia; order Rodentia; family Muridae; genus Acomys; species Acomys minous. The sequence goes on from NC_140498.1 coordinate 3,373,742, forward strand.
ATCATCTGGTCCACAGGGGCTGGAGTGCAAGGAATAGAATTTTGAGAAAGGGTTAGAGCTGAGTCCTTGGCCCATCCCCCGTCTCACTGCTCCCCAGCAGTATTCCACGGCAGTTAGGGTCTGCTCAGCAGAATGGAGCGAGGCCTTCTCTTGGATCTGGAGCTCAGATGCCTGAAAAGAGCGCTGCCCCCTTTCTTCCTTGGACACTAGGCCTGTGATGGAAGCTGATTTGACTGAGGAAAATGTTGTGAAGCTAAGGGCCAGGTGAGTGTGGGGAGGGAAAGGGACTAGCGGGTGTTAGGGCCAGAGGAGCAACACCCAAGGCCCAGAGAGGGAGAGAGAGCAGGCATAGGAGGCCTAGGCAGGAAGAGGAGGCTGGCACAGGAGGCAGGGCGGAGGAGGGGTGGCCTGGGCACAGGGGCTGGTGCGGGACTCCCGCCTCTTGTTCCAGCAGGAACAGGCGCTCGCTCATGGCGTACCGCCGCAACTCCATGCTGCCCTTCCAGTGGAAAATCACACACAGCTCCCGCTGGATGGCCCAGGTGGTGGCCTCGGAGTTCAGCCTGGTGGCCTTCCTGGTGCTTCTGGTCATGGTCTTCTCCAAGAAATGGCTGTACCCCTGCAGGAGTCGCTTCCATCAGCGCTTCCCCAAAAACGTCACCAACAAAATTTACACCTCCATTCACACCATGTCCACGGGGCCCCTGTACGTGTGCATATCTAAAAGCTGCTCCGAGGACGACAAAGGTGAGTTCCTTCCTCTTTCCATCCACGGTCCCCAGCCTGCCTTGACCTCTGACCTCTCGGGTGGGCCCCCACCGCCTTGTTCCCTCCCGTCAGTCAGCCATCTTCATTTGGCTTACAAGATGGCTCTCTGCTGGCGTGGTGATCTCAGGGTCGTTTTCTTCCTTTGGTTTGACCCAAATCAGTTTGCCCGACCCAGTAGAAAATGTCAGGTCCTTCCTTTAAGGGTGTTAAGAGGATCATTCCCAAATAAAATCATTTTTTAGCTGGGAGCTGCTATCTCCTTCTAGTTTGCATACCCAGAGCTCTGAGAAGAGCCCAGAACGCTCCCTTGCTGCCATTCCCCAGTTTCCTGTCATTTTCCTTTCTGCCTGAGACCCCGCCTCTCTGGATCTGGGACCCCGCCTCCGGGCCTGAGGCCCCGCCTCTCTGGATCTGGGACCCCCGCCTCTGAGCCTGAGGCCCCGCCTCCGGGCCTGAGGCCCCGCCTCTCTGGAGCTGGGACCCCGCCTCTGAGCCTGGGGCCCCGCCTCCGGGCCTGAGGCCCCGCCTCTGGGACAGCTCTGCATTTCCTTTTTATTGTTTGGCTTCCTTATTCCTTCCTTCCCTGAATTCTCACAGCTGCTTAATTTCTGACTTGAGTTTCGTTTCCTGTTGTCCCTTCAACCACCTCAGAAATGTCCAGGTCTAGGTGTCCCTTACCATCTTTCTCCTTCACGTGAGCGGAAACAGGGATATAACAATTTTGTCTTTTTTGTTGTTGTTTTTGAGACAGGGTTTCTCTGTGTAGCCCTGGCTGTCCTGGAACTCGTTCGCTCTGTAGACCAGGCTGGCCTTGAACTCAGACTCCAGCCTGCCTCTGGCACCAGAGTGCCGGGATTAAAGGCATGCGCCACCACACCTGGCTTTGCTTTCTGTCTTCTGATAAGTGAAGAATCTGTGCTTTCCACAGCTTTTGCCACCCACTCCTGCCACTGTGATGGAACAAAGTGACCAGGGCCCAAAATCAACCTTTCTCATTTTAAGTTGTTGCCGGGTATTTAGTCCCGGTGCTGAGTAGAGTAGATAACTAATACAGAAAAGTGGTGACAGAAGGGGAGGGCCGTTCCTGCACCCACCTCTGATCACGTGGAAGCAAGCCCTTGGAACAGGTTTACCGGAAGAATCTAGCTCCTTTTAGCCAGATTATAGTGAGACCTGGGAGTGAAAAACGGAGTAAAGGGTCTGGAAAACAACACAGCTTTTTCACAAAAGGAGCAAACTGGAAGGCGTGGACAGCAATGGCACAGTCGTTAATGAACTCAGGCTCTTTCAAAATAAGCCAAACACTTTGCATTGGGACAATGGGGAAGATGGTTTGAAGCCAGTCTCAGGAACTGGCCAGGCTTCAGGGTCTAAAATTATAATGGTGTTTACAAGATTTCTTTTGAAATCTTTCCTAAATCCATTGACAATTTGCTAACTTTTCTTCTGAGAATTGCTATTTGTGTCATTCCCTCCCCCCCCCTTCTTTCTATTTTTTTCTTATTGACTTTTTTGTATTGATTTGTTGAGATAAGTTTCCTCTATGTAGCCCTGGCTGTCCTGGAACTTGCTATATAGACCAGGCTGGCCTTGAATTTACAAAAATCTGCTTGCCTCTGCCTCTGGAATGCTGAGATTAAAGACATATGCCACCACCATGCCGGGCTTTTAAAATTTTATTATTATCATTATTGTTGACTCAAGATCTTAGTATGCAACTCTGACTGTCCTGGAACTCACTCTGTAGACCAGACTGGCCTTGAACTCACAGATAGCCGACCACCTCTGCCTCTCTCTCTCTCTCTCTCTCTCTCTCTCTCTCTCTCGTGTTGATATATTAAAAGGCATGAGCCACCACATCTGTCTATTTTTATTTATTTATTTATTTAGAAACATTGTATTGTAGTCTATATTGGCCAGTAAAACAACCAGGCAGCTTAAACTCATGGCTATTCCGTTGCCTCAGCCTATAGGTGTGGGCGACCACATTGGCTTTCAGCCAGTTAATCAAATGGTTGGAATTACCAATATCAGGAGTCTGCTTTCGTGATCCCTCCTGTGCGGTATTATTTCTTTGGTTCTGAATGACCTGTTTCCTCCTGTTTGCTCACTTACTTGTATTTCTTTCATTTTTGTGAATCCTGAGTTCCTCCCTATTTTTGTCTCCCACCCACCCACCCCAAGACATTTTTAGGCTGTGGACAGTCCATCCAATTTTTGGGGTGGTTAAGATAAGTTTCATGCTGGCCTTGGGGCTGGGCTTTGCCCTCACCACCTGGCTGCACCTGCCATACCTGACGCGCCTGGAGAGACTGCCTTTCTTTGGCTTGATTGGAATCATCCTGAGCTTCTGTGAAGGTGCCCCCCAGCTCTGAAAAAGGTCCTTAATTCCCTAACCCACATAGTCCCGGGCCGGTCTCCCTCTTATCTGGGGGTGGGGGTGGGGGAGGGGTGGAGTCAGGGCTTAGGGGGCGGGGAAAGAACTGAGAACGGAGGTACACCGTTTTCTGATTGCTGGAGACGGGAGGGGATGATTTCCTCAGTGTAAGTGGTTTGCGGCTGTAGCTCGGCCGATGAGGCAGATCCATTGTGCGATTCTTAGGTGAGAATAAGATTTCTCCACTCCTGCCTCCCAGTCGCCTTCATTTTCCTCACCCTCATGTTGTTCCCCGCTAACCTCTGGATCTACGAGCTGAAGAAGAACATCTCGGTCCCTGTTGGCTGGAGCTATTTCATTGGTTGGCTGGTGTTCATCCTGTATTTCACTTGTGGTAAGTGTGTGTGTTGGGGTGGGGCACGAAGGCACGTGGGAGGGTCAGGGCAGAGAGTCTGTGGAGGGAAGGGGCAGGCAATCCCCCCGCCCCAGGTCCACCCCGAGAGTCCATGGGGTCTTAACTTTCCCTTGGGCTCACCTCACCCCCTTTCTTGTTTTTCTCACTAGGGGTCCTTTGCTACCTCAATTATAAAAACTTCTGGAGCCTGATTGCAAGCTGCTCCTCGCCCAAGGGTGCTTGCAACAATGGAGTGGAAAAGTCTCTGATGGGTACCTGCCAGACCTCCTGCGCTCAGGAGGAGAGCCTAGACCCTGCTAAGCAAAACGATGAGCAACCGGCATCCTCCCCAGCAACCGACAGCTACATCTGCCCTTGTCATGACAAAAAATGAGCAAAGGATGATTTGGGGACCAGTTCTGCATCCCTCTTCCTCAACTTGGCCTTGTCTGTGCCTTCAGGTGATGTGGAATAAATTGTCCATCTCTTCTTCATCGTGTCTGGTGGTCGTTGAGGAGAACCAGAGGAGGCAGAGGGGAAAGGAAGGGGGGAAAACAAACATCGTGTCTGTTTCCCAGTCGTTCCTGCCTATGAACTTTTTGGCACCCTTGTCCCTAAACCTGACTAGCAGCCTCAATCATGGTACATCTGCTTGTGGGTAGGAGGGACTCTGTGGCGGAACATTTACCTGACACTCATGAGAACCTGGCTTTGATGCAACAGAACTGGAAACAGAAAAAAACAAATGTAATCCTAGCCAGGTTTGGTGATAGATGCCTATAATCCCAGGAGGCTGAGGCAGAAGGATGGCTAGCCTGAGCCCTATGAGATGATGGCTTCAAAAACAAAAAATAAAATATAACAAGTCAAAAAAATATATATATAAAACAAGCCAAACTTATTATATGTATCTGGCTGGGGAAAGTGCAGTGTTTTGTTTTTTCAAGACAGGGTTTCTCTGTGTAGCCCTGGCTGTCCTGGACTCACTTGTAGACCAGGCTGGCCTCAAACTCACAGTGATCCTCCTGCCTCTGCCTCCCAAGTGTTGTGACTGAAGGTTTTGCAGGATCACAAATAGATATGCAGAGTGGTGTGGTGGATGTAAACATGCTTTTGTTTTGATACCAAGTGTGGGATGGGGAACAGCCTTGTGAGAGAGCAGGTGATGTTTATCCACTGGAAGACCACGGACCACTTTGTGTGGGGGCTTGGTTTTTGCCAGCTGAAACACATCAGTACACCATACCCGGCTAAGACCAAGTTTATAAGCTGTTTATTGCTCGATAAAAGTTTACCCCCAGCTTGCTGCCTTGAAGTAGTAAACATTATTTTACATAGAGTCTGAGAGACAAAAATCTGGAAGCACTTTAATTAGATAGTTCTTTTTTAAAAATTGGATGTTATAGGTATGGTGGCATATCCCAGCACTTGGAAGACAGAGGCAGGCGGATTGCTGTGAGTTTGAGGCCAGCCTGGCCTACAAAAGCGAGTCTAAGACAGCCAAGGCTGCACAGAGAAACCCTGTCTTGGGAAAAATTTTTTTGATGTTTTTTTTTTTTTTAACAAATCAGACTTATGTATTTATGGATCATATATCATGATATTTTGAAGGACATATATAGTGTGGAATGGCTCAGCGAGCTCTTCAGCATGTTACCTCAAATACTTAACATATGCAGAAAAAGCACCTAAAATCTACACTTCAGAATTTTTTTAAATAGCCAGGCGGTGGTGAATGCTCACTTTTAATCCCAGTACTTGGGAGACAGAGGCAGGCAGATCTCTGAGTTTGAGGCCATCCTGGTCTACAGATCAAGTACCAGGATAGCCAGAGATACACCATGAGAAACTCTGTCTCGAAAAACGAGGGGGAAAAAAAAAGACAATTTGTTTAAAATTGGTGATGATGCCAGGCAGTTGTGGTGCATGCCTTTAATCCCAGCACTCAGGAGGTAGAGGCAGGTGGATCGCTGTGAGTTCGAGGCCAGCCTGGTCTACAAAGTGAGTCCAGGACAGCCGAGGCTACACAGAGAGACCCTGTCTTGAAAAACCAAAACAAACAAACAAAAAAACCAAAACCAACCCCCCCAAAAAACTGGACATTTGTGTGTGTTTCATATATAAGTACATATTCATACATGTATTCATAATATGACAGATGTACATTGAGGCTGTAGTCCTTGAACTCCTGACTTTTCTCTGTGCTCTGACCCACTTTCTTCCTTGGACGTGTCTTTCCTTCCTTCTTTCCTTCCTTCCTTCCTTCTTTTCTTTCTCTCTTTGTTTTTCTGAGGCAGCTGACCTGGAACTCCCTATGTAGACTGGGCTGGCCTTAAACTCACAGAGCTCCTCTTACCTCTGTGTGTGGGGTGCTGGGATCAAAGGCACCTGCTACCACAACCAGCGTTTGCTCTTTGTTAGTAAAGTGTCCCTGCTTCTGCCCCCCCCCCCCAGTCAGCGGGTGCCCCCTCTCCTTCCGTGAAGGTAAATATTGTTCATCACAGCTTTCCCACCTTCTGTTTTCTGGGACTATGTTTTCTTAATTTTATTTTATTTGTTTGTTTGGTTTTTCGAGACAGGGTTCTCTGTGTAGCCTTGGTTGTCCTGGGCTTGCTTTGTAGACCAGGCTGGCCTCAAACTCAGAGATCTGCCTGCCTCTGCCTCCCAAGAGCTGGGATTAAAGGCCTGCGCCACCACTGTCTAAATAAAACTTAAAAGCCACAACAATGAATATTAGTATTCAGAATAGTGAAAATCTAAAAAATGCTGACACCACCAAATGCTGACAAGAATGTAACAGGGGTTCCCAGTCACCGCAGGGAGACAGCGACAGGGGTTCCCAGTCACTGCAGGGAGAATGTAAACAAGTGTAACAAATGGAAAACCAGCGTGACAATTTCTTCAACAGAGTGCAAACTCTGTGATCCAACTGGCCTTGCTCCCAAGTGTGTAATTCAAATGACTGAAACCTTTTTCCCCTTCAAGACAGGGTTTCTCTGTGTGTAGCCCTGCCTGTCCTGGAATCACTCTGTAGACCAGGCTGGCCTCGAACCCCTGCCTCCCGAGTGCTGGGATTAAAAGTGTGCGCCACCATACCCTGCATTTTCTTTTATTTTTAAATATAACTCCAGATCCAGATAAGTGTGGTAAGAATAGCACAAATAATTCTTGTCTATTTCCTCTGTACAACCTCTAAATACTCACATTGGATGCTTAGCTTTACCTTATCTGCTTCCTGGCCACACACACTTTCTTTCTCTCCGGAACCATCTGAGAGTAAGTTGCCTGTCGCCCATTGCCCCTGCCCCAGCATTTCAGCATGTTGTGTCTAAAAAGGCGGCCACTGTCCCAAGTAGCCACACTGCGTGTTCTCTAGGGGTCAGGACATTAACACTGATGCAATATTGCATGATTTTCAGCCAGTGCTGAGGGTTCCCCTGCGGTCTTGTCGTGCTGGGTGTGACAACAGATCGTGCAGCGGACTCTGCACTGCCTGCCACGTCTCTTCATCCTCGTTTCCTTAGACTAGCTCTTTAGTCTCTGTCTTTCAGGATATTGATGCGTTATTGTTTTATAAAGAATACAGACAAGGTATTCTGTAGGATTGCTGAGTTTATCTCTTGTTTCTTTATAATTAAACTCAAACCATGCATTTCGCGTAGAAATATCACAGGAATGCTGCTGTATCCTTCCCAGTGCCTCTAACCGAACGTAGAGGTGATCTTCCTAAATGCGGCATGTTAATGTTTGATTCCTGAATGATGTCTGTCAAGTTTCCCCAATGAAGATCTTGTCAAGTCTATTTTTTTCTATTACAAAGCAGGCAGGCCCGGCATGGTAGCACACGCTTAAAATCCCAGCAGTTGGAGTGGCAGAGGCAGGCGAATTGCTGTGAGTTTGAGGCCAGCCTGGTCTTGAATCCAGGACAGCCAGGGCTACATGAGAAACCCTGTCTCAAAAAACAAAACAAAACAAAACAAAACAAAAAACAAAAACAAAAACCAAAGTAGGCTGAATGGAGAAGGTTCGGAACAGCTCAGCCTAAGTGGCCTTTGTGGGCGCCTCCCTAAGCATTTCTTTACAGACAGGGGTCTCTGCTTTGTGCCTGTTTCTTCTTTTTGTTTGTTACATGGCGAATAGTTGGTGTTTATCAATGTTGAATTAATGAAACTGACATGCTAGAGAGGACTGGGTACAAGGAGACTGAGCAGAAGAAAAGTCCGTTAGCTGACCTTTCTTCTTTTTTTTTTTTGTTTTTGGAGACAGGGTTTCTCTGTGTAGCCTTGGCTGTCCTAGACTCACTCTGTACACCAGGCTGGCCTTGAACTCACAGCGATCCGCCTGCCTCTGCCTCCCGAGTGCTGGGATTAAAGGCGTGCGCCACCACGCCCGGCTGACCTTGAACTTCTAACACTTGTGCCTCAACCTCCTGAGTGTTAGATTATAGCTTTATGCATTGTTAGGGGTTGAGGTTCGGCCGCTGTGTCTGCTAGGCAAGCACTCTGCCAAGCGAGCCCCATCTCCTTTGAGGATGGACAACTCTTGTGCACATGGAGAGAAAGAGAGGTCATGACCTCTCGCCATCCAGTCGGTCCCCTCACCCCATCTGAAGCAGAGACCTGCGTTGGGACTAAAGGCTGGTTGGGTCATTTCAGGTGATGTGGGTTTTGTGCTGCCCAAGATGGCTCCTGTACTTAAGGTAGCCATTTCTCAGGAGAAAGAGTGCTGAGGTGGAACAGGAGCCACTAGGTGACTCAGTCAGGAGCGATGAACCAAAGTCACAAGGAGGCCATTTGTGCAAGCCTAGAGGAACGGCTGCACACACCCTGCAACAGAGCAGGACGCACCTGACACTGAGAAAGCAATCCTAGGCTACAGGTTCTGGTGCGGAGTAGTAGTTCTGAGGGCCCCTTTGGGAGGAAAGCAGGCATTCTAATCAAACTGCTGTAAGAATTTGTGAAGGAGACTCCATAAAGCAAAATATCAGTTTTAAAAGGAAAGGTTAAACTGTGCCCGACTCTTCCCTGGACTCACTGTGAAGAGGGAAAGCCGCTGCAGCCGCCCACAAACAAGCTGGGAGGCAAAGTCCCTCTCTGAGGGGCGGGCGGGGCGCGTGGGACGGACGGGACGGAAAGCGCTTTTCTCAGGAAGCCTCTATTTCCTGCCTGCTTTGTTTGCTTGGAAAACTCCAAGGAGTCAGCCATCTGGAGTAATTAATTGTAGGGGGGAAAAAGTCCATCAGAACCTGGGTAAACAAAGATTAGCACCAAGATAACAAAAATAAAAAGGAACCAAAAAAAAAAAAAAAGATAGAAAGCAAAGAAAAATAAATGAAGTTTGGAACAAAAAATCGAAGATCTCAGGCAATACACGTTCTATTGTTCTTTAGCTTTTTGTGTTAGAGTCCCAAAAAAGTCAGCTTTTTTTTTTTAATCCTTATTTTTATTTTCTGTGCCCAGATGTTCTGCCTGTGTGTGTGCATAGGCACCATATATGTGTCTGGTGCCTTCAGAGACCAGAAGACATTGTCAGAGTCCCCAAGACTGGAGTCGTCCTACTGTAAGCCACCACAAGGTGCTGAGAACTGAACCCAAGTCCTCTGTCTCGAAGAGCAGCAGTGTGCTTAACCACTGAGCAAGCCCTCAGGCCTGTATTTGCTTTTTCTTTTGTGGTGCTCATAGGGAGTCAGGGCCTCTGGAACTCGAGGCAGGTGATCTAGCGCTGAGCTCCAGCCTGCTCTTGTGTTTAAAAGTATCTCAGGTATCAAATCAATTTTTACAAAAATTTACAAAATCATTGGAAAGGGCTGGAGAGATGGCTCAGTGGTTAAAGGCACTGACTGCTCTTCCAGAGGTCCTGAGTTCAATTCCCAACAACCATATGGTGGCTCACGACCATCTCTAATGTGATCTGATGCCATCTTCTGGCCTGCAGATAGAACACTCATACATAAGATAAATAAATCTTTTAAAAATTGGAAAGACCCATAGGTATATATGTGTAATAATATAAATGTACATGTGAAAAAATAGGAAAGACCTGTACACCATACATTAATAGTGATGATGATAATGATGATAAAATAATAATAATAATAATAATAATAATAATAATAATAATAATAATAATAATAATAAATAAAAAAAGCTGGGCAGTGGGGCAGTGGTGGGGCAGGCCTTTAATCCCAGCACTCTGGAGGCAAAGACAGGCTGTTAATTTTTCTAATCTGAGATTGGCCAGAGAAAAGCCAATTCCACCATTTTGGGTCTCTTGTGCCCCTTCCCACAGCTTTAAGACAGGGTTTCTCTGTGTAGCTCTGGCTGTCCTGAAACATGTTTTGTGGACCAGGCTGGCCTTGAACTCACAGAGATCCGCCTGCCTCTGCTTCCCCAGTGTTGGCATTAAAGGTGTGTGCCACCACTCCTGTCCATTTTGGGTCAAATTTAAAGCAAGCTTTATCAAATTCTGACCAAGAGATAGACTTTGGTCAAGACCACTCCCTGGAATTTCCCAGCTGAGAATGCAGGGGCTTCTAAGGACAAACCTATAGGCCACTGTATTTCCCACGAGGCTTTATTTTCTAACAACTACAACTCCCAGCATTCCAGGAGGTTACCTGGTCCCTGGATGGGTGGGGCTTACAGGTTAATTTTGGGCATTACATGCCAAAGCTACACGGGCAAAAACTGCCTAAAACAAACAAACACATAAATGAACAAACCCCACAATAATAATAATAAAAACGACAATTTTAAAGGAAAATGGTTAAAAAAAACCAAAAAACAATGATTTGACTGAGTAGTGGTGACACATGTCTTTTAATCCTAGCACTTAGGAGGCAGAGGCAGGTGGGTGTCTGAGTTCGAGGCCAGCCTGATCCACAAAGTGCACCACCACTGCCCAGCCAGGAAATTAAATTCTCAAGCTACCTCACCTATCTACTTTCATTTCTACAGATTAATCACACTTCATAGGGTTTTGAAGATTTAATTTTAAATATTAGTTTGACGTGCTCGGTATTTTAGATGAATCATGGTGTTGTCAGTGACGTTAATTATTATTCGAATCAGAGAGAGGTTCAGTTCCAGAAGATTCATCAGGTGGCTAGCACAAAACCACAGTTGGCAAAAGAAGCCTGGAGTGGGCGCTGATGCTCACAGAAGGATTGGAAAGACAAGGCAGGGCTGGAGAGGCGGCTCAGTGGGCAAGCCGGGCATGGGGTGGGGCACACCTGTAACCCCAGCACTCGGGAGGCGGATCTCTGTGAGTTCGAGGCCAACCTGGTCTACAAAGTGAGTCCAGGACAACCAAGGCTACATAGAGAAACCCTGTCTCGAAAAGCCAAAATATAAAGAATGAGACAGGATCTTTGCATTTACAGTTGGGAATGGACTTCTAATCTTTGAGAACAGTAAATACAACATACCACCCAACATTAGTATGGCTCTTTACAGAACCTTTAAAAAAAATCAATAAAAATTGTTATTATTGTGGGGCAGGCGCAGCACAGCATATGTGTGGATGTCAGAGGACACTTTTGTGTAAACTGTTTCCTCCTTCCAGTTTTTTTTTTTTTCCCAGATAAGGTTTCTCTGTAGCCCTGGCTGTCTTGGACTCGCTTTGTAGACCAGGCTAGCCTCGAACTCACAGCAATCTGCCTGCCTCTGTCAACCGAGTGCTGGGATTAATGGCGTGCACTACCACTGCCTGGTCTCTCCTTCCACTTTTCTTTTCTTTCTTTCTTTTTTTTTTTTTTTTTTTGGTTTTTCGAGACAGGGTTTCTCTGTGTAGCCTTGACTGTCCTGGACTCACTTTGTAGTCCAGGCTGGCCCTGAACTCACAGCGATCTGCCGGCCTCTGCCTCCTGAGTGCTGGGATTAAAGGCGTGGCCACCACGGCCGGCTCTCCTTCCACTTTTAAGTGGGTCCTTGGCATTGAGCTCAGATTATTAGATTAGCAGCATTCACCTCTACCTGATGAGCCATCTTGCCTGCCCTCTTTAAAGCATTTTCACACACGGGCCAGAATGCTGTGCTAGATATTAACACACATTCCTGGCCCTGCACACGGCAGCCGTCCCCTGAAAGGGAAGCCTAGTTCTTTCCACAACATTCCTTAACTCCAGGGACAGGAGGTCCTGTGCAGTTCTCCTAGGAGCTAGAAGGCACTCAACCTTGAAGGGCGAACCTATGACCTGGCAAGTGGCTGTGCAGATGAGCAGGCAGGACCGTGGCACAAGGGCACTGAGTGACACTCCAGTGGCGTAGGCCCAGATGGGACTGGCCAGGCCAGCTCCTGCTGTCCTGGATCCATTGCTTGCTTTCCCACTGAGATATAAGAATTTACCATGGCTCTGATGATCACGAAGAAGTGATATCTCCCACCTCGCCTTTCCAAACTTATTACCCTCTCAAAAGCCCCCTCACAGCCCTGAGACTTGGAGTAATGTCTTTTACAGAAGAGACAGGACTTGCTCAAGGTTACTAACCTACTTTGAGCCAGAGCTTAAGGCCTATGTGACAATATGTCACAGGCTCCTTTTTCTTTTTTTAAGTTTTTTTTTTTTTTTTTAATTTATATAGTATTCTGCCCACATGTCTGCGTGCCCAACACAAGAAGGCAGAGATCTCATTACAGGTGATTATGAGCTACCATGTGGTTGCTGGGAATTGAACTTGAGACTTTTGAGGCATCTCTCCAGCCCCCAGGCTCCTTACTCCACCATTAAAACCCAAAAATCTTTAATCCACTTTCCTCCCCGCCCACACCCCCAAGACAAGGTTTCTCTGTGTAGCCCTGGCTGTCCTGGGCTCACTTTGTAGACCAGGCTGGCTTCGGACTCGCTCCCTGAGTGCTGGGTTTATAGGCGTCTGCCACTGCCCCCTGCAAAGTTGCCTTTTTAAGTATTATTTGGGCCGAGGGGTTGTTCCGTGTCTCCCATCGCTTTGAAATAACTGTTGCCTTCTAATCGCTCTCAACCCCCAACTCCTGGAATTCTCAGTGATGAACTTTTCCTCCAAAAAATGTTGAAGTCCTGACCTTTTAGTACCCATGAATCCAACCGTTTGAAGTTTCAAAAGCCCACAGCACTCCAGTTAGCTTTCTCTCTGCCTTGTGCCTGTGCATCAGATGTAAGCCCTCAGCTACTGCTGCAGCGCCATGCCTGCATGCTGCCGTGCTCCATGCTGGGGTTAAAGGCATGTGCCACCACGCTTGGCTCAGGTGCGTGCATCCTGACCAGCTTTCATAAAATAAGGTTTTTTTCCCTTAATTTATTACTTATATATAGTATTCTGCCCGCATGTGTGCCTATAGGTCAGAAGAGGGCACCAGATCTCATTATAGGTGGTTGTGAGCCACCATGTGGTTGCTGGGAATTGAACTCAGGACCTTTGGAAGAGCAGCCAGTGCTCTTAACCTCTGAGCCATCCCTCCAGCACCATATAATAAATCTTAAAGTATTTAAAAAAAAAAAAAAGCTGTGTGTGAAGAAAGTAGTGCCGTGACTCACCACAGCCCTCACTCACCAGTGCGGACAGTGGCCGTGTCTGCAGGGCTGCGAAGCAACCAGGCGGTGGAAGGCCAGCCCTCGGGAGGAGACCTAACAGTTGTAAGCTGTGCCTCCTACACCCTGCCAGACTGTTACAAAGGACAACTTCTTGGAAGGAGAATGGAATGTGAGCTGCCGGCCAGGACAGAACAAGACGCTGGACCCAAAACCAAGCTGGGAAGTGATGTCCTTTCCTATCTAAAAATAAAGCAGCATCCCTTGACACACAGTAACATTGGCTCATCAAAATAAAGCAATGGCCAGGGCAGGAGAGAGTGCTCGGCAGCCAAGAGCACACGGGGCCTCACAGCCATCTGTGCCTCCGGTTCCAGAGCACCTGCTAACCTCTTTTGGCCTCCACGGCCACCAGACATGTATGGTACACATACACACATATAGATAAAACATCTCTATACATAACATATTTTAAAAAGTAGCAAACAAGCCAGGTGCGGTGGCTTGGGACTTTAATCCCAGCACTTGGGAGACAGAGGCAGGCGGATCTCTGTGAGTTCGAGGCCAGCCTGGTCTACACAGCAAGTCCAGGGTATCCAAGGCTACACAGGGAAACCCTGTTTCAAAAAAAAAAAACAACAACAAAAAGTTGTTGCTACAAGCAAAAGTGGATCTGGCCTCAAGGTTCTCCCAGAATCCCTCGGTCCCTTCCTGTTACAGGGTATGGCATATCACAACTTCTACTCTGAACTTTGCAGACCAGGGGCTGGGCTTCCCCTCCGCTAGTGGTGTGTGTCTCTCTCTCTCGCCCTGTCTGCATGGCGACTTCACTGACCCCTCCTGTGAGGTTGATGAACTTGCTGGAAAGCTGCTTCCAATAAACCTGCTTCCAATAAACCTGCCCTTATACTTTAATTCTAGCTGCTGGGCGTGGTGGCGCACTCCTGTAATCCCAGCACTCGGGAGGCAGAGGCAGGCGGATCTCGGTGAGGCCAGCCTGGTCTACAAAGTGAGTCTAGGACAGCCAAGGTTACACAGAGAGACCCTGTCTCAGAAAACCAAAACCAACCAACCAAACAAACAAAAACAACTGAAGTCCACAGTCTCCAACTTTGTTGAAGGTGAGATCTGCTGGCAGCCGGCTGATCATGAGACCCCACTGTTGGATAAAGTCCCCTCATAAGTGTGAACTTGTTTCTCCTGACATCTCTGACATATACAACATCAGGGCTGCTATTGTCCCCCAAAGTCGAGCGGCCCAGCATGAAGCATGACCAGCATAGCTTTTAGCTAGCTCTGCCACATGCCAGAAGACAGATACAGAGAATAAAAGGCTGTAAACCCACCCTCCCTTCTCCCCTGTGCACATCTCTGCAGAACCATTTTATTGATTTTTTTTCCTCCTTTTTTAAACACAGGTTTCTCTGTGTAGCCCTGTATGTACTGGAACTCACTCTGCCCACTGGCCTGGAACTCAAGAGATCTGCCTGCCACTGCCTCCCAAATGCTGGGAGTAAAGGCGTGCGCCACCACGCCTGGCTTGCAGAATAGTTTAACTCAGCTCACAGAACACCTTCCAGAGCAACTTTCTTCTAGCCTTGAGACCATAGCAGTACACAAATCCTCTGCCTGGATCAGTCATCATGGCTCGGAATATGACTCACACTGTGTTTGCCCCTTTCCTCTCTTACTAGAGCGGTCACTTCAAGCCAACTTCTATGTTTTGCTCCAGAGACCTGTTGTTCCCATGACATCAGTCACTTCCTGGAATGCACTGACCTGTGCCAAGAATACAACATGGCTTTATATTCTTGAGGTGTGCAGGAGTGGCAGACCCAGCCAATTCTGACCTACATGTAAAATACTTCAGGAAGACCACACTATTCTTCCTGCACGTCGCCATGAAAAACACGCATAGTTCCTCTTGAGTTAATGTGTTTGGGAACTCACCTCTGGTCCTCTGCAGGAGCAGTATGAGTCAACTCTCCAGCCTGCAGTGTGCCTTTTTTTTAATAGGTAAGTGGGATTTTTTTTTTTTTTTTTTTTTTTTGGTGCTTCGAGACAGGGTTTCTCTATGTTATCTTGGCTGGCCTTGAACCCAGTGATCTGCCTGCCTCTACCTCCTGAATGTTTAACTGGGATTTATTTTTTTTGGTTTTTCGAGACAGGGTCTCTCTGTAGCCCTGGCTGTCCTGGCCTCACTTTATAGACCAGGCTGGCCTCGAACTCACAGTGATCCGCCCGCCTCTGCCTCCTGGTTAAAGGCGTGTGCCACCAGGCCCGGCTTTCACTGGGAATTAAAAAAAAAAAAATTATTTATATACAGTGCTCTGCCTGCAAGTACACCTGCAGGCCACAAGAGGGAACCAGATCACCTTACAGATGGCTGTGTTGCTGGAAATTGAACTCGGGACCTCTGGAAGAGGAAGTCAGTGCTTTCAACCTGAGCAGTCTCTTCAGCCCGCACCACAGTGTGGTTTTTTTTTTTAAAGTTTGTAATTATTTTTATACACGAGTATTGCGCATGCATGTCCAGAGTCCAGGAAATGGCTTTAGGATCCCTAGAAATTGGAGTGCAGACAGTGTGAGTTTTCACGTAGTGCTGAAAACTGAACTTGAGTCCTCAGGCCCTTTTATTATTTCTTGTGACAAATGTGTAAGTGCTGAGTCTTCTCTCCCATCACAGGCCCCCCAGCCTGGGCAGAGAACTGCTTCTCCAGGCATATTCACTCACCATTCTTGGCTTTGGCTTTTTCTGACCTGTAGTGTCATTCCACAGCTTTCACATCAGCACCCCACCCCCGTGTGCTAAGCAACCCACCAAACCCGCGTCCCTCACTGAGGCTGAGCCGGCTGAGATGTTAACCGCCCACAGCCGAGGGCGTGGCTTCTCCCCACCTGTACCCCTCCTTGTGACCCAGGGGCTGAGCAGAGCAGGTGACCAAGGTGAAGGCACAGCCTACAGGAACACACAGCCTTAACAGTGTACCCCATATCCATACCTGAGAATCCCCTTCCTGGCTGCCATTTCCTGCTCACATGACTAAGACAAAGTGATCAGAGCAGGTTTTCTTATAAAAACGGGGACATGCAGCCAGGGATGGTGGATCTCTTGAGTTTGAGGCCAACCTGGTCTACATAGTGAGACACTGTCTCAAACAAGCAAAAAAAAGAAAAACTGGAGGCAGCCGATAGCATTTGTTACAAGCGGGTTTTTGGGTTTTTTTTGGTAACGCATTAAGCAAAACCATGCTTATTCCTAGGTGTGGCCTCCTTTCTGGAGCCCACTTACTCTAGGACGGGACCAGAGTCCCTCCTTATTTATCTGTCCCAGGGCAACAGGCTGCTAGCTTTAAAATGCAGGTGAGGCTGGGTCTGCAAATCTGAGAACCATCTGATTTCTGAACCCTACCATAAGCTGGACTGTATCAGCAAAAGTCCTGGAGTGTGCTGTCCCAACCACTCTTGGTCAAGACACCCTAGGCTGACACCTGACACTAACCCTCCTGCAATACTGACACAGCTGCAGGGCACACCAGACTTCTCCAAGAACCCATGGCCTTTTTTTTTTTTTAAAGGAAATTAATCTCGCTAATATGACCAAGGAGAGCCTCAAAATCTTAAAAACAAAAAAAAAACAAAAACAAAAACAAAACCCCAGCATTTTCCCAGGGCTAGAGAGCCAGTGGTTCTCACAGAAACTGTACTCAGTTCTGCACCCACAACTGGCTCCAGGGAATCTGATGCCCTCTTCTGGCCTCTGTAGGCATGTGGGGGCGCGCACGCGCGCGCGCACACACACACTTAGGACCTGTGAGATGGCACCGCCTCCAAGCCAAGTAAGATGAGGGCTGAGTCCAGGCGTCGGCCCATGTAGTATGAGCAACTGGTCATTCACTCCTGTAAACCTGCTCAGTCAGGCTCCTCCTCTGTTGTATTTAATAGTTGACCCCAAGATGCTGAAGTCAACTATTAAATACAAAATTCACTGTTGGTCCTGATTCCAGGAAATCATTAGGAACAAAAAAACAAAACACTCAAAACGTTTTTTAATGGTTTTTTGAGGCAGGGCTTCTCTGTGTAGCTTTGACTATCCTGGGCTTGCTTCAAACTCAGAGATCTGCCTGCCTCTGCCTCCTGAGTGTGGAGATTAAGGGTGTGCACCACCACACCCAACCCAAAAACTTAGTTCCTGAAACATAAACGAGCAGCTCTAGTTCTCAGTCAGGCCCTGCATGTGGCTATCCTTTCCAGACTGACAAAGCACAGTAAGCCACGGACACGAGCGTTCTGAAAACACCACGCGAGACAGAGCACTACTTAAACAGTCTTTACTGAGAGCTGTGCGTGAGAGGCCTCTACTCCTGCATCTTCTCGATCGTCTCCTCCTTGTATTTGCCCTTCTCCTTTCCTACTTGGCGGGACTTGGCTTTCCTTTCCAGGATCTTCTTCCGGTCTTTGTCCAGCTTTAGCCTGGTGATGACCACCTGCCAAAAAAGAAACAGCCCCACGCTGTAGCAGCCACCAGGCCTAACTCAAGCCCCCACTTGCCATTTCCTGAGCACAGGGCTGTGGATGCCTAACCGTTCCTTTCTTTAAAAAAAAATATTTATGTAGTATTCTGCCTGCATATACAACAGCACACCAGAAGAGGGCACCCGATCTCATTACAGATGGTTGTGAGCCACCATGTGGTTGCTGGGAATTGAACTCAGGACCTCTGGAAGACCAGACAGTGCGCTTAACCTCTGAGCCATCTCTCCAGCCCCTTAATCGTTACTTTCTAAAAGCTGACAAATGATGCTGTATTTTGGAGCAGAGGCCGAGAGATTATATAACCTAAGACTGGCGCGAGAGAAGCCACCCAAAGGCCAATCTGACCAAGGCTGCACTAAGGACAGAAAGACCAGGTCACTGTATTTGTAACAGTGAAAACCCAGCTAATGGTGGGAGGCAAAAAACCACCTTTGAAGCATGTTACAGAACTAATGTGGTCCTGTTGGGCTGGAGAGGGCTCACAGACCTACATGTCTTTGACCTCCAAGTACACAGGACAAATCACTAACACACATAAAAAACGAGAGAGGTGATGTACCATGACTCTACAACTATGTGGTAGAGGAGGGAAAAGAAATCACGGCACAATTTTAGCATGTAGGTCTTCTGGCCTTGGCTGTCCTGGAACTCTGTACACCAGGCTGGCCTTGAATTCAGAAACCTGCCTGCCTCCTGGCCTTCTACAGCTTGAAATGTACATTTTTAGCACTAACATCTGACCTAAAACCCTTAAGCAGTCACTGTGTACATTAAACAATCCATTCACAAATTTGGGAAATTGATGTTGAGTGTCCAGGATAGGTTGGGGTGCTCTGTTCTGGCTTACAACCCCAGCTTTGCCTTAAACCCACTTCATTAGGGTGTCATAAACAGGCCAGCTGCTCAATTATACTCAACAGGATCGAAGCTCTACCATCTCATGACCACCTGGGTTTCTGAGATGTAAAAAAAATGCTAATCACACAAGCTGTGAAAAAAAGCAGTGACTAAGAATACAGATTTCAGCTGGTCTCAGTGACCCCCCCCCAGGTTAAAAACTACAGCATTCGGGCTGGAGAGACGGCTCAGAGATAAAGAGCACTGTCTGCTCTTCCAGAGGTCCTGAGTTCAACTCCCAGCAACCACATGGTGGCTCACAACCATCTATGTGATCTGATGCCCTCTTCTGGCCTGCAGGCGTACATGTAGGCAGAGCACTGTATCTGTAATAATATATAAATCTTTAAAACAAACAAACCCACAGCATCCTTAGGACACATTTCTGGCATGGGGCCACTTCCAGGGTGTCCTGCAGATAGGTACCACACTGTCAAACAGGTGCTGTGGTTGCTTCTCTCAATACTCACCTTGCTGGGGTGGATGCCCACATGGACAGTTGTGCCGTTAGCCTTTTCTCGCTGCACTCGTTCAATGTAGATGACGTATTTTTTCCTGTATACCTGGACCACTTTTCCAATCTGCTGGCCTTTGTAGTGTCCTCGGACAACCTGAATGCAATAAACAAAATGCCATCAAGGGCAAGGCTTAACACTAACCAGAACATCTGAACCATGCACACCCCTTACTCTTAACCGATCCATCCGTGCTCCTTTTCGGGTAGGGGGAAGTAGGACTTGGACAAGGTAAACCCCATGAACACAGGGCTAAGATTCCAACTCTAACTAATACTTTTAGTCTTGAAAGACCGTTAACAAACCATGCCATCTGGCTACAGCAAAGGCGGGCTTGTTAAAAGGCAAGAGGAGCAGGGCGTGATGGTACACGCCTGTAATCCCAGCACCAGGGAAGCAGAGGCCGGGGGACTCTCAGTTCGAGGCCAGCTTGGTCTACAAGCCAAGACTACACAGAGAAACCCTGTCTCGGAAAAACAAAAAACAAAAGGTAAGAGACCACCAAGACTGTTCCCAGCCAGAGGCACACAGAGACACCCTGACTCAAAAAAACACTGTTCCCATCCCGATCCTGGGAATCAGGTCCACTTTATTTTGAACGGGCATTAAACATATAAAACATTTCCAAAAAATTCTAAGTTGCAGCCAGGCAGCAGTGGCGCACGCCTTTAATCCCAGCACTCAGGGAGGCAGAGACAGGCGGATCTTTGGGGAGTTTGAGGCCAGCCTGGGCCACACAAATGTCATCTCACGAAGAAAAGTGTAAGCTTTTATAGGGACTGCCAGAATTTACCAATCGCCAATTGCAAATGACACCTACAGAAACTTTCATCCCAAAAGAACCTTCCCAACTTATCAGAGAACAGAAGCCCCACACATAGATTAAGGCAGTAAGAGCTGAGGTGCGGAAGGGAAAGCAACCCTTTCAAACGGCAGGCGCAGGCACGATTAAATCGAAGACAGGGCTAGTAGTTCAGAATGACTCTTGCGTCCTTGTAAATAATTGCTGGGGGCTGGAGAGATGGCTCAGTGGTTAAGGGCACCGCCTGCTCTTCCAGAGGTCCTGAGTTCAATTCCCAGCAACCCCATGGTGGCTCACAACCATCTATAATGAGATCTGGTGCCCTCTTCTGCCGATAAAGCACTCCTATGCAATAAATACATCTTGAAAAAGAAGAAGAAGAATGGCTGAGTTCTCTCTCCTCCGACCACTGGGATGCTCTGTTCAGGCGAGGACACACACCTGCACCTCGTCGTCCTTCCGGATGGGCATGGACCGGACGTTGTACTTCTGCCTCAGCTCCTTGGAAAGCGGGGAGGACATGATCTTCCTCCGAATGTGAGAGGGGGCATTGAAATGGCGTTTGCGGTTCTTGCTCCGGTCAGAAGTCACGAAGGGGTTGAACTTCATTTTGGCTGTGGGAACAAGCAACCAAGCAGCCCTCAGGACCCCTCGATGGCTTCAGGTCTCAGTCAGTCTCCCCAACAGCAGCGGCTGCCGCGGGGGTCGGATCTTAAAAACCCCCTCACCGGGACAAAGCGAGCAGGCAACTCGGCTCTCCCCAAATACAGGCTTACGTGTTCGGGGGAGCCCGGGGGCTCGAGCCTGGGACCTCTCGGGGCGACCTCCACACACCCCCAGCAGGCGGGAGCGATGACGCGGCTACCAACCACGCACACCCCCCGGGCCCCGCCGGCCTCCGAGCCCGCGGATCTGCACCCCAGCCCCCCCTCCATGCCCGCGGGCCCGGGCCAGCGGGCCACACAGGTCGAGCCCAGCATGGCTCCCCGGCTGACGTCGGGCCAACAAGGCGGCCCCGCGGCCCCGGGACGCCGAGCCTCATCGCCCAGCCGAGGCACGGATGGCCGCGGATGACTGGCTACCACCCGCGGGACACTCACCGGCTGCGATCCAGCGATGGCCGCAAGAGGAAAGAGGTCTACGCGCGACTTCCGGTTCTGTAAGTTGACGAGAGGTCTCGCGAGAGTCTCGGAGCGAGGCGCGGTGGCGGGAGGGGAGGGCGCGGAGGTGCTTAGCGCGAGAAGAAACTAGGCACGGGGAGGCCAGCGCCGTCTAGCGGCGTGGAGGGGGAACTGCGGGAGGTGCTGGCTGTCGTCCGTGGGTGGTGAAGACGCTAAGGTGGAATCCTCCGGGGGAGGCAGAGCCCGGGGGATGAAGAGGCCTGTTCAGGGACGGTATCCCGGGAAACTGGAGGAGTGAGAGGACCCGGGGGGACCCCCACCTTTCCACTCCTGGGCGTCGGGCGTCCCCCTAGTCCTACTTTTAGCCGCCAAGTGGCTCCGGGACTTTGGCTAGATGGTTACCTCGGTTACTGGGCACTCAGCTCCCCAAAGGCGTGGCCTCGGCAAAGGAGTTAGTCCTTATAATTAGCCCCAGCCGTCCGCCTCCACATCTGGGTAGGTTCTGACGGCTCTGGGTCCTTCTCTGAGATTGAGATCGTCCGCCACCTGGACGGCGGAAATAGATCTTGGCTCCCCGATAATTCCTTAAAGATCATACTTAAAGAAACAGACTCTCAGTGCAGGGGAGGACTCTCAGTGCAGACTAGTATACCCTTGAAAGCCACAGCTACAACACACTCGCGCCTGTTCTCAGTTCCCGATCTGATGGAGGCAGGGCAAGCGGGTCGGCTTCCCTGCAGATGAGTTCTGAGGCATCGGTTTCTGCTGAATGACAAGTACAGGTGTCATAGTGACGGGAGACACACACACTTCTACGCCCTTTATATTACTAACGTCTTTGTGCTGATGTGGATGTATTGTCCTCAGTGTACAGGTTGGGTAACCGAGCCACAGAGCAGTGAGAGGAAGGGGCAAGCAAGCACAGGACCCACGACTTACAGTGGAACCCACGAGGCTGGCTCTTCAGACTCCGCTGGGAGCTCCGTGGCCCGGTTTGTAGTAACTTACTGTTAAGTTAAAGAGGGAGAAACCAACCTTTTGAGGGTTCAAATAGAGTCGTGTGTTTTCATGATTTTAAAAATAGTTGTAAAAAAAAATAGTTGTGCTATCAACTATTCTGTCAAAGAAAGAGCCCCGATGTTAATGTAACTAAAAAATTAAAAGCTGGGGGTGCTTGGTGCACACCTTTAAACCCAGCACTTGGGAGGCAGAAGAAAGTGAATCTCTGAGCTTGAGGCCAGCCTGGACTACAGTGAGAGTTCCAGAACAGTCAGAGCTACACAGAGAAACCCTATCTTCAAAAGAACAAAATAAAAAAATAAAAATTAAAAAAAAAGAAAGAAAAAAGAAGAAAGAAAGGAAAAATTGAACAAACCTAAAGCAGTACTTTTCAGCAAGTGCTTATGGGGCACCCTTTATGGGCCAGCCTGGAACACTGGAGTGACAAAATGGAGCATCCTTTATGGGCCAGCCTGGGACACCAGAGTGACAAAATAATTCCACGCACATTCTTGTGGAAGTCATAGTCCAAGAGGGGAGACAGACATGGGAGGCTGCCAGCTCAGGATCACAGGAAACTTGAGCCAGCTGCCTTCAGTTTTGGGGCCAGGGAGATTTCAGTGAGGTCACCCTTGACTGGGTTTTGGTTTGTTTGTTTGTTTGTTTGTTTTGAGACAGGGTTTTTCTGTGTAGCCTTGGCTGTCTTGGCCTCACTTGGCAGGCCAGGCTGGCCATGAACTCTACCTCCCCTGGGACTGGGATCACAGGCGTGTGCCACTGCGCCTGGCTTTGACTGGGTTTTGAAGAATGTTAAAATGAGCTCCACGAGGCAGCGGGATAGCTTGAGGGGAAGGGTGGAGGTGAAAAGCAGAGGACGTTTCCCGGGAACTGGGTTCTATGGCTGAAGAATGAGACCTTCAAGGGAAGGCAGGGGCCGTGGGGTCGCGGGGCCGTGGGGTCGCGGGGCCGTGGCGAGCTGCCCGCAGCTCCCGCCTTCCTCGCTTTCCTTCCTCCTTCCTCCTCACTAGCTGGCTTTCAGGAAGAGCTTTTTCAGTTTTCTCAACAATCCCTCCTCCCAGAAACTCCCTTATCACCTTTCTCTCTTCCCACTCCTCTTCCCATCACTCTCTGCGGCACCCTCCTCCTCTGGGGCCTCCTTGCTTCCCTCAGCCAGCGGCTTCTGCATCATCAAAATGAAGCCCTAAGCTCAGGATTTGGGCCGCACGGCCCCTTTATACAGCAGGAGGATTCTTGTACAAACTGCCAGGAGTCTGGTTATGTGTCTGGCTCCTCCTCCTCCTCCTCTTCCTCTGTCTTCTTGCCTGACTGAAAAAGACCCTTTATATGCAGGGCAGGATCTCTCTGTGTAGCCCTGCCTGTCTTGGGTCTCGCTCTACAGACCAGGCTGGCCTCACACTCACAGGGATCACCTGCCTCTGCCTCCCCAGCGCTGGGATGAAAGGCGTGCGCCTCCACCACCTGACAGAAAAAGATCTTTTAATTTTACTTTCTAGGATCATTTTGAAACGGGACTTTGTAAAGCTGAAGAGATCAGCTTGAAGCACAGAACCAGTGCTTTGGCAGTTCTCAAATACTTTTTACATTTTTATTTGTAGTTTAAAAAATTATTTATTTAAGTGGATAAGTGTTTTGCCTGTACACATATATGTCTATGTAATATATGCATGCCTGGTGCCCGTGGAGACCAGAAGAGGGTGTCAGATGCACTGGGGCTGGAGTTCCCAGCTGCTTGTGAGTTGCCCTGTGGTGCTGGGAGTTGAGTCTGGGTCTTCTAGAAGAGGGGCCAGTGCTCTTAGCCACAGCGCCTTTTGTTGTTGTTTGGTTTTGGTTTTTGAGACAGGATTTCTCTGTGTAGCCTCGGCTGTCCTGGACTCATTTTGTAGACCAGGCTGGCCTCGAACTCACAGTGATCCGCCTGCCTCTGCCTCCCAAGTGCTGGGATTAAAGGTGTGCGCCACCACGCCTGGCATAAGGCATTTTCTTAATTAGTGACAATGGGGAAGGGCCCAGTCCATTGTGGGTGGTGCCATCCCTGAGCTGGTGGTCCTGGGCTCTATAAGAAAGCAGGCTGAGCAAGCCATGGGGAGCAAGCCAGTAAAAGCAGCGCTCTCCATGCCTCTGCACCGGCTCCTGCCTCCGGGTTCCTGCCCTGCTTGAGTTCTCTCCTGACTTGCTTTGGTGATGAACAACAAAGTGTAAGCTTGAATACGCGCTTTTCTCCACATTGCTTTTTGGTCATGGTGTTTGGTCACAGCACTGGGAGCCCCAACTATGAGGAATAGTAAGAGACACCTCTCCAGGCTCAAGAATTCTTGGGGTGGCTTCCCGTCTGGGCAAGAGGAGTACACACTAAAATCATCTTCAGTGTTGACTACTTTTCAATTTCATTGTGTTTAGTTTTTCTTTCCTTTTGGTGCTGGAAATTGACTGCCTCCTGCTAAGCACTTTCTCCCAGCCCTCTGTTTCATTTGGGAATAAGCATTTGCTTGACTTAAACGCCCAAAACTGCTGGGTGTGGTGGCGCACGCCTTTAATCCCAGGACTCGGGAGGCAGAGGCAGGTGGATCCCTGTGAGTTCGAGGCCAGCCTGGTCTACAAAGTGAGTCCAGGACAGCCAAGGCTACACAGAGAAACCCTGTGTCAGGAAAAAAAAAACAAAAAACTAAACCCATAAAAGGCAAAGTGAAGTCTTCCATCAATTTTTCCTTCCTTTCCACAGTTAATCACGGTTATTAGTTTTTGTCTACTCTCCCCAGGTAATGCACACATAAACAAACAGGAATGTATTTGTTTGTTCCCCTTTCCACACAGACCACCGGGCTCAGCGTCCCACGCTCTGTGCCTGGCTTTTCCCATCAGGCACTGAATATTTAGTTCTTTTTGGGACCTCGGGCCCTGGACCTCAAGGTTAGTAATTAGTTGTCTGTTGATTATCATTTGAGGGTTTTCTGATCCTTTGTTATTACAAATACAACCGCGGTGATATAATACTGTGTGTCTGTCCCCACCCATCCAGACAGCTGTACCCAGAAGACACATTTCTAGAACACAAGTTTCTGGGCCAGAGTGGAAACTTCCAGAGATATGTGTCCAATTTAATTTGAAGGCTTTTACAAATATGCATTTCAAGCCGGGTGTGGTGGTGCATGCCTTTAATCCCAGCACTGGGGAGGCAGAGGCAGGTGGACCTCGGTGAGTTTGAGGCTAGCCTGGTCTACAAAGCGAGTCCAGGACAACCAAGGCTACACAGAGAAACTCTGCCTTGAAAACAAAACAATACAAATACAAATATGCATTTCTAGTCGGGCATTTAGTCCCAGCACTCTGGAGGCAGAGGCAGGTGGATTGCTGTGAGTTCGAGGCCAGCCTGGTCTACAGTGTAAGTTCCAAGACAGCCAGGGTTACACAGAAAGACCCTCTCTTGGGAAAAGAAAACAAAGCCAAAACCTCAAACAAGACAAACAACCCCCAAAAGCAATCCCTGCAACAGTTCACTGGCCACCCCAGCACCAGTGGCCGACAGCAGGATTTAGGAAGCCAAGTGGCAAATGATGCCAGCAGGGTTTTGTTGTTGTTGTGTTGTTTTGTTTCATTTTGTTTTTTTAAGACAGGGTTTCTCTGTGTAGCCTTGGCTGTCCTAGATTCACTTTGTAGACCAGGCTGGCCTCGAACTCACAGTGATCCGCCTGCCTCTGCCTCCCGAGTGCTGGGAGTAAAGACATGTGTCACCACGCCCAATGCCAGCAGTTTTGCCTTGGTTTCTTTCTACAAATGAGTCCCTGGGGTTTTGGGCTCTGTATATTCAATCTAAAGAATCACGTTAAATGTCTACATGCATTGCAAGGTCTCTGGGCTCTGAGAAAATATATACTTTTATTTTAAAAATGGCTTTCGACCTTTTTTTTTTCCCCGTTTTTAATGAAAGAAGTAGCTTCTACAAGTTGCAGCTGAACAATATGAAAACATCACAGGTGTTTCGGAGGCCTCACCTCAGCAAACACAACAGGATCTGAATCAGCTCCCTAGAACCTCAGGCACCGATGAACGCAGCCTGGCCTAGGTGGACACAGACTCACGAGTCTGCCAAGTGAATGCTAACTTTTGTTTCTGTAATAAATATCACCCATCCCCCACAACCTACCTGCTCCCTCCATACACGCACCTGTGTTCTCTACTCTTAAAAGGAGCATAAAGGAGCTGGTACTTTAAAGCAACCCCACTTTGTCCAAAGCATCCCCTGTGGGGTGAGGCTCTTCCCTGATGGTCCCAAGATGTCAACCACTGCAGACAGCTGTGAAGTAGCTGAGAGCTCCAGAGTTCTTTTCCTTCCACACAGAAGGTGGACATTTGTGGAGAATGGTATATAAGTTGGGGGTGGGCTCAGCTCCTGGCACACCCCGCCTATCTGTGACAGTAGCCAGAAGTCCCTGTTGTTCACAGTCATTAGGGACTAGCTTCCCTGAAGACTTCCTCAAGAGAGATCCACTCTGAGGCTTTCCTGATAGGCTTCATCAGTGAGGTACCCAAGCACTCCAGCGCACAGCGCCTGGCCCTCGGCATTTGTTGAGACAGCAGTGTCACTGACAAGCACAGCTGTTTTCCTCCCCACCCTTGCTCACCCAGCTCAGCCCGAGAGAATCCACCTGGGGAACTGGCCCAGCGGGTGTGGCCTCTAATGAGTGGTTGGATCTTGAGGAGGTGGCCTTGGCAGGGAGCGAGGCAGGAGCCCCCCCCCCACCCCCCCCACCCCCGGGGTTAAGTTACTCACATAGCTCTCTGCTGACTGGTCTCACTTGTAGGGCGTCCCCCCCCCCCACCTCTTCTATTTCACCCTTGAGAACCCCAAGACTCAAATTCCGGTCTGCTGCTTGGGCCTGGAGGTTTGCAGAGCCCTCTCATCCTGTGGCCGTTCTGTCAGCCGCGGCCTCTTTCACAACAGTGTCTCCTGTTTGATCTTGATTATCCAGAAAAACCTTTTTCGTTGTCCCCGCCCCCCCCCCCCCCCCCCGTGCACCCCATCCTGGGCCACAGCCTCTGAGATCATCTTCTTTCAAGATGGTGGGTTGGAGACAGGGACCACTTAGCAGTGGACTGCGTATTATATTGGGGTCAAGATGCTAGGAAGCTGGAGCTGGGACCCCGTATCAACCTCTGTTTCTTCTGAAGGCACCGGAGAGACTTCTCTGCCTTCCTTTGGGCTCCCACCTGGCAGGACACCGGCCAGCAGAGCTCCCTCGAGCCTAGGATGGCTTCCTGGCTACAGGTTGGTGTCGAGCAGGTAAGGTCTGTGACCCTATAGGAAGGCAACGGCCACCCACCTAGCTTGCTCAGTTCCCAGCCTAGAGAAGGGGTGTTTGTTGGGTGTACTCATCCGGAGTCAGCTGCTCAGAGCATCTTCGGCCCCAACCTCTCCTCGTGCTAAGGGACGGAGACAAAGCCTTGATATTTCAATCTAGCCTCACCCACGTCCTCTCTAGGCCTAGGACCTACCTCCCTGGAGCTTGACCGTACCGGGTCTGTGCCGGGACCCTCTGCCCTCTCCCAAGCCATGACCGGTGGAGGATGGAGCCCAGTTTAAATGCTGAGCCTCACTCCCCCGTGTCCTGTATACTGCTTCTCATGCCTGCTTCCTCACCAGCAGCACCCAGGGCAGGATGGCAGTGACCACAGCCACTACAGCAATGAGGGTGATGAGTAGGAGGGCCCGGGAGCGACAGCAGAAGGAGCGGGTGGCGCTGGGAGCGGGGGACGCCTCCGATATCTCCGCTAGGCTGCGTCGGGGCAGCACACTGTCCTGGTCCCCCAGTGGCATCCCATGGCGACTGATGATGAAGATCTGTGACTCTCGGGGCAGGGTGGGCAGCAGGTCCAAGGGGAGCTGAGGCCCCTGACTTGGTGATTGTCTCCAGACCTGCTGGGAGACAGCCAGGGGGTTTGTGTGACCCCCGCGGTCTGGTGAGGGCATGGCCGGCAGGCCCACGGGCACAGCCAGGGTCTGGGAGCTCTTGTCCAGCATGGAGGGCCAGCGGGAGCTCTTCTTGCTGAGGAAGGTGACGTAGCGGCAGATGGGGCAGACGATAGTCCTCTGCACCTGTCCATCCACCCGGGTAGAGAGCAGATACTTGACCAGGCAATCATGGCAGAATGCGTGGCCGCAGCTCAGGGTCCGGCTGGCGCCCTCCAGATCCCGGAACTTCTCGTAGCACACGGGGCACTCGCTGCCCGAGCTGTCCTTGCTTTCCCCTTCGGACATGGCCCCTCAGAGACAGCAGGCCTTAGCTGGGGATGGAGAGGGAAGGGCTGTGAACACGTGGGAGTTTTTTCCTTCTTTCTCTCTCCTTTCCTGACTCCCACTCACGTTCCTCCCTCCTGCCCTCCCTCTTTCTGGTTCTCCTCAGAGGCCTATCTGGATCAAACTAAGGCGTAGAGCCCGGCATCCATAGAGGAGTTGTACAGGCTCTCCTGGGGCCAGCGTCAGCAAACAGGAAGGAGATCCCAACCGTGCCAGGCTTGGGTAGGAAGTCTGTGAAGGGGATGAGTACTTGAGGTACCTGAGGCCTCACCACAGCTATGACAAGCACTGTTGATGTCACCACCTCACCCCTTCCTGTTTCAGTGCTGGACCTGGCTCTCGGGGTAAACAGGAGCTAACGAGTTAGCTGGCCAGAAGCATAGGCAGCCCCAGGCAGTGTTAGTTTGGGTCTATACTGTACACACTACATGTACTATTCTTTAAACTTTCCCTCAGCAGGGCTTGGCTGCTTTGTGGCCAAGCTAGGATCCCACGTCTCATGTCACCACTGCCAGGACTCTAACTATAGGGCATCAAAATAAATAAATAAATAAATAAATAAATAAAATAAACAAACAAAGCTTGGAACTTACACGTGCAAATGCCTGCCGGGCGCTGAGCAGTCACACGCCAGCCTTGTTCGGTCATTCTTCAGAGTCCCCTTATGCGGTGGCCCCAGGCTGTCAGAAGGTTCTGGTTAACCTCAGTAAAAGTAGAATTTCATTCTCGGAGGATGTGTCTGGTATTTTGGAAATGGGCGAAGGCACTGAGGTCCGAGTCTGGTGAGAAAATAAGTGAGTGGTCAGAGTCGTAATATTGTTTGAAATCAAAGCCGAAGAGGGGCGTGAAGTGCACAGTGGGTTTCAAACCGACTTGAGAGGCCACGGGGGACCAGGCAGTCCTCTCGGCAGGATTGTGGATGGCTTTGAAGGGAGCACTTGCTTGGCTGTGTGGCGACTCCAAGTCTTTGCGTGTACACGGGCCCCTCCAGAGGCACAACTGTGTAGCCTAAACGTATCCAGAATAGCATTTTGGGGAAAAAAAATCCCTATAATTAACATATAACACCATCAGTGACAGAGACCAGTGACCACTAGATCCACTGAGGACTGTGTGGCTGCCCGGAGTGCTGACAGGTGACACAGTAGGTAGAGGATTAGCTACCAGGAGGAAGAGACTCTATAAAGACCACAAATCTCTGGAACCTCTCCCACTCCCCTCTCTCTGTTTAGTCAAAAATCTCCTTTGTTGAGTTGAAAATGTCCTAACATTGAAAAAAAAATTTTTTTAAACCCTGTCTTGAAAAACCAAAAAAAAAAAAAAAAAAAAAAAAAAAGGCCAGGCGGTGGTGGCCCACGCCTTTATTCCCAGCAGCACTCAGCGGGAGGCAGAGGCAGGTGGATTGCTGTAAGTTTGAGGCCAGCATGGTCTACAAAGGGAGTCCAGGACAGCCAAAGCTACACAGAGAAACCCTGTCTCGAAAAACCAAAAAAAAAAAAAAAAAAAAAAAAAAAAAGAAAGAAAGAAAGGAAAGAAACAATTAAAAGGTGATGATGGGATAGCTGACCTTGGAAGCAGCCCAAAATCTCTGGGGAGGTTTCCTTGGTCTCTGAGGTGCTAATGTGGCCTCAGGCTGGGCGATGAGGGCCGAGCACTCGGATAGCAGAACTTAGTTAGATACCTTCTCTATGTATTATTATCTATTACAGCCATTGCTGCTTGTTAGCTCTCTAAGCCCTAGTTTCTCTGTAGATGGAGACAGAACTGGGCACAGTGGGCCACGCCTTTTCCATAGTGAGTTTCAGGACAGCTGGGGCTACACAGTGAGACCCTGCCTCAATAAAACAAAGCAAACAGGAAAGATGAGGCTGACAGCTGTACTGCCTTCTCTGGGAACTGCTGGTGGAGTTGGTGAGAGAAGAGTGTGGCACCCAGCAAGCGGTCAGCGACAAGGGGGGAACATCATTGCTAAGACGGGATAAATCCTTTCTTTTCTCCTGGAGGGGTCTTGGAGATCCCTGTGAGGCATCTTGCCTACCGAGGCACACCCCTTGACAAAGGGCGGCTCTTCTCAAATTAGAATAATGAGGCAGGATGGCCACAGATTAGGTAAATGATGGGCAGCTGGTGAGTTAGGGCAGCTTCCACGGTCCTGATTTCCTCATACACAGGCAAAACCTTAACGTAATGGCCTGCTATCAGGGTGGCAACCAACAGCCAAGCTGTGCCTCTGCACTGGGTAATTCCCCAAGAGATACAGTGGCAGTTCCTTCCGTCCATCCATTCGTCCATCTGTCCACCCATCAGATGTCAACAGCCATTTGCCATGTTCCTGCTATTTGCCAAATACTGAGAGGGACAAAAGTAGTCATGGAATCCTTTGTGAAACCTGATGGACATTTATGAGTTTTCTTTTTCTTTTTTCCTATTTCTTGGAGACAGGGTCTCATGTAGGCCAGGTTGGCCTGGAACTGGGCTGTCTAGCTAGGACTGACTTGAACACTTACTCGTTCTCCCTCTGCTCACCACATGCTGTGATCGCAGGCATGGACCACCATGCTTAGCTAGAACTTTTGTTTTGTTTTTTAATAGATTTATTTTAAGCCAGGTGTGATGGCACACACCTTTAGTCCCAGCACTCAGGGAGGCAGATGGATAGACGTGAATTCAAGGCCAGCCTGGCCTACAAAGTGGGTCCAGGACAGCCAAGGCTACAGAGAAACCCTCTCTTCAAAACAAAACAAAAACATTTATTTTAAAGGAGGATTGATGATCCGTACTGTAGGCTGTTTGGATTAACTGAGAAACGAGGCTCGAGACAGGAGAGAGGACAAATGAAAATAAAAGAACACAAAGATGAAGAGAAAGACAGGGTTTCAGTATTCTTCAGTCAAAACTTCTTGCTTTATAAATGAGTATATTCAGCTTTAAAGAGTGTGTGTGTGTGTGTGTGTGTGTGTGTGTGTGTATGTGACTCAAGGTCACCTGGCAGTGATGGAAAGAGAGAAGAGAAGAAAGATTCCATGTGTGATGCAGAGAACATTATTAGGCCCTGTTGATGGACTGGGTGAGTACCTGTTAGCCACGTCAGGCAGTCATGCTAGGGCTGAGCTGGGGAGGAGGAGTGTTTCGTCTCCTCTGAGATCTAGGAAAAGTCAAAAGGCAGTCAGGGAGTGCCCAAGACATCCGGGTTACTCACCAGAACCTCTCCGTTTCATGAACCTCAGGAGCGCCTCACCATTCATGCCTGGGAAGTGCGGGTCCCCCACCTTCTCAGCCTCACTCAGCAAGTTTCCCTGACCCCCCCTTTCTCTCCGTTCTGTCCCATCCTCTTCATGCCTCTAAGGGGGCCTGACTCTGTCTTGGGAGCTGGGGTGTGAGAGCGTGCTGCATTCGGGGAACAGTCTGCGTAAGGAACCCTGTAAAGATTTTTATATCAAAGACATCCTCGGTGCCTTTAGGAAACTGCGGGAAGAGGACTGGGAAGTCTTCCTGGCTAAAGTGAGACCAGTGTTGAGCTAATAATAAATAATTACAGCAGCGGCCATTTATTGAACACTAATTACGTGTTTGGCATTTCAAATGTCTTCCTCACCAAACCCTGACAAGTTAGGGAGGTAGGTATTATCTCCATTTTACAGACAGGGCCCGAGGGTTAGGGCTTAAGTGAAGCAGCTTTGTCAAAGTCGTAATGCTAGTATAGGGAAGACCTAGGACTCGAACCCAGGACAGCCTCGCCGGACAGACCACATGACGCATTGCCGTCTCTACTGGGGTTCAGGTGGGCCTCCATGGAGGACCTTTCAGCCTTTAGTAAAAGGAGTAAATGATACAGCCCCAGCAGAAAGGAGACTGCACCAGTTTATCAAGTGTCCCTGAACAGGGCTGTCCCTCTGGCGTTTGTGAAGTGAGAAGGCGGGTCGAATGGAGCCAAGCTCCCGAAGCTCCTGACCCATGATTCTTTACAGGACCATCACATCTCCAGCATAGAGATGGGGAGCTCAGCCCCCCAAGACAGAGCGCTACTTCTAGACACCTGGGGTTCCCTCCCGGAGCCCTAGTGCAAGCTGAGCACTTTCTGCTCCAACTGCTTCCCCACGAGCAACACACACATTTGCCCTCTTTCTCCTCTCTCTCTCTCTCTCTCTCTCTCTCTCTCTCTCTCTCTCTCTCTCACACACACACACACACACACACACACACACACACACCATTCTTGCCTCAGATCACAGCATTGCCACAATCCTTACCCCACCCCAGTCATCACTCCCACCCCTTCCCTCCCATCTCTCCCACCCCACCCACCCACCCTCCCCACCCCGACCAACTTTGCCTGTGTACCTGAGAGAGCAGTGTCGGTCTTTTCTGTTCAAGCCTCCACAGAGCCGATGGGAGCCACCCAGAGGCGCTGGAGCTGACAGCTGCTGTCACTGTCCCAGCTGTGGAGGCACTTACTAATGACTGAGCAGGTTGGGAGGACAGCGCAGGGAAGTGAATGCTGCCCAACCCGTTTGAGGCCAGCAGGCTCTCTCGGAGCTGCCCAGGGGTTGGGCAGCTGCTGGTGTCAGGTGATCCCAGTGAGGATGCTAGCTGAGGAGTCCTGGCCTGAGTCAGAGGGTCCCACTATAAACGTTTAACCCGGGGGCCCTCTGGCTGGGGCTTCCCTGGCCATGGGTTTCCCCATCCCCCTGTGGGAAATTATACATAGGGATCCCCATCTCTGACCCCCACACAGCAGAGTAAAGGGGCCAATAGGTCAGAGCCTAAGTTGGCTATGACACTCAACGTCCTGCACTGTTTGGTGCGATGTGCCCATGTACAACTGTTATTCATTAAACAGAGGGGCTTAGCGGGCCACTAGACCAGCCAGTATCGATATAAACAGGCAGAAGTTGGTTTGGGGGAATGACTCTGAATGTTCTAAAGCACATTTGGACAGCTATGATCAACAGCATTAATTATGTATTTCCAAATAGGTAGTACAGGATTTTGAATGTTCTCAACGAAGAAATGGCTTATCATTAGTATCTGAGTTTACGGATATGTCAGTCATCCTAATCTGATCATTAAAGATGGTATACGTGAGCAGGGTGTGGTGGCACTCGCCTTTAATCCCAGCACCTGGGAGGCAGAGAGGCAGGTGGATCTCTGTGAGTTTGAGGCCAGCCTGGTCTACAGAGCGAGCCCAGGACAGCCAAGGCTACACAGAGAAACCTTGTTTTGGGGGGGGAAAAAAAAAGAAATATGCTATACATGTGTCGAGATGCCATGCTTCACACTGTACCAACTGAAAAATTTTAAATTACTAAAATATTATTGAGGGGCCCAGAGACATCAATAAATCAGTAGGTAAAGTGCTTGCTCAGCATGCATAAAGCCCCGAGTTTGTCCCAGTGCTATGGTAGCACCTGCTGTAATCCCCGCACTCAGAAAGTGGAGACAGAAGGATTGAAAGCTCAGGATCAGCACTAGGGAGGGAGGCAAGCGGATCTCTGTGAGTTCCAGGCCAGCCAGGGCAACACAAAGTAAAGCCTGTCTGAATGTGAAAAAAGAAAGAAGTTCAAAATCATCCTCAGCTGCTACTGAATGTGAGGCCAGCCTGGGTAGAAGACACTGTCTCGTCGTTAGGAGTGTCTGCTGCTCCTGCGGAGGCCTGGCCTTGACTCTCAGCACCCACATGGTGGCTCACAACCATTGATAACTCCAGTTTTAAGAGACTTAGTGCCCTCTTCTGCCCTTGGTTGACACGTAGGACACACGTGGTACACATATGTACATATAGGCCAAACACACATATGTAAAATAAAATGAGTAAATCTAAAAAAATTTTTCAAAGGAGAGAGAGAGAGAGAGAGAGAGAGAGAGAGAGAGAGAGAAAAGCAACCCAGCAACATGCACATACACAGAGGTCATGACTGTGGGACAAAGATCCAAGGGTCAGAGCTGTCTGTAGCAACGATGTTAATATGTGACGAGGTTTACAAGGAGAAACTTGAGGAGACATATCAAACCACAATCGGGAGTTATCTTTCAGAGGAACCCTGAAAATGTCTTTGTTTCTTTAACTTTGGAGGGGGCAGAGCAAGTGCCACAGAGCACGCCTGTGTGCTCTAACTGGTGGGGTCAGAGGGCAGGAGGTCAGAGGGCAGGGCAACTTGTGGGTTCTCCCCTTGCAGCAGGTGGGACCAGAGGACACACTGAGGTCATCAGGCTTGGTGGGTGGCAGGTGATTCTGTCTGCTGAGCCATCTCACTGGTTCTCTCTTTTTAGAATTATTATGATTATTTTGTATGTGTGTGAGTTGTGGTTTGGGAGGTAGTGGGGGCGCATGTGTCGTGGCTTACCTGTGGTGGTCAGAGGAGAACTTTATGGAGTTCCTGCTTGCTGTCCATTTTCTCCTGGGCGTGGGGATAGGATGCAAGTGTGGACTTGTGTGGCAAACATCTTTCCTCAGCAACCCATCCTGCCTGCGTGTGAATGTGTGCTTCTTTTGTGATCAAAATCAATCAAGAATAAGGGAGAATCAATGGTGAGGAAACTGGAAACTATTTTGGGGAGCATTTCCTCTCAGTTCTCTCAGGAGGTCCCCCAAAGCCACTTATTTTTTGCTGGAAGGAAAAAAAAAAGGTTACTAGGTACCTGGCGTGGTGGCGCATGCATTTAATCCCAGCACTTGGGAGGTAGAGGCAGGTAGATCTCTGGGAGTTCGAGGCCAGCCTGGTCTACAAAGCGACTCCAGGACAGTCAGGGCTACATAGAGAGACCCTGTCTACAAAAAATAAAAAACAAAACCAAAACAAGACAAAAGGTTACTAGACGCAAAGCACAGCTAATGTGTGTGGCCCATGGTTTGACCAATCTTCCCCCTTCAACCCCAGTCCTGTCTCCAGGGCATCTTGCTCTCAGAGGAGGTCGTTCCAGGGCGTCCAGCCACTTCAGCCAGGGCCACATGACTCAGCAGGTAAGCTACCATGGCAGTCTCTCATGGTGTTTGTTTGTTTGTCTGTCTGTTTGTTTGTTTTTTTTCCTGGGAGTTCCAGATAGCCCCAGACTTAGTAAATAAAAATCACAATATGCCTAGATAAATCTGACTTTTAGCCAGACCCCAAATGCTTTTTGTCATAATCAGGCTGCCTGGGACACACCTATGTTAGAAAATAATAACAGACAGACAGACAGATAGACAGACAGACAGACAGACAGACAGACAAACCTCTGAAACCAACATTTGCCTGGGCCTGTTGGTGCCTACTTGAGAAGTCAAAGCAGGCTGATTCTAAATTCCAGGCCACCCTGAGGCATTTAGTGAGAGGCACAGAGTTCCGGGGTACAGGGTTTACTTAGCATGTGTGAGGTCCTTGGTTCAAAGCCTGGTGCCACCACCAAAACATACGAATAAGATAAAATTGCAGGGCTGGAGAGATGGCTCAGAGGTTAAGGGCACTGACTGCTCCTCCAGAGGTCCTGAGTTCAATTCCCAGCAACCACATGGTGGCTCACAACCATCTATAATGTGATCTGGTGCCCTCTTCTGGCCTGCAGGTGTACATGCAGGCAGAGCACTGTGCATGATGATAAATAAATAATAAATCTTTAAAAAGATAAAACTGCAAACTTCTCAGCTCCTTCAGCAGCGTGACTTTTAACTCTGGGGGCTTCTGGGGGTTCCTGAGCAGTGCCGGAGGCCACCGTGTCTCCCAGGGCGACGCCTGAGTCAACCAGGCGCTCCTTGGACACATATGATTTTCAGAATGATTGCAAGTTCCTAAGTTTCTTTTGTAGCTTCCCACCTGGCCTGCTGGAGATGACCTTGATAGAGACCTTGATAGGGAACTAGTCATCACCACACTCTGTCAGGGTCACTACACATGGACATACCTAGCAGTGACTAAAGGGAAGATGCTGTTTCCCTTATGTAATCTGTCTGTGCCTTGGTGGCTTCACTCATAAAAAACGGGGATAATGGCACCTACTCTACAGGGTTGTGGCAATAAAATGAATGATGCACATAATGTGTCTGAAACAACACTGGTTTGTCGTAGGGGTCCCGGCAGGGTTGTCATCTGTCCTCGTCCGTCTTCATCATCAGCGTAACATGGTAAAAGGGAAGCAAGGAGGACAATTCCTCCCAGTTAACCGGCTGGGTGATCTGGCCTTGGCTCTGTTCTGGCCTTTTTTATTTGTTTGTTTGTTTTGTTTTTGGAGACAGAGTTTCTCTGTGTAACAGCTCTGGCTGTCCTGGAACTTGCTCTGTAGACCAGGCTGGCCTCGAACTCAGAAAGATCCACCTGCCTCTGCCTCCCAAGTGCTGGGATTAAAGGCGTGTGCCACCACTGCTTGGCTATTTTTTGTTTTGTTTTGTTTTGTTTTTGATCTCCTCAGCTGCCTGGATGGGGAAGGAGCATTTCCAGCTCCGGAGGGTGGGACAGGCAGTCTCTTCTCTGACAGCCGTGCCAGAGAGTGGTAGTCCTTTCTGGAGCCAGACTGGGTGTGCTGGTCCAGGGTTTCTGGAGAAGAGGTAGGCCAGCGGTGGGTGGGTCTGCAGCCTCTGGCGGCTCTTTTGAGATAAGACCTTCCAGAGAAGCAGGGCGTGGAGGTGCCTGCCGTCCTAATACTCAGTCGGCTGCAGGAGGATAGAAAGTTGGGGGCCAGCCTGGGCCACATGAGACCCTGATACAAGCAAACAACAAACACCTTTCTTTGAGAGACATTTTTGTGTAGGTAGAGGGCTTCCGGGCTGAGGGAGAGTCCCAGGCAAGCTGGCTGGCCACTGGCTAGCTACAGGCACAACATCTCCACGGGACAGACATCCGGATAACGGACAGAAGTTCCCAGATGCCAGAATTGCCTGGAAAACTGATTAATAAAACAGTTTTTGGCTGGGTGGTGGTGGTGCAGGCCTTTAATCCCAGCACTTGGGAGGCAGAGGCAGGTGGATCACTGTGAGTTTGAGGCCAGCCTGGTCTACAAAGTGAGTCCAGGACAGCCAAGGCTAAAGAGAGACACCCAATCTTGAAAAAGTAAACAAATGAACAAACAAACAAAAAAATCAAAACCCAGAAAAACCAACGAACCAACCAACCAAAGCTTCGGGCTCCAGCGAACGACTTAGCGGGTGTTGGGAGAGGTTCAGGAAGCTGTGCTCTGTATTTATTTTTAAATATTTGAAGGACTGCTGGACAGATTTGTGATAATGCAAAATAGTGTGTACTGGTGGCTGAGTCCAGGCCTGAGTTGGTGTCCGAGCCTTTCAGCTTTGCTGCACCAAGTTTTCCAAAGTGAATATTAGCAAAAGAACACACTCAGAGGATTCAAAGTGAGGAAACATTAGAGCTGCAGCTAAGGTCCCCTCCCACTACCCCACGGGGCTAGTGCCTCGGCATCCTCCACACACACTCACAGGTTCGCATATAAACATCAGAAAATAACAGTGCCAGTGAGTTGTGGGGAAATTGGAGCCCTTGTGTGCTCCTGGAGGCAACGTAAAATGATGCAGTGTCTGTGGAAAGCAATATGGCGATTCCTCAAAAACATAAACATAGAATTACCACATGAAGGGCTGGAGAGACGGCTCAGCAGTTATGAGCACTGGCTCCTCTTCCAGGGGTCCTGAGTTCAATTCCAGCAACCACCTGGTGGCTCACAACCATCTATAATGAGATCTGGTGCCCTCTTCTGGCCTGCAGGGGTACATGTGGGTGGAATGCTGTGTATGTAATAAATCTTTAAAATACTGTATTCATAATAAATCTTAAAAAGGAAAAAAAAAAAAAGAACTACTATATGATCTAGCAGTTCCACTCCTGGGGACACGAAGGTTTATGGTGCTGGAGATGTATGCAGCTTAGTTGGTTAGGGCTGCTTGCATAACGTGCAAGAGGCCCTAGCCTCAGTCACCAGTGAACGAAACCGGGCACGTGGGCACACACCTGTGACCGGGCACGTGGGCACACACCTGTGACCGGGCACGTGGGCACACACCTGTGACCGGGCACGTGGGCACACACCTGTGACCGGGCACGTGGGCACACACCTGTGACCGGGCACGTGGGCACACACCTGTGACCGGGCACGTGGGCACACACCTGTGACCGGGTACGTGGGCACACACCTGTGACCCCAGCACTCTGGGGCAGGAGCAGAAGGCTCAAGGTCAACCTGAGCTCCTCTCAGCACAATGGCACTGTTGGCAGAACAAAGGGTGGTTTCCAACCCCAGGTCACCTCTCCTGCGTCCCGGCCTACCTCACCCACCCTCGCAGTAAGTAAAACAACTCTGTTCTCTTCAAAGCACCTTCTGTCAGGCATTCTGTCTGAAGTTTCACAGTTGTTGAGTTTTTAAAAAATTGAGCCCAGGCCAGGTGGGGTGGCACAAGCCTTGATCTGTGTGAGTTCACAGCCAGCCTGGGCTATAGAGCGAGTTCCAGGACAGCCAGGGCTACACAGGGAAACTCTGTCTCAAACAAACAAACAAACAAACAGAAAACCGATCACATTTTATACTTAAATACCTAGTGTGGTCTCATTTTTAGCACCCATACCTTAAGAATATACGTATTTTCCAAATAGCCGCAAATGCACGCATCCACGCCTCAGGAAAGCCTCCTGTTGGAGGAGTCAGACTTTATGGGTGCCATTACAATCCAAGCCTGTGAGGTCAGGTTTGCAATTCTAATTATGTTCTCAATAAATGGTGAAATTAACACATACTTTTAGATTAAAAACAAATTCATGTGGCTACCACTTAAAGTCACTGTGCCTACGGACCGAGGCATGCCCCTGTTTTGGACATGTGACTGAATTCTGACTGCTTGACACCCCTGAGATTACAACCAAATTTGGCAGGGGCTTGGTGGCTCACATTTGTAATCCCAGCATCTGGTAGTCAGAGACAGGAAGGACCTAGAGTCTTGAACAACCAGAAACAAACAAACAAACAAAAAAGGAAGACTTGACTGCTGCTGGATTTTTTTTTTTTTTGAGAGAGGGTTTCTCTGTGTAGCCTTGGCTGTCCTAGACTCACTTGGTAGACCAGGCTGGCCTCAAACTCACAGTGATCCGCCTGCCTCTGCCTCCCGAGTGCTGGGATTAAAGGCGGGCGCCACCACACCCAGCTGTGACTGCTGGACTTTTTAAGGCTGAGCCCAAGGTCAGGTTTACATACTTGACCTGAGAGGCCTTAGAGGACAAAAACCCAGCTTGGATGCCAGTAGAAACTAACAAGGAAGGCCTGTGTCCCTGTGGGCACAGTGCAGCAGGGTAATGGCCTGGGCCGTCCCTCACCCCCTCACAGGTGGGCTGCCTGTGCTCCCTGCCCTCGGATTCTCTCTGCAGGCGCAGGTAGATGCAGGGACAGGTGAGTGACAGGTGCTGGGGTAGGTGCACGGAGGTTTGTTCTCAGGAACTGTGGGGTGGCAGTGGGGAACTGGGCTGGAGGTAGGTCATCTTTGAGGCAGGATTTAGAACGTGAACGGTCTCTGACAGCCGAGAGGGCGAGTCAAGGACAGTGTTAACAGTTTAAAGAAACAACGTTTAAAAAAATTAATAAGGGCTGGGCGTGGTGGCGCACACCTTTAATCCCAGCATAATCCCAGCACTCGGGAGGCAGAGGCAGGAGGATCGCTGTGAGTTTGAGGCCAGCTTGGTCTACAAAGCGAGTCCAGGACAGCCAAGGCTACACAGAGAAACCCTGTCTCGAAAAAACAAAAACAAAAAATATAATAATAATAATAATAATAATAATAATAATAATAATAATAATATAAAAATAGTACAGCACTGAAAATAAATGTGGGAAATTCATAAAAATGCAGGGTGTGCGCCACTTCTACAGTAACTAGTCTTACTATTTTGTTGTTTATTCCTCCAAGATAAAATACAACCACACACAACATATTGTTATGCTAAAATAGCCATGTATTACACACACGCAGATAATATATAATTATTTCTAAGATAAGTGGGATCAGATTGTATAAATCCTTTTAAGACCTAATTTTTTCCAATGATTGTCAGGTGATCCCAATAAACATTCCTTTGTAGCTGCATTTCAGGTTTTATTGTTTGTTTATTTTTGTGGAACAGGGGAGCCAAGAGCCTTCTGGGTGCTTGGCAAGAGTTCCACCATTGTGCTAGCCAAGTCCTTTTTCCAAATTAAAAAATAGAGATTTTGTGTCTGGGTGTTTTGCCTGTATGTATGTATGTCTGTGCACATGCGTGTGCCTAGTGCCGTTGGAGGCCAGAAGGAGGCATCAGATCCCTGGGACCGGAGTTCCAGATGGTTGTGAGCTCCTGTGTGGCTGCTGGGGAC
The DNA here is from genome assembly GCF_964271855.1 of Acomys minous. Classification (NCBI taxonomy): domain Eukaryota; kingdom Metazoa; phylum Chordata; class Mammalia; order Rodentia; family Muridae; genus Acomys; species Acomys minous. The sequence continues at coordinate 3,414,278 of NC_140498.1, forward strand.
TTAACCTGGGTTCTGTGGAAGAGCAGCAAATGCGTGTGTGGACATGCACACACCACAGTGTACAAGTGAGGAACTTGAAGTTGGCTTTCTGCTATCATGTGGGGCCTGGGGATCACACTCAGGCGCTCAGGCTTGTCAGCAAGTGCCTTCGCTCGCTTAACCCTCTTCCTGGCCCTTCTCTTGGTTTATTTAAAATGTTTTGTGGTAGGCAGAGCATGCCTTAATCCCAAGCACTCTCTGGAGGCAGAGGCAGGGGGATCTCTGTGAATTCAAGGCCAGACTGATCTACCCCACTACCAGGATTTCTCGGTGTAGCCTTGGCTGTCCTGGACTCACTTTGTAGACCAGGCTGGCCTCGAACTCACAGCGATCTGCCTGCCTCTGCCTCCCGAGTGCTGGGATTAAAGGCGTGCGCCACCACGCCTGGCTCCCACTTAACATTTTTTAAGGAAGGTTTATTCACATTGAGTGTATGAATGCTCTGCCTGCATGTGTACGTGTGCACCACCCATGTGCCTGGTGCCCTGGGAGGGCAGAAGACAGCATTGGCTCTGCTAGGACAAGAGTTCCAGTGGCTGGGAGCCACGTGACAGGTGCTGAGAGAGCAACAAGTACTCTAAAACCACTGAGTCATCTCTCCAGACCCAAAACTAAATAAAAAAATTAAATGTCAGTTGGGCAGTGGTGGCACATGCCTTTAATACCAGCACTCAGAGGCAGACGAGGTGGATCTCTGAGTTCAAGGCCAGCCTGGTCTACCGAGCAAGTTCCAGCACAGCCAGGACAATATAAAGAGACCCTCTCTGGAAAAACCAAAAATAAATACTTTAAAATATATTTAAATGAGCCGGGCGTGGCGGGGCACGCCTTTAATCCCAGCACTCGGGAGGCAGAGGCAGGCGGATTTCTGTGAGTTCGAGGCCAGCCTGGTCTACAAGTGAGTCCAGGACAGCCAAGGCTACACAGAGAAACTCTGTCTGGAAAAACAAAACAAAGGGCTGGAGAGATGGCTCAGAGATGGCTGCTCTTCCAGAGGTCCTGAGTTCAATTCCCAGCAACCACATGGTGGCTCACAACCATCTGTAATGTGATCTGATGCCCTCTTCTGGCCTGCCTGCAGGTGTACATGCAAGGAGAGCACTGTATACGTAATAATGAATAAATAAACCTAAAAAAAAAAAGAAAAACAAAGCAAAACAAACAAAAAACCAAAAATGTGTAAATGTCTGTTCCTATTTGCATTTTTTTTTCCTTCTATGAGTTTGTGTCTTACATCCAGTTTTCTTTTTGGATGCTTTTCTTACTGATTTTACTTTTTCTTTTTGAGACGGGATCTCACTGTGTAACCCTGGCTGGCCTGAAACTCTCTCTGTAGACTAGGCTGGCCTGGAACTCATAGAGATCCTCCTGTCTCTGCCTCCCAAGTGCCGCCTTGCCAGGCTCTTCCTGACTTAGATGGCTAGGAACACAGGTAACTAGGGACGTGCCCATGCGAATGCTAAACACGTTTGGTTGCCAGGGCCAATTTGACATCTTTATGCCTTTATTCTTAGTCAGAACACCGAGGGTGAGGTGTGTTTACTACTTTGACTAGCCGGAAAGATGCGTTAGCTAAGGCTTTTCATGCTAGTACAAAGAAAGGCCTGATGTGCAGGACCGAACTGAGGAGCACGAGGGGCGGAGCAAGTGTGGAGTGGTCCGCTGTTGCTATTTAGAGAGGAAGGAATTATCTGAACCAACTGCTGGGTAGAGGGGAATGGTTGCAGCAGCATAAATAAATCTAGCTAGGAAGAGCCTAAGGATTCTTTCTACACACACACACACACACACACACACACACACACACACACACACACACACACACACACACACACACACACACACACACACACACACACACACACACACACACACACACACACACACACACACACACACACACACACACACACACACACACACACACACACACACACACACACACACACACACACACACGGCTTAGAGGCCGAGCTGCTGGGAGGGGCCGAACTTCTTAACTAGAACCAGCAGGTGGCGCTGTAGTTAAGGTAGTAACGACATCTCCTTGCTCTCCGGAGGATTCCCACCCTACTCCAAGGGTGTTGAAATTGAACCGGGTGTGGAGAGCTCCCTAGTTGTAGCTTTTGACTCTGCCTCATCCAGAGGTGAAATTCTCAAAATCAAGAGCCTGTGATGTTTGAGGTTTTGTTTCCCTAGTCTTCTCTGGAGTACCTGAGTATCTCAGTGTGTACCTGTGGCCTCTCACTATATAGAGCATACCCCGTTGCCTGGTTTTCCTGTGAAAATGTAAATTCTGATTCTGTAGCTGTTTGGTGGGGCTGGAGTCTACTTTTCTAACAAATTCCCTTTTTGGTGATGACTCATGCTCAGAAGTCCTGCCACACCCAGGCTCTTCCCTGTTTGTTCCTTTGTTTGGAGACAGTGTCTCTTTGTGTAGCCCTGCCTGTCCTGGAACTCCCTCTGTAGACTAGTCTGGCCTCGAACTCACAGAGGTCCTCCCACCTCTGCCTCCCGAGTGCTGGGACTAAAGGTGTGCGCCACCACCGCCCGGCTTCCTTTTATTGTTATTATTGCTATTTTTACTTGCTTGCATGTTGCTCTCGCCTTCAGAGGCCACCAAGGGCTGAGCTGATGATACAGGGGGCTGTGAGCTGCCCATTGTGGGTGCTGGAACCTGAGCCTCGGTCCTCTGTAAGAACAGCAAATGCTCCTGATTGCTGAGCCATCCTCAGCTCTCCAGCCCTAACACAAGTTCACACGTGCATGCGAAGGGTTGCTTTGAACCCACCAACTGTGTGACCTTGGGCAACATTTATGAACATGTTGGGTTTCAGTTTGCAGGTCTGTAAATGGGAACACCCACTGCATCACAGAGTTGATTGGACTGGGTAAAACCCTTAGCACATAAGTAAAGCTCAACAAGGCTTGGAGAAGGGAGCCAGATGAGCAGTTCTGATTGAGAGGCACATCGCTCGCTCAAAGCAAGGGGTGGGCCAGCATCAAGTACAGCCCATCTCAGCTCAGGACAGCCAGCATCTGGGAAGAAGAGGGAGATGAGGGCAGAGAGAGCCAGGGGCCAGGTCGCTTGGTCAGCAGGTGATAAACACAATTTGAGGAGGTGTTTGTTGGGCTTAGCAGGCTAAGCTGGTTTCATCCGGAGGTGGATATGACGGCGGAGGCCTTCAGATAGCTTGGCAACTTTTGGCACTCCCTCACTCTCTCCTTTCTTTTGGCTTTTTGAGACAGGGTTTCTCTGCATAGTCCTGACTGTCCTGGAACTGTAGACCAGGCTAGCCTCAAACTCAGATCTGACTGCCTCTGCCTTCTGAGTGCTGAGATTAAAGGCCTGCACCACCCACCATCCGGCCAGACACACACCCTTTTTTTCATCTTTCAGAGCTTTGGGGGATTGTGAGAATCGCTTTTAAAGCATGCTAGGGTGGCAGTGCTCCGCCTTAATGCAAAGCTTTGCCCCAACCTACAGAACCCTAGCCCTGCGCCTATGGATCCCTCAGCTCGGGTGCCTATGGTTGTCTGTGTACTTTTGTATGGATTCTGTTTGACGTGACTGTGGCCATCTTGAGTCATAGCCCAATGACTGTCCCTGAGTAACCCAGGCTGGTTTTTCCCGTATGGTCTCCCAGTAAAACCACAAATAGATAAAACCAACAGAGTCAAGTATGGGGCTTCATACAACCAGACCCAGGCCCCAGGAATGCACCCAGCTTTTTGATATGATGCTAAGATAAACCAGGTGCATTCCAGCCAGGATGAAGTCACTTTTGTCTCAGCCCCTAAGTACGGTCCTCCTTCTGACCCAGATTGCTGGCTATAGTTTGCTTTATTGTCACTCAAGCCCATATGTCCTTAGTAAGCCCTACAGTAAATTCCTTTCTCTGTAATCCTAGATGTCTGTGGTATTCATGTCACCTTGAGGCGAGTTCTCATAGGCTAGGACTGGGTTGACCAAGAACACCTTTAAATAGGGGTCATGTTTCCATTGGATTGCCAAGATCCACAGATATTTATAGCCTAGCTTTTGGTGCTTGCCGGCTCCTCCTAGGCACAAAGAGACAAATACGCACAGCGTCTGCTTTCTCTTCGTGACCTAGGGAAGGAAGACACCCCATGGGAAAGGACTTCTCAGTGAAGCGCCCTGTTTCGTGTTGTTAACCGCAGAGAGGGCATTGTTGCCTGTCTTCCGTCAGATGGACATCTGTGGACCCAACATGACCAGCCAGTAACTCCAACATGCTATCTGTGCTCCTTCTTACCAATGGTTCCTGCTCTGTTTGGCAAGACTGATGGGCACCGCGGTCACCGTGGGGGCAAGAGGACCACGGTCACCGTGGGGGCAAGAGGTGTGGATGGCTCACTCAATCTGATAAAAACTTACAGAATGGACCAGCCTTCGAAAGGCAGGAAGGAGACAATACTGACAGCTCAAGGGCCTCACTGGATCTCAGGACTTACATGGAGAGAGACATGATCCCACCTAAGCCACAAACAATGCCAGGAGTCAGTGCTGGCGTTATCTCCAATTCACAGGTGGAAAAATGAGTCAATGACGCCGCGTCTAAGATAGATGACTTTAAGATTGTTTTCTTCTCTCTTTCCCTCCCTCCCTCCCTCTCTCCCTCTCTCCCTCCCTCCCTCCATCCCTCTCTCCCTCCCTCCCTCCATCCATCCCTCTCTCTCTCCCTCCCTCCTTCCCCCCTCCTCTCTCTGTGGTTTGCATTGATTTTCAGTACTGGGCACAGACCCCAGGGCCTTACACAGGCTAGGCAAGTGGTCTACCACCGAGCCACACCCAGGCCTAAATATGAGCTCTCACGCGCTGTGTTACGTGCTGTGCCGGGTTCAACATCGCACTGGCGCAGACATGAAGGCTGTCAGCACCTGTTCATGTTCCCCACAAACGAAGTTAGACAGCTCTGTCACTTGACTCTACCCTCCCCAAACTCAGGGGCAGAGGCAAGGAAGTGGGTGAGAGGGCAGCCAGCCGTCGGCAATGCCTGCAGGAGAGGTGGGGAGCCTTGGAGCTCGGGCTGAGGAGCTGCGGCTGGCGTTTCTCCCTCCCTTTCCCAGCTCCCAGGTCTTGCTCAATTCCAGCTGAGTAACAAGGCTGGCAGGGTTGCCTCACTTCTTGACAGCAGGCCCTCCCCACACCCGCCTCCCTGGCTCAAACCCACTTCCTGTCCCTGAGTCTTCTGTCAGACATGACCGGTTCTCCGTCTTCCTGTTCACCTGCTATGTTCCAGCTGGCCCAAGGTGATCCCCCAGGTGCTGCTGGGAGCCAGATCAGCTGAGGACCCAGGACCGAGTGCCTTGTGACTTTGGGGAGTTGGGGTGAGGAGAAGAGATGGGTGTGTGTGTGGGAGGTCTGGGCTTGGCCTGAGAGACACCAGAGTGGAGGCCTCTGGTGCCTGAGGACCCTTTCTGCCCATGTGATGTTCAAAGGCTGAAGTCAGTTGGTGAGGGTCATTATGTCCCTGTGGTAGGTGACACTAGGAGTTTGCTGTGGTGGCTTTTTCTGGAACCACTGTATCTTCCTTCATCTGGATTCTGATCACCTTGACTTGGCTTCTATTTCCTGGACTGCCTGCTAATGTTTCTTTGAGGGGGCCAGTTCTTTGGGTTCATGTGGGTGGGGCTGATGAAGACAGTGAGGGTGAGGCAACGGTGTCATACTGCACTGAACAAGTAGCGGGCATGTGTTGAAACCTCGCCTGCTTCTAAATCGCTTAACTGCATATGGGCCAGCTACTTCCTGCGCTCTGTTTTCTTTCCACAGATGACAAAGTATTTTTCTTTTATTTGAATTTGTGTAGAGCATGTAGGACAACTGTTGTGAAAGGGTTTCCTAGACTGTATCGTTGTATTTCTCAAGGCTTGGGGCTATCTTTATTTCATTTTCTAAGTGGAGCAAGACATGCTTTTTCGCAATAATATCTTATTTGATAAAATACAAACTCCACAGTACAGAGACACCGAAAATCTTTGTATACATATAAATCCCTAAATATGAACGCGTTGACATATAAACTTCACATTTTATCTATTTTTTTAAATGTATATGTGTGTATGTCTGTGGGTCTGTAAGTGCACACAACCGTGCGTGCCCTTAGAGACCAGACACTCAGATCCCCAGGAACTGGAGTTAACAGATGGTTGTGTGCCACCACGTGGGTGCTGGGAGCAAGACCCAGTCAGTCCTCCGCAAGAGCAGCGAGTCCTTTTAACCACTGAGCTGACAGGGTCTTAAATCTATAGAATCTTGAGTGGTCTTGACTTTGCGATGCAGACTAGGTTGGCCTTGAATCTGTCTTGGTTTTCCTGCTCTGCCTTCGGGTGCTAGAGTCACCGCTGTGCACCACCTCACCCATTCCCAGCAACCTCACCTGCCTTCAAAATATACTTTTCTTTTTTTTTGTGAGACAAGGTACTATGTTGACCTTGAACTCTTTCTCTTCCTGTCTACACCCACTCAGTGAGGGGATTACAGGCATGAGCCATCACACCCAGCTGACATACAGACTTTTAATGACGCTTTTAATGTTAAATTTTATTTAGTGTCCTGTAACTTCTTTGCATTTAATGTCTTCTGAGTCATCTTATGCTGATTCACAAATACCTACCTGTCCTTCTGAACTGCTGTGTAGCATCGCAGATGTAGATGTACCGTGCTTTCTTAAGGTAGACTCCCACGTGGGTAGTAATAGGCTCTCAGTTTGGGGCTATAATGGTGAACCATACTACAGAAAACACAATGAAACATGCAATTTTCTCATACCGGTTCCGGCATTTCCATACAATGAATCCTTAGGAGACAGAGTGTTGGGTGAGAAAAAAAACCTTATATATTATATAATCTTATATAAATATACATACTCAGTCTTATTGATTTGTTCACATTTCATTAAGAAAGGTCATATTGGGGCTGGAGAGATGGCCCGGTGGTTAAGAGAACTTGCCGCTTCTGCAGAGGAGTAGATTTAGTTCCCAGCACTTACATGGAGGCTTCACAGCTGTATACCTACAGCTCCATTTCTAAAGAATACGACATCCTCTTCTGCCTTCTGTGGGCACCAGATGCACTGGCGGCACGCAGACATACATCCATACACTTAAAAAATTAAAACTTATCCCAGCACTTGGGAGGCAGAGGCAGGCGGATCGCTGTGCGTTCGAGGCCAGCCTGGTCTACAAAAGCGTGTCCAGGACGGCCAGGACTGTTACACAGAGAAACCCTGTCTCAAAAAACCTAAAAAAAAAGAAAAAGAAAAAAAAATTAAAACTTAAAACATTAAAAGTCATAGTACTTCAATTTAACCCCCGCTTTTATTACAAGCAGCGCAAAGCTCACAATGAAAGACAGTGCCCCTCTCTTCTCTCCTTCCGTTCCTACCTTTCCTTTACTAGAGACAAAGAGTTGGAATTATTTTCTTTGTATTTCCAAATAAAGTACCTATGTGACCCGTATGGTTAGATTGCTCTTTCGGTCCTTCCTCCCTTCCCTCCCCCCCTTCCTTCCTTCCTGTCTTTCTTAGACGCAGCTTCACTGTGTAGTCCTGGCTGGTGTGGAACGTGCTATGTAGACCAGGCTGGCCTCAAATTCACGGAGATCCCTGTCTCTGTGCTGGAACTAAAGGCGTGGGCCACCGTGCTTGGCCTATGTGGCTGTTTTTCATATTCCCATCAACAAAAGGCAAAGACACAGCACTCGTCTATCAGCTGCCATGTTGTTGGTCCCACCCTCCCGACAGGATGATTTGATGTTTACGTTGATGCTGTGTGCATCATTCTTTGTTTTGTTTTTTCAAGACAGGGTTTCTCTGTGTAGCCTTGGCTGTCCTGGACTTGCTTTGTAGACCAGGCTGGCCTCGAACTCGCAGAGATCCTCCTGCCTCTGCCTCCTGAGTGCTGGGATTAAAGGCGTGCGCCACCATGCCCAGCTGCCGTGTGCATCATTCTGCCGTGTGCATCATTCTATGACGGTCGGCTGCTCTTCTCTGAGCTATGCAGACAGTGCTAAGGGTAATGAAGGTGATAATGTTCCTTTCCTTGTTTTATTTATTTATTTTTTGCTCCTGGACTTGATAGTTGCCTCAGATTTTTTGTTTTGTTTTGATTGATTGATTGATTGATTGATTTATGTGTGTGGTCAGAAGACCCATTGAAGAATTCTCCGGCCGCCTGCCTGGAGGGTATGAGACGCTGTCAGCTGTCAGCATTCTGGGAGGCTGCTTAGGGCAGGGGCCGAGGCAGGGAGGACTGGGAGGAGTTCTTTCTCCCCACGCACCCCCTTTCTCTTTACAGTGGAGTGACTTAGCTGCTCCTTCCGGTTCCTCCTGTTTCTCCTGTTGGGGCAGGAGTGAGGCAATGCTTTGGTTTGCCTCCCTGGACTGTGAAGTCTGCGTCTAAATGCTCTGGAAACACACTCCCCTGAGTACATCTTCCTGTTTGTAGCCCATTCTGCATGCTGTCCGGAGCAGCTAGGACCTCTATTGTTCGAGCCTTTCTGGAGTTCAGACGCACAGAGCACCGCTCTCGGTGCTGGGCGTCAAGCTTCGGGCCTCCTCTGAGCGCCGCACGGCTGCCACTTCTTTCACATGGTTTTAGGCTTGCAAGCCTATTCGTGGACTTCTCTGGTGTGTGTGGTGTTATGTGTAGTGGAAGTGATGGTGTGTTGGAAGTGATGGTGTGTTGGAAGTGATGGTGTGTTGGTGTGTGCACCCATTCTGTCATGGTAGCCGGAGTGCATGCTGGGAGGGACAGTCTTCTCACAATTTTACCAGCAATTGGTGTCACTATTTGTTTTAGAATTTGGAAGTCTAATAAAACGTGAAACATAATCCTTATTTTAATTAAAAAATTGATTGATTTTGTGCTAGAGAAGGAATCAGAGCCTTTTTTTATTTTTATTTTTTATTTTATTATTATTATTATTATTATTTTGTCTTTTTTAAAATTATTATTTTTTTATTTTTTTATTAATTTATATTTTTATTTTTTATTTTATTTTATTTTTTATTTTTTAAAGATTTATTTATTTATTATGTATACAGTGCTCTGCCTGCTTGTACCCCTGCAGGCCAGAAGTGGGCATCAGATCACATTATAGATGGTTGTGAGCCACCATGTGGTTGCTGGGAATTGAACTCAGGACCTCTGGAAGAGCAGACAGTGCTCTTAACCACTGAGCCATTTCTCCAGCCCCCCTTTTTTTTTTGAGACAGGATCTCACTGTAAAGCCCTGGGTGTCTTGGAATTTGTTATGTAGACCAGGCTGGCCATGAACTCATAGAGGTTTCTTTTGCTTTGGTCTCTTGAGTGCTGGGATTAAAGGTGTTCACTGCCTGATCCAGCAAAACCGGTCTGCAGCTAGTGTATCAAGACGCCTGAGCCCCAGCCTTATTTACTCACCTGTTTATGAGACAGGGTGTCTGTTGATCTCGGCACTTGGTTGGAACACGCTCTGTGTACAGGCCGGCCCTGAGCGTACAGCACCCCTCTTGCCTCAGCCTGCTGCGAGCTGGGGTTACAGACCCGCGTCACCAGCCAGGCAGTATTTATTTTGACGCTGAGGGCTGAACCCAGGACGTCGCGGAAGCGTGCGTTCTACCGCTGAGCTGCGGTCCTGGCTTCTATTTATTCACTTCTTGTAGTTTGAACTGTAAAAATAATGACTTAACAAATAGTAATTATACTTGTTACTACACTAAAAAAGTTATTAATGACATAATGGAGGACCTTGTTATGTGTTCATTGACCACTTATGTTTCCTTATAATCACCTATTTATTTATAGTCACTAGGTTTGGTTAGTTACTAAATTGCATAGCCAGCTCTGTAAAATGCCTGTGGTTGATCTACTTTCTTTCTTTCTTTTCTCTTCCTTCCCTTTCCCCTCCTTTCATCCACACTCCCCTCCCCCCTCCCTGGGTCTCACTATGAAGCCCCAGGTGGCCTGAAATTAGCTATGCAGACCAGGTTCAAACTCAGAGAGAATTCGTTTTCCTCTGCCTCCTGAGTGGGCCACATGGCTGGCTTCCTTCCTTCTTTCTTTCTTTTTCTTTTTTGGGAGGAGCAGGAAGGGGTGTAGACAGGGTTTCTCTGTGTAGCCTACTCACTCTGTAGACCACGCTGGCCTTGAGTTCAGAGATCTGTCTGTCTGCCTGGCGTCCGAGTGCTGGGGTTGCAGGTGCGCTCTGCCACTACCCACCCCATCTCTTTAATTCTTTCTTCTTCCTTGTGCTTGCATCCAGTATCTCCTAAATGCCAGGCAAGGGCTTCCGCGCTGAGCTACATTCCCAGCCTTTTCTTGTATGTACAGACTCTGGGACCAGGCTTTAGAGAACAGCAGCACCAAACCGGGCGTGGTGGCACACGCCTTCAATCCCAGCTCTGGAGAGGCAGAGGCGGGCAGATCGCTGTGATTTTGAGGCCAGGCCGATCTACAAAAGTGAGGCCAGGACAGTCAAGGCTACACAGAGAAACCCTGTCTTGAAAAAAAAAAAACAAAACCAAAAACCAAAAATAAAAGGAAAGAAAGAAAATAGCAACTCCTAGTAACACATCTAGAGTTGTTTGTTTATTTTTCATTCCTCAGATTATGAAAATAATATGGGTTCATTGCAGAAAACAGAGAATATAAACACAGAGACAGTATCGCTTTCCCAGCACTTCTCAGCACGTACACCCCCTGCAGGCTTTCCTCCCTCTCGCTCTGTATTAATGAGAACAGAAGTGGAGCCGTTCACTTGCTAAATCATAGCATCAACGCCCGTCTGGGGCGTCATCTCCAGGGACTGTACAGCATCTCTCTCAGTTAGGGCTTCTATTGCTGTGGTGACACGACATGACCAAAAAGCAGGTGGGGGAGGAAAGGATTTACTGGGTTTAGGCTTCCATATTGTTGTTGATCGTTGGAGGAAGTCCAGACAAGAACCCAAGCGAGGCTGGAACCTGGAGGCGGGAGCTAATGCAGAGGCCATGGAGGGGAGCTAATGCAGAGGCCATGGAGGGGGGCTGATGCAGAGGCCATGGAGGGGGGCTGCTTCCTGGCAAGCTTCTCATTGCTCGGCCTGCCTTCTCTCTTTTCTTCTTTTTTGTTTTTGGGTTTTTTTTTTTTAAGGCAGCTTTTCTCTGTGTAGCAAGAGCCCTGGCTGTCCTCGAACTCTGCCTTCAGCCTGCTTTTTTTTTTATAGGACCCAGGACCACCAGCCCAGGGATGGCACCACCTATCATGAGCTGGGCCCTCCCCCATTGCTCACTAATAGAGAAGATGCCTCAGAGCTGGGTCATATGGAGGCATTTCCTCAGCTGCGTCCCCTCCCTCTCTGATGACTCTACCTCGTGGCAAGTTGACAAGCAAAACCATCCATACACATCCTATTTGTACCACTGTGACCCTTAGTCTAGCTGATTCCATATTGATGGGCACTTACTCTCTTTTTAAAGAGATTTTACTTTTTTATTTTTCATTTTTGGTTTTTTGAGACAGGGTTCCTCTGTGTAGCCCTGGCTGTCCTGGACTCACTCTGTAGACCAAGCTGGCCTGGAATTCACAGAGATCCACCTGCCTCTGCCTTCCAAGTGCTGGGATTACAGGCGTGCGCCACCACTGCCCCAGCATGGTGAGTGCTTTTAATCCCAGCACTTGGGAGGTAGAAGTAGGAGGATCTCTGTGAGTTCGAGGCCAGCCTGGTCTAAATAATGAGGCTATCTATACCCTCAAACATCCAAACCAAACCAAACCAACCAAAGAATCAAAAAACCAAAACTAACCCCCCCCCAAAAAAAAGAAGTCATAGCTCCAAACAGAGGAATCTGAGGAAAGGGACCGGTCTGTGGTTGACTGTTTGAATCCTTGGGCAGGTTGCTCGGAGCCTCAGTGTTGCTATTGGTCTGATGATTCCCACGTCCCCTTGTATTTCTCAAGTTCTCTGAAAATCAACCTTGTGATAGTACCCTCTTCTGACACCAGGTCTCTTCATCTGTAAAGTGGGGCTGTTGCTCGGTACTTCACCGGCTTGGTGTGTGCTCACGTCTAATGCACCTCTCACAGGGTCTGATCCATAGCAAGGACCCAGTACATGAAAGTTATTTTTATCACACGCTGAGTGTTATGTAAGGCAAGGCTAATGATGTCATCCCATACTGTTTATAGAAAGAACTCTGTCTCCTCAAAAGTGGTTTCAAAGTTCAAGCTGCAGCTGGGAGAGACGCCAAGGGGCAGAGAACAAAGTCACCGCTGGCCACTGACCTCCCTCGCTGGCTTAGTCTGCCCTAGGATCTGGCTGCTGTCCAGATGTGGGTCAAGCAAACAGGCTACTGTCGAACACAGATAAGTCAGATGCTCAGATATAGGTCGGCAGGGGAAACAATAGGAAACCCCACTCCTGGAATAGAAGACAAAGCTCTGGGTACCCGTGAGAGCAACAACAGGGAAGTGAGCCAGGGCGTATCTGAATCGAGATGCCTGGGCTGCTCATCAGAGAAGCCGATGTGCTTTCAAGTTGTGACTAATAACTACCGGCACGGGAGGGGGTGGCTGAGGTTTCGCTGGTGTGCATTCTCGGACGTACTAATTTTTATTTTCTGTAAAACCAGGAAGTTGGGTTCTATCCATAGTCCCTGGAGGATGCTCTCGGTCCTCCTGGTGGCATGTGAGGTGCTTTAGATGCCAGGGAGATGAGCCTTTGAAATCTTGATAGTTTTTCTTTCCTCAGGCCAGGGGGATATGATTGTTGTCAGTTTCGCTTCACTGATGCCGCAGCCTGGGGCGAGGCAAAGGTGGGATTCAAGTTCGCTTTTAGACAGGCGAGTTAATTTAGAGATGACAGGCAGAAATGGCAAAGATCCTACAGGTGATCGGATGGGGATGTCAGACGATGGGAGGTAGAATAATAACTCCTCGAAGATGTCGACGCCCCAGGTCTCAGGCTTGTATGCTGTTGTGTACATCAAAGGGGACTTGGTTATACTAATTGGATATACAGAACCGGAATAGTCCAAAGATCCTTAGAGGAAGGCTGTTGGGGATCCATATCGGCAATGATGGAAGTACCCCGAGCCTATCCAGGGGCTTCTAGAAACCAGGAGAGCACTGGGCGTGGTGGTGCACACCTTTAATCCCAGCACTCGGGAGGCAGAGGCAGGTGGATGGCCTTGAGTTGGAGGCCAGCCTGGTCTACAAAGTGAGTCTAGGATAGCCAAGGCTACACAGAGAGACCCTGATTCAAGAGAGAGAGAGAGGGAGAGAGAGAGGGGGGGGGGGAAGGGAGCGCCACGGATCTGATTCTCCCGCTGGAGCTTCAGAAAGAGCCAATACCTTGATTTCATAGCTCTGTGAGCCTCAGTTAGAGTCTTGGACTTCTAGAAGTGTAGGAGAATAAATGTGCGTGGGTTGAAGCCACTCAGATTGAGGTCATCTGTTACCATAGCCACAGGAAATGAATACACTGGGTGTTAGAGGGCCTTAAAAGTGATACATTCGCAAGCCCAGCATTTCCCTAGGGCAGAGGAATGGGCATTAGCCACCTAGGCTACGGGGCTAGGAGGAGGCTGGCCCAGTCATGCCTGGCAGTCTGGTCAAAAGTAGGGCGGGCCCTTATTCCTGCAAGGAGAACGCTTGGATAAGTGACATAATGGGCCCTGACTCACGGACACCGTCCAATCCATAGACAGAGACACTGAGGCCCAGAAATGGGAAGTGACCTGAGCAAAGTCACTAGCAATAGAGCTGGTTAGGCCAGAATGAAAAAAAGGCTCCACTCCTCAGGCAGGGGTAAGGAGCTAACCCTGCAGAGACACGCCTGGGTTCCCACAGGAGGGGGCGGAGCCCTGGTAAGGGGTGGGGCCTACAACTCTGGCTGGGGGCGGAGCCCTGGTTAGGGGTGGGACTTACACCTCTGGCTGTGGGTGGATCTTTGGTCACCTCTGGGAGTATGGGCCGCTGGTTCTCACGCCACTCCCTCTGCTATCTTTTAATCAGGGTTTTACTAGCCGTTCTGTTAACACACGATCTTTAGAAAATAGTTGAAGCAGTGACATGCGGGGGCGAAGGGGAGGGCAGGGTTCCTCTGTGCGCTCCTCCTCAATTCCACCCGAGTCTGAGGTGCGGTATGGCTTTCCGCTCTTGGCCTGTTGCCCTCTGCAGAGACACGTAGTTTCATTTTATGGATGGACCTGCTTATGCAGCGAGCAGGAAACCTGGCACGTTTCATTTCTGTAGCTCCCCAGAAGGAGTCGAAGTTGGTTGCTGCGGTGTGAACACTCCTGAATAAAGCCAGATTCCTAGCTCTGAGCAGAGAACGGTGTACATATAATGCTTTAATCCCAGAACTGGGGAGGTAGAGGCAGGCAGATCTCTTTGAGTTTCAGCATAGCTTGGTCTACATAGCTGAGACCCTATCTCAAAAATAAAACAAAACAAAAAACCCCTGAGATTGTGGGGTAGAAAAGATACATCTTTAGACTGAGCATATGTAATTACATACATATGAGGTGATAAGCTACACACACACACACACACACACACACACACACACACACACACACCAGGTTGGGAGCCGAGGCAGAAGACAGTGAATCCTTATGAACTAAGCAGCAGAGCTGGGAATCTTCCCAGTGAATCTTCGGCACATGAAAGGCCCGGCCACTCTTGTACCTGCTGCAGTCACCGCCTCAAAGGCTGCAGGTCGGCTTGTTTGTTTTGCTTTGTTGGTGAGACAGGGACTTGGCTGCCTGTCCAGTCTTTATGCCTCAGCCCGCTGACTGCAGCGATTACAAGAGTGAGCCAGCAGCGCCTGGCTCAAAGGCTGCGTTAGAAAGCAGCCCTAAATACCTTAGTTTAGAGATGGCGCAGAGGTTAAGAGCACTGCTTGTCCTTCTAGACGTCCTGAGTTCAATTCCCAGCAACCACATGGTGGCTCACCACCATCTATAATGAGATCTGGTGCCTTCTCCTGGTGTACATGCAGGCAAAATGTAATAAATAAATTTTTAAAAAACCTGGGAAGAATGTGGAGGAAATGGGTATACTTTAAGTTTAGATGCAGCAGTGCTGAACAAGAATGAGAAAGTTACACACTTAATACATGTTTGGTCAAAATGCAGAAAGAAAGGAAGGAGGAGGGGGCTGTGCTCCTGGTCACACTGGAGAGATTTTCACTATTAATAGTCTCCTGTGACATCGTTGTTATTAACATATTATTCAGCATGGCGATCACATGATTCCACTTCACCAGTGTTGAGTCTACGTTCTCTCCTTTCACTAAACACTTTTTTTTTTGAGGCAAGGTTTCTCTGTATAGTCCTGGCTGTCCTAGACTCGCTTTGTAGACCAGGCTGGCCTCAAAGTCACAGAGATCCGCCTGCCTCTGCCTCCCGGGTGCAGGGATTAAAGGAGTGTGCCTGGCTTTCACTAAACATTTTTATGTGTATGAATGTTTCGCCTACATGTATGTATGTCTGTGAAGCTCGGGGAGGTCAGAAGGGCCCACTGGGTTCCCTGGAACTGGAGTTACGTCCGGGTGGTTGTGAGCCAGCATGTGGGTGTTAGGGAACTGAACCCGGGCCTCTTACCAGAGCAGCTAGGGCTCTTGAGTGCTGAGTCATTTCTTCAACCCTTGCCAACTGTTGTTGCTCACTTTTTTTTTTTTTTTTTTTGGTCTTTTGAGACAGGGTTTCTCTGTGTAGCCCTGGCTGTCCTGAACTCACTCTGTAGACCAGGCTGGCCTCGAATTCACAGCGATCCGCCTGCCTCTGCCTCCCAAGTGCTGGGATTAAAGGCGTGCGCCACCACACCTGGCCCTGTTGCTCACTTTCTGTTGTTTTTTATCAGAACTCTAAATTATGAAAATAGTTTAGCAAAAGAAAGAAAAAAGGTAGAGTAGCAGACGAGAGCTGCAGGGATGGGGTGGGTTTTGAAAATATCCCCGAAGGCTTTGTGTTCACTCCACAAACACTGAGTGCTGAAACCAGACACTGGGACTAGAGGTGAAAATCGAGGCTGTGGCCCCAATGTTGTCTTTATTAAATGCAAAACAGTGAAAAAAAAACCTGATTATTCTCATCAATAAATATCACTGCCTGACATACTAATAGGACTCTGGCACTTTCTGTTCCCCTTCTTTCTTTTCATTGTTAGAAAACCTTGGATTGGGGGGAGGGCTGGAGAGATGGCTTAGAGGTTAAGAGCACTGGCTGCTCTTCCAGAGGTCCTGAGTTCAATCCCCAGCACTTACATGGCAGCTCACAACTCTCTGTAACTCCAGTTCCATGGGATCCAACACCCTCACACAGACGTACATGTCGGCAAAATATCAATGCATAGAAAGAAAGGGAGAAAAGAATGAAGAAAGAAAGCAAGCCTGCAGGGAGCTGGGCATGCTTACAATCCCAAAATAAAAACAGAAAACTTCCAGGAAGGGTTTCTTCACTTCTTTTGTTAGTTGCTTTTTCCTGGGGCTAAAAAGAGTGCTAGGCACCCGATAAGTATTTGTTAAATGGCTGAAGACATAATCTTTGGGTGCCGGTAACTGACCCAGTGGCTTTGCAGTAGTGGGAATCAGGCTGAGGCTGTGATAGGATCAGCTCAGGCTGGTCAGATGCATTCCATTTCTTCTCAGCCCTGTCATGGCAGTCTTGGTTGAGAGCGGGCAGGAGGCAGGTGCCCGCCCTGTCTGTGTAAGGTATGTGAACAGGTATCGTTTCGCCCTCCTGGGACAGTCACGGTGTTTATGTAAGTGCGATGTCAACAGCTCTTGGCGTTGCCAGGTGTTAACCAAATTAGCGACGAACAGTGTTGGCGACTCTTTCTTGGGCAGCTGCCACTCTCAGGTTTAGACCATGGTTGGGAGCAGGGCTAAGCTTGAAGACTGAAGTTTGGGAGACTGCAGGCTCCGCAGCCAGGAAGACCACACAGTTCCACGCTGGGAAGAAGTCCAAAGCCAGGTAGGTCGCTGGGGAAGAAGTCGGGACAGACTCCATCCAGCAGCTGATGGACGAGAGGGGGCGAGAGCTAGGTAGTCCATCGGGTTCTGCCAGGAGAAGGAATTCTCCTGAGACCTTAGTTTCTGCTCAGGGATAAGGAAGAAGGCTCTTCCCTTCCGGGGACTGGCCGTCAGGGCAGGCTGTCCAGAAAGGTCTACTGCACTCCCGACCTAATGCTCTCCCTTTTTCTTACCTCCAAGAGCCACCATTTAGCAAGTGACACTGGCAGACTTGCAAGGGGTGGACCCTCTTGACAAAAGGTCCAAGGGCCAGAAGCACATGCTGTTCTCCATCAGGAACAGAGGGAAGGGAAAACGGGAAGGTGGTTTGGAGCCTAAAACAGTGAATTCGGAGTCCAGTGACATGTGACGGTAGCCACAGCCACTCGGGAAGCTCGGGTTTCCTAAACATTGTTTTCTTTTTAGATTTATTGATTTTATTTTATGTACATGGGTGTTTTGCCTGCATGCCCTTGGAAGTAAGGAGGTGGGGCAGAGACCTCACTATGTTGGCCAACAATACTGCTTCTTGGCTTCCTGAGTAGCTGGGACCAGGCAGGCTGCACTACCATATCAGGCTTAGAAGTGGGCATTTGACTTAACTGTCATTCATAATCCTGCAAGAGGAAATACATTGTCTGGTCAAAGGCTCTGGCATTCTGTAGGTCATCACCCGTCCAGCCATGTTGCCTAGGTGACCATTGCATGCCAGGAACTATGATGAAAAAGTATGATATTTTATCTAAGACATGTGCATATATTTTTGATTAATTTTACATACCTTTGGTATCTTTTTGCTTAAGGGATAGATACAGTGTCACTGATCTTAACAACTTAATGAAAGAAGGAAAAAAAATCCCATGGACACCCTGTCCTGTTTTTGCTCAGAAAGCAGGCTTTTTGAGGTAGAGTTTTATTCTTATGGCCTTGAACTCACAGCAATCTTTTTGTCTTAGCCTCTCAAGCCTACAGGCAAAATCGCCATGCCTGGCTGGCAGCACTCTCTGTCTCTCTTTGTCCATTGTCCTCTCTCTGTGGCTTATTAGCTGTCTTCTCCATTCCAATCTAAACTCCATGGGTGGGGTCGGGTTAGGTGTGCTTTAAAATTATGATAGGACCTCCAAAGAGTGCCTCGGACACAGCAAACACCAAACTCATAGGATATGATTGGCAGGCGTTTCTTCTCTGTATAAAACCATTTCTTTCTTCTTTTTTTTTTTTTTGGTTTTTGAGACAGGGTTTCTCTGTGTAGCCTTGGCTGTCCTGGACTCACTTTGTAGACCAGGCTGGCCTCGAACTCACAGCGATCTGCCTGCCTCTGCCTCCCGAGTGCTGGGATTAAAGGCGTGCGCCACCATGCCCGGCTTCTAGGCTGTTTTTGAACTCCCGAGGTATCCTTACAGCCGAAGATGACCTCACATTTCTGATCTTCCGCACGCATCACCATAGCCTGGTTATACGGTGCTGGTGATGTAGCACAGGCATCCTTCCTGCTAGGTGTCACCCTGCTTGCTAATAGAGATACACCCGCAGCTCCAGCGTTCTAGCTTTTAACAGCAGAAAACTAATATTACAGCTGGGTGGTGGTGGTGGCGCATGCCTGTAATCCCAGCACTTGGGAGGCAGAGGCAGGCAGATCCCTGTGAGTTCGAGGCCAGCCTGGTCTACAAAGTGAGTCCAGGACAGCCAGGGCTATACAGAGAAAGCCTGTCTTGAAACAACAACAACAACAACAACAGCAACAACAACAACAAACAGCATTTGGGAGGCAGAGGCAGGCGGATCGCTGTGAGTTCAAGGCCAGCCTGGTCTACAAAGCACGTCCAGGACCTCCAAGATAACATAGAGACCCTATCTTGAACCCCCCACCCAAAACAAAAACAAAAACAAAAAACCAATGCAAACACCTGCACTCCATTCCCTGGCAAATCCATCTCCTCCAAATAATATTAATATTGTCTTTTTTTTTTCTTCTGTTTTTGAGACACGGTCTTTACATAGTCCTGGCTATCCTGGAACTCACTGTGTAGACCAGGCTGGCTTCCAACTCACAGAGATCTGCCTGCCTCTGTTTCCTGAGTACTGGGATTAAAGGCATCAGCTATTCCAGGTCTATATTATTGTGGTCTTAAATGACACCAGAATTGGTGCTAAGTATTAGGTTTAAAATTAGAATGAAAGAGAAGGCCTAATTTATGACCTGAACCCCAGTTCCTCTGTAACCTGGCATCAGTCCACTGAAAATCTCGATTTGTGTTAGTTTTCAGCATTTGGAACATTTCCCAGAAGGTTCTGCTAGCCCTTAGAACTATAACTACCTAATCACCAAGTCATTCTTTTCTTTTCTTTTCGAGACAGAGTTTCTCTATGTAGCCTTGGCTGTCCTGGACGTTGTAGACTAGGCTGGCCTCGAACTCACAGAGATAAACCTACTTCTGCCTCCCGAGTGCTGGGATTAAAGGCATGCGCCACCCCACCCAGCTTTTATTTTTCACTAAGGCATATTAGCTGAGTGTTTGCTAAGTGCCTGGTGCTGTGGGGGTGTTACAACGAGCATGCCCTTGTCAAGGTAGGCTTTTGGGGAAGGGTTGGATGCCTTCATGGCTGAAAGGCCATGTTTTAAACTTTTATTTTTAGTATTTATTATTGTTATTTTTAATTTATTTTTTGAGTCAGGGTCTCCCTGTGTAGTCTTGACTGGCCTGGAAGCCCAGGCTGGCTTATGCCTCCTGGGTGATGGGATTGAAGGCATGTCCCACCATGCCTGGCAATATTTATTTAAAATAATTTTTATATGTGTGTGCATGTGCATACCGTGTGTGTGTGTGTGTGTGTGTGTGTGTGTGTGTGCTTGAGGAGGTCAGAAGAGGGTGCTGGATCCCATAGAACTGGAGTTAAAGGCAGTTGTGAGACACCTGATGTGGATGCTGAGAACAGAACTCGGGTACTCTGGAAGGGCAGCAAGTGTGCGCTTCACTGGTGAGCCAGCCCTCAAGCCCACATTTATTGTTTGTTTGTTTGTTTGTTTGTTTAGTGTAACGTTGTCATGGCACATATGTTGGGGCCAGAGGACAACTGGAGAAGTTAGCTTTTTCCTTCTAGCACGTGGAACCCATGGGGCGAAGTCAGGTGGTCATACTCCGTAGGCTAGCAACTTTACTGGCTCAGTTATCTTGTTGGCTCCCAAAGGCAGTGCCTGTAAGTTTTCTCGTAACTACGTGCCCGTCTCTGTGTGCTTTGAGTATCAGGGAAGGCTTCCTGGAGGAAGCAGCTTGTGAATGAGACTAAAGCTGGGAGAGAGAAAGGTGGTAGACGCAGCCTCAGAAGCAGTCACAGGACACAAGGCCGAGAGTGGATATGGGTGGTCTTTGAGAGGAAGGGACCTGTCCGTGTGTGTGTGTGTGTGTGTGTGTGTGTGTGTGTGTGTGTGAGAGAGAGAGATTCTGTTCTACTGCTGTGAAGAGACACCATAACCAAGGCAATTTATTATTTATTTATTTTTTTATTTTTTCGAGACAGAGTTTCTCTGTGTAGCCTTGGCCATCCTGGACTCACTTTGTAGACCAGGCTGGCCTCGAACTCATAGTGGTCTGCCTGCTTCTGCCTCCCGAGTGCTGGGATTAAAGGCATGCGCCACCACGCCCGGCTACCAAGGCAATTTATAGAAGGGGGCTTGCTTATGCTTTCAGAGGGTTAGTCTCTGATTATCATGGGGGGAAGCATGACTCAGTCAGCCATGGCTCCGGAGCGGCAGCTGAGTGCTTACATCCCGGTCCACAGGCATGGACAGAGAGAAAGAAGAAGGTTGAGTCTGGCGAGGGCTTTTGAAACCTCGAGGCCTACCCATGGTGACACACCTCCTAATCCTTCCTAGACAGTCCACCAACTGGGGAGCAACCACTAAACGTGTGAGGCGGGGGACACAGTGGACCGACTGGTTAGCTGCACGCAGGTGAGCTGCAGCATGCAGGCTGCCAGGGAGGGCTGGAGCTGCTCCCTGGGCTCTCATCACCAGACTACAGTTTATCCCTTCATGGTGAAAGCAGCAAGGAGACGAATCAAGTTTTGAAGTAGGAATGCGCTGTCTACAGTGGGTTTTAGTGAGGTTATTCTGATAGCTATGTGGAGACTGCGAGGGTGGAGCAAGAGGCATTCAAGGGGAGGAAAGTGTGAGGGGAGGCGCAGGTGACTAGGGAGCTTCGGAAAGTTGCTGGAGGGTGGTGATCAAATGGGTGAATTGTAAGCCAGTGCGGGGTGGGGTGGGGTGGGGTGGGGGGGTGAGAGGGTCATTAAGGGAGATGTGAAGGCTTTGAGCTTCAGTGACTGTAGGAACACAGCACAGCTGATAAAGGTAAATCATTCTAGACATTTCCGTTGAAGCCAAAGGAGGATCTTTGGGGGTTTAGGCATGTGAGACATGAGGTGGACCTGAGGCAGATCATTAACAACCAGCCCGCGGTGAGTATTCCTCAGTCAGCCTCATCTCTACCCTTAAGGATTAGCAAAAAACACACCGACTAAAGGAGAATAACAATTAGACTGAATGAAGTATTGTGTGTGTGTGTGTGTGTGCTTTGTTTTTTAAGTCAGGGTGTTCTTATGTAGTGGTTTAGGCTGGCCTGGACTTTCCCAGGATCACAGGCGTGCGCCAGCATACCCAGTGAGCCTTTGATTCTGAGGTGTCTTATTTTCCCTCCAATTCATTAGTTAAATATGTTCCTTCTCCTCAGATTTTCTGTAGCACGTTTCTATGCACCGTATTACTGTGCTGGCTAATCTTAAGTCAATTTGATACACACACTAGAGTTATCGAAAGAACGGAGCCTCAATTGAGTAAAAGGCTTCCATGAGATCCAGCTGTAAGGAATTTTCTTAATTAGTGACTGATGGGGGGTGGGGGTGGGGGAAGGAGGGCCCAGTCCATTATGGGTGGTGCCATCCCTGGGCTGGTGGTCCTGGGTTCTATAAGAAAGCAGGCTGAGCAAACCATGGGAAGCCAGCCAGTGAGCAGCGCCCTCCCACGGCCTTTGAGTGTGTGATTTGCTAAAGTCTGGCATTTAAGCTGGAGTTTGGACCGGATCTCTCCTCCGGTAGCTGAACACCCTCTGCCCATTTGGCGGGCTGATCTTGATCTGTTTCTTGCATTTTGGGTTTTGCAGCAGGGAGGATGTTGGCCGGGTGGGGGCGGGGGCGTTGTATTTTCTCAGAGACTGTGACGTTCAGCTTCTGGTTCAGCGCCAGAAGGAGCTTGTACGGGAACCTATGCAAACTGCGCTGGGACGCTTTGTCAGGGCAAAGAGTCCTCACCTTTGCTTCCCTTACAAAGCTGGTTTTATGACTTGTGCTTCCTTTGGAGACTGTCGTCTTGTCACTTTATTTCCCATGGATTTGGCACGAGGGAAGGAGGTGGGGCGCTCTGCTGACTCTTATCTTGTTGGAGGCCCTGGGCTAACGAGGAGGATCAGAGTCTGGCTTTTGGCTTCTGAGGGCTCTGCCAAGCTAAGCCCATTCATCAAGATGGGGACCGGGATGACGAGCTAATATTGACAAACACCAGTCTTAGGGCCAGAGCAAATGGGAGGGCCAGACGCCTGAGAGATGATGTCAATGTTTTCCTAAGGGCCTGGTCTGCCATTAGGTGACTCAGTGTGTTTCTTAGCACCTCAGCCAGGAGGCAGGACAGAAGCTGCAGCCTTTTATTTTTTATTTTTTCCTCTTCGGGTGGGTCTGTTCCTGTGTTGGCACCGGTCTATAGGAAAGACTTCATTAATCATTTCCTTGTCTGAGATCTGATTAGATGGAGCACCGCAGCTCCAGGGAGGGAAGCAGAGCTCCAGTCTGAGTTTCAAAGCTGTGGGAGCAAACCTGTTTGAGTTTTAGGTTACAACACTGAAAACAGAGCTAATGACAGAGGCAGGTGGCTCTCAGTGAGTTTGAGGCCAGCCTCGTCTACAAAGCGAGTCCAGGACAGCCAGGGTTACACAGAGAAAGTCTGTCTCAAACCAAACCAAACCAAACCAAAAACAAACAAAAAATCAACCAAACAATCACAAAACCAAACCCAAAGCAAAACAAAACGGAGGTGATGATTCCAACCTCATGGACTGCTGAGGGTTAAAGGGTAGTGTATGGACCGCACTTAGCATCGCCCAGGAAATGGTGTCATGTTTCCTTCTTGTCACCGAGGCAGTGGGTGATAGTGTATAGCTGGAATTCTTGCTGTAGTCCAGTCACCTTGGGCAACTTCATTTTGCTGTTTCTTACTTGTACAATGCGAAGGACACGGAGTTACTGTGACAATGCAACACCTTTCAGTGTAACAATCCACACAGTGAATTAATACTCTTAAAAACAAAACAAAACAACAAAACGCTCTATCTTTCACAATGTAGTTCAAGGCACCTTTAGACCCTGTTAAATCTTCTGCTCGTCATCGATTTGGGTTCTCCTTAGAGATCCATCACGCACCGTTTTTGTTGTATTTATAGTCACCTCTCTCAAAAGCATAAGTGGCTTCTTGTCTCCAAACCTTAAAACCAATCCCAAGAGCCCCGAGCTTAGAATAACACTGAGCATGAGACAGCGAAAGTTCCTAAAATTGTTCCCCAAATGCCTTTTTCCGTTTAAGTTTCTACTCCCAGGACAGTTGCGCATTTTTCCTGTCTCCTTTTTGAGCTAGTCCTCCTTTACTGTAGCTTCCCTTCTTCTCCGGGGGAACTACTCTCGCCAACAGCACAGCTTGTGGACACCGCAGCGGGCCAAAACTCACCCGATGCGCGCGTGTGTGGGGGGGGAACAAACGCGGGGGGCGCCTGCACAGGACGGAGGCGCCGGCCTGACGTCAGCACGTAGGGCCTGGGTTGGCTCCGTGGGACTCTTGCCTCCCCCCCACCCCCGCCTCGCCTGCTTCTGCGCATGCTCCGGACTCCGCCCCTGTGCGTCACAGAATGGCCTCCGACTCCCAGGGAGCCCCTGACGTGTCGGGGAGGAGCCCGGCGCTGGGGTACGCGGAGTGGAGCTCAGGGCTGCGGAAGGGAGCAGAGCTGAGCGGCTGGGCGGGCCTGGCCAGGCCAGCGGAGCGGAGACGTCGGCCGAGCGGCGGCGAACATGCGCTTTTGACACATTGGCGGTGAGCTCCTGCGCCAGGCAGCCCCGGGGGTCGAGCCGGGCGGGCGGCGCCGAGGCCTGCCCCTGGGGAGCCCGCCTGACCGCCGGGCTGGGTCTCAGGCCCCGCCGGGCCAGGCCGGGCTTGGGTTCGGGGGTTCGGGGGTTCGGGGCGGGGGTGGTTGGCCCGTACGGGGACAAGTGTTCCAACCGCTCTAACTGTCCCCTCCTCACAGTCGGAGGTGTGGCCCGCCCGGGGCACCTGCAAGGGAGCGAGTCCCGGGCTTCCAGGGGAGGGACGGAGGCCGGGACGTGGCACAGGGGACCGAGGCGCTGACGGCTCGGTTGGGGTGGCAGTGGCGCGCCCAGCTTCTCGCTCCACCCACCCTGGCTTCCCTCTTGCTGCCAGGATGCTTGGGAGCAAGGCAGGGTTTTGGTTTCCCAGCGCCCCTTAGGTCGGAGGCGAGAGCGGGAGCAGCCCTCGCTGGCAGCGACCGGCAGTCTCGTGACTTGCCTGCCCCGAACTGCTGCTAATCACCCGCTTTGGACTTTGGGGAAAGTCTCACCCACCGGCTCCGGTTGCTTGGGCTCGCTTCTTACTTTTTCCTCTGGGAAACGATGAAGTGACTAATTTCCTGAAGTTTAAGGCGAGCGAGGGTTCTTCTGTTCATTATCACAGCCCACTCCTGTAGCGTTTGCAAACATTTCAGAGCATTTGTGGTTTGCACTTGGGACGGATTCTGTAAGCCACTTTTTGCTGGATAGGGGAAATTGAGCCCAGGTGCAGAGGGGCAATTAAATGATTTTTATTTGAGTTCCACCGACTGCGTGAGAAGCTTAGCTTGGATCAGAATTTGCCTTTCTAGCCCCAGGGACCTGGTTTCTGTTTTCATGAGATTTTTATACCTTTTTGAGCCAGAAAAAGGGCCGAACATTGGATACGTCAAAGGTAATACCAGAAGTTAGTAGATGACTTATTTTTGAGTGAATTGTCCAGAAAACCATTCAGTTATTAGGAAAAAAAATGTAACCCTGAAGCTTGCTCGTGAGTGGCTGGACATTAGTCTGAAAATTATGTTGCTTTCACTGGACTTAAGAGATAGGGCAGTGTCTGCCAAATCAGAAAGTTGATAGGGCAGACTCAGCACTAAGCCCATGAGTCAGGAGAAGCCAGAGTACACCCAGCTGGGGGTATCTGTTCTGTAATGTTGCTGAACTCTTTATGTAAACCGGGAACGCATAAAGAACAAAGAAAACCTTTAGTTCCCGTGAGATATGGACCTAATCTCAGAAGTTGCTAAATCTGCAGTGGCTTTGTTTTGATTTAGATAAATTGGAGATGGGTGCAGAGCATTTGAAACCAAAATAGACCTGGATATGTTTTCGTGAAACCAACAAAACTTACTTTCGTTTGTATTTTAGACCATGATAAAATAAACTTGAGGACTGAAGACTAAAGTTAAAATTACTGCCGGGCGTGGTGGCACACGCCTTTAATCCCAGCACTCGGGAGGCAGAGGCAGGCGGATCGCTGTGAGTTCAAGGCCAGCCTGGTCTACAGAGTCCAGGACAGCCAAGGCTACACAGAGAAACCCTGCCTTGAAAAACCAAAACCAACCAACCAAACAAAAAACTACTTCAGGTTCAAGTTTCTAGACACTTCATAAGGAGAAAAGATTTGATAGGGCCTACTTCACTCTGCATATATGTTTAATATCTTTTATGTAAAATTAATTTTCTTAATACTGCACAGAGTATCTTTGCCTCTAAGGTGTGCTGGATAGGCTGGTTAAAATCCAGTGGAGGGAGTTGTTTGTTGTGCCGCATCTGAAGATCATATAGAGTGTGATCATGTCTGATGCAAAAGCTGTAATTTTGAGACTCACACTCGGAATGAGACGTAGTATTAGGGAATGTTGAGAGGAGCGGAGAGGGCTTGTCTGCCTACACTGCAGCTTTACAAGATGTGGATGTGCCATTTGAGCACTTTTTTAAAGCAGTGAAAAATTTAACATTGGCTAACTTTCTGTAGCTTTAACTTTCTCCACTTACATAATCTAAATGACAGTGAACACACACTCCAGTGTAATCCAAGGCAAACTCTACGTACGCATGCACACGTAGGCACACAGACACGCACGCAGACACGCATACACACGCAGGCACACGGCACGCATGCATGCACACAGTCTGTGCAGTCTCTGAAGCAGGTTGGGGTCATCTGCAGTGGTAGCACATTTCCTTATTTATGAACAACCTGATTTTCAGAAGGATAAAGTGGAGGAATAGGTTTAGTGGGATAAAGCTGCGTCTGCCAGGCAGGAAGCAACAGAGACAAAGCGGTGACTGTGACTGAAGGGTTAGAACTCCTGCTTCTTTTCTTAAAATTTTGGTTTTGCGAGACAGGGTTTCTCTGTGTGTAGCCTTGGGTGTCCTGGAGCTCCCTTTGTAGACCAGGCTGGCCTCGAACTCATAGAGATCCACCTGCCTCTGCCTCCTGAGTGCTGGGATTAAAGGCATGCGCCACCACTGCCCAGGCTTCCTGCTTGTTTTTAAATCTAGCTCATAAGGTTTATTCCAGGAGAGAAGATTTTTCTTTTTGTTTTGTTTTGTTTTGTTTTGTTTTTTTGAGACAGGGTTTCTCTCTGTAGACCAGGCTGGCCTCGAACTCGCAGCGATCCGCCTGCCTCTGCCTCTGCCTCCTGAGTGCTGGGATTAAAGGTGTGCGCCACCACGCCCGGCTCCAGGAGAGAAGATTTACAGATCCTTTTGTAGTGAAATGCTTTTGAGGAATCATGTGTTTTTAAATTTGGTGGTCTGTTTGCTCTGTGGTTTAACTTTTTTCTTCTTGTGGTTGAACTTTAAAGGTCCACGGCTGGCCTGCTAGTTTCTAACAGTTGAATTAACATTTATGTTGTGTTCTCTATGTATCAGGCTCTGTTCCAAGTGCTGTACAATAATTCCTCACTTCATTTTCAAAACACAGCAGCAGGCCGTGGTGGTGCACGCCTTTAATCCCAGCACTCGGGAGGCAGAGGCAGGCGGATCGCTGTGAGTTCGAGGCCAGCCTGGTGTACAAAGTGAGTCCAGGACAGCCAAGGCTATAAAGAGAAACCCTGTCTTGAAAAACCAAACCAAACCAAACCAAAACCCAAAACAACAGTAAACCCCTCCCCCACAGCTTAATTTCCTCTTCTGTAGGTGAGAAAATGAGTCACTGAGTTGTTGAGTAGCTTGTCCAAGGTCACCCAGCGAGGCATAGTGTGACTCTAGAGTCTGGGCTTTTAAGTACTTTGTATATTGATATTGATTTTCTGGCTTATTCATTTTCTTTTTAAAACGTGTGTGTGTGTGTGTGTGTGTGTGTGTGTGTGTGTGTGTGTGTGTGTGTTGGTGGCTGCAGAGGCTAAAGAAGAGCTAGAGGTATAGTGAGTTTTAAGTTGTCCTGTGTGGTTTCTGGGACCAAATTCTAGTCGTGTGCAAGAGCGGTCAGTGCTCTCAACCAGCGGATCCTCTCCTCAGCCCCGACTCGCTCTTTTTAAAGATAGATAGATTTATTTTTGTTGTTTAATCGTGTGTCTGCGTGAGGGTGTGTTCATGTGAATGCAGGGCCCACAGAGGCAGGAGGCGTCTGACTCCTGGAGCCGGAGCTGTAAACAACTGTGAGCCACCTGATGTGGGTGCTGGGAACTGAACTTGGGCCCTTTGGAGGAACAGCAAATGCTTTTAACTGCAGAGCCATCTCTGTTCCCGTATATATATTTAAACTTTTGTTGTTTTTTTTCTTTTTTGAAAAAAAATCTGGTGTAGCCTAGGCTGGGCTTCCTACCTGCCATGTAGCCAAGGCCAGCCTTGAACTTCTGTTGCTGTTTGCTTCACCTGCTGGAGGCTGGGAGTACAGTGTGCTGCCCCACACTGCTTTGCTATGCCGGACAGGTGCTTTACCCGAGGAACAGCATCCTTAGCCTCCTCTGACTTATTGATTAAATGTTGTCAATTTGGTTTGTTTTGTATGTGTATGTGTGTGTATATATATACTTTTTTTTTTTTTTTTGAAGCAGGGTCTTGCTCTGTAGCTTCCGACTGCCGTCGAGCTGCTGTGTGAATGAAGCCGGCCTGGGGTTGTGTCGGTCCTGCTGCTTCCCTGGGTCCTCTCACCTGTCTCCAGGGCTGGGAGCACACGGGCTTGTCTTCTGGCCTCCACACACACGCACACACATTGCACGCAAATCTGTACACAAGCACTCCCTCCTCCACCTGCCCCCCCCCAACACATACACAGAAGCACGCAAAATAATATAAAAGAATATACAGCTTTAGGTAATCATTCTGGATTGTACATTTTAAAGAGCTAGAAGGATTTTGAAAACTTTCACCAGAGAGACTTGATAATTGATTGAGGAGGTATGTATGTTCAGCCTTATTTAAGTAGCATGTTGTATGTTCATACATCACACATTACATGGTGCTTTGTTAATATGTGCAACTTTTATTTTTTTTGTTTTTGTTTTTGTGTTTTTGTTTTTTTGAGACTGGGTCTCTCTGTGTAGCCTTGGCTGTCCTGGACTCGATTTGTAGACCAGGCTGGCCTTGAACGCACAGAGATCCGCCTGCCTCTGCCTCCCGAGTGCTGGGATTAAAGGTGTGCACCACCACGTCCGGCCCAATATGCACAACTTTTATGTTTTTTGTGTAACCTAAAGACATGAAGAAAGTCCATACTTGAGAACCCAAAACTGGAGGCAAATGCGCGGTGTGCAGCGTACACAGAAGTACAAACAGTGCTGCTCCCCAGGGACCGCTGCTGAGCCAAGTGCTCTTCAAAGCAGTAGCTACCACTAGGTCCCTTTATAGGGTGTGCCAGAGCCCAAGCAACAGAACCACCTCCACACAGAAAAGTGAATGGGCGAGTGAGTAAAAGTTACAGATGAAACAGATTCTAACCTTATTTGTAGAAGGATTGATTCCACATTCAAACACCATACCTTAAAATAACTATTAGAAGTCTAGGGGGCACTAGGCTCTCCCATAAGAACATTGGTCTATGGCATATATAGTCAACAATAATAGCAAATGTTGCATAGTAACAAACGTGTATAAAACTCAAGTGATAAAGTCCCTGCTGCTGAGTAAAATGTCAGTACGCAAGTGCAGCACTGGTTCAGAGACATGTAATCCAAGAGTGGTCCAAAGCTTGGCATAAGAAACGTTTAGGGAGCCAGGTGTGGTGGCGCACGCCTTTAATCCCAGCACTCAGGAGGCAGAGGCAGGCGGATCGCTGTGAGTTCGAGGTCAGCCTGGTCTACAAAGTGAGTCCAGGACAGCCAAGGCTACACAGAGAAACCCTGTCTCGAAAAACCAAACCAAACCAAACCAAAAAAACGTTTAGGGGCCTGAAATGGCTGCTGAATAGGGTAAATTATTCCCTTGGGGAAGAACAAGGCTAAGATGTTATCATCGGTGTCTACCAAGATCAGACAGGTGTAAAAATCTTCCAAATCTTGGAAGCTTGCAGCAGAGCAACGTACAAAACTTAGAGACACATTAAAGAGTGAAATTAGAAAGTTCATTGATGGCTGTAGTTAACAGATCTATCCCAGTTGTTTAAAATAATATATAAGCTATTGAGTTAAGAAGTTTAGATCGGGGGCTGGAATGATGGCTCAGTGGTTTAAGAGCATTTGATCACTCTTCCAGAAGACCTGAGTCCAGCTCCCTGCCCCCACGTGGCATCTCTCAACCATCTGCAACTTCAGTTCCAGGGGTCATTTAGCCTCCCAGTGTAGTCCACACCATCGTTAGAGGAGACAAAGGAGCAGCTGACGCCCTAAGAGCGTTAGCAGTAACTTATCGGCAGAGTCGGAACCCTAGAACTCAGGCTCAGCAGGACTCCGAGCCCTGTGTGGTCAGCACGTTAAAGTACTCTCATGCTATAAAGACATCTCCAAGAATAAAGTGATAGATCTGTGCTACTGTGGGTGTAATCAGATTAGAGGATAGTGTGCACGCCTAGTGCTTAATATCTTACTAGCATTCCGTAAGTGGCTGCAGCATTAGATCCTCCTCTGTCTGGTCAGTCTGTTGTACTCAGCGCCATGAAGGAATGCAAGCTGTGTCAAGAGTCTTTCAGGGTGATTGGCAGTTCAAGATAACTGGAAGATTCACTAGTTAGATATCAAGGTAGTAATAAATGATATGAGCAGTAAAGATTGGGTTAAAGGAAAGTTGGCACTGTGCCTCAGAAGAATTAAGCTCAGCATATCGGATTTTTAGTTTCATCCCCACTAAACATACTCTCGTGCCTCTCTGACACACACACCTGAACCTGGAGTTCTGTATGTGCTATTGTATGTGACATAGTTCTTGCTAAACAGCTGAGTTCTCTCCGTTTCCAGGGCTATATGTTTTAAGACTGTTCTTCATTCCTTACCGGCCAGCATGCATTGTGGTTTAAGTCAGTAAACATGACCGTGTATTTCCTGTTGTGTGGATGTGGAGCTGGTATGGAGATAGAGAGGGGACTGTCAAAAAGATGTGGCAGGAATCTGGAGTGGGCCAGTCATCTTGGTGTCTTACCTGCCCTGTGGTCCTTTGGGAGTTTGAGCCATTTGAAATGGACAGAGCAGCTTAGAGCAGCTAACTAGATCCCTCCCTCTGTAAATGCTTTGGGAAGAACTGACCGTTTGCAGTGGGGGTGAGTGGACCTTTGGGATAAGCTTGCACTGCAGGGTGACTGAGGGCGTTTTCAGAAGTGTGAGCTGAGAATGTGGGTCTTGCCCAATGCAGCGGTCTCACTTGACACGAGGGTTCTAAGCAGCTTGCCTGCTTGCTTCCTCCCTCCCTCCCTCCCCCTCCTTCCCTCAGCCTCTTCCTCCCCACTTTCTTTTGAGTCAGGACCTCATGGAACCCAGGCTGGCCTTGAACATTCTGTGTAGCTGAAGATGGCCTTGTCTTCAATTCTCAGTGCTAAGATGGCAGGGAGTGCCAGAGAGCAAACCCTAGGCTAGCACGGTAGCAGCCAAGCTGCATCCTCAGCCCCTTCAGGTGTTCTAAAGCAGCTGTACAACAGGGAAGCCTGTGGAATGGCAAAGTCTCTGATGTTTGTTTCTGTCACTGGATTCTCCGAAGACCACTTGGCCCAACACTGACTGCTGCAGCTGTGTGTAGGCTGATTCTGTGGTCAGATGATCCAGCATGCAGTGCTGCTTTAGCTGAAATGATCTAGTGCTTTAGCTGAAAATGCCTCATTGCCTTTGTGTCAAGGAGCCTGTTGCTGCCATCTCCTGTCATGACCTCATCCACTGTGGGTTGTCCTCAAGTGAGGTAGGATTTGTGCCTAGGTTCTAGGAAAGTGGCAGCCACTTTTAAACCCTTTGAAACTACTGCATGCCGTGCCATGTTTTCATTCTCATCCTGGCTTCTTTGTCTTTGATATCACAGGCTGTCTTGATCATGGATGGTGAAGACATACCAGATTTTTCAAGTTTAAAGGAAGAAACTGCTTATTGGAAGGAACTTTCCTTGAAGTATAAGCAAAGGTAGTGTTTGAAAACATTAAAATAGGGGTGGGATTTGGAATATACCATGTAGCTTGCACATATGTTTTCTTTGGAGCATAAGGCTAAATGTAGAGTTTCAGATTTAGGGTTGTGATCCCATAGTAATAACAATGTCTGTATTTAACATGGTGTGAAGCTATCACTAGTCTCACATTGTTGAGATAGCAGCGGCTTTAGTGCCACCTGTGAGCTCTGAGTGCTTGCCTCCAGCAGCTTGTCACTGGTCAGGCTGTCCTGGGCCTGCTGTGTGTCACTGGTGCTCCCTCATCATCTGCTCATTTGAGATGCTTAAATCAGACTTTAGTCTTTTCAAGTGTGCATTATAGTGTTGGGAGGCTGCTGAGCTTCCAAGCTGTGGAATTTATTATTTTATGTAGGTGGGAAGAAAATAGCTCTTTGGCCTCAAAACTTATCTTAAATTCCTGTTATTTAATGACTCTTCTTATACTTTTTTTTGAAATTTATTTGTTTTTATTTTATGTGCGTGGCTGTTTTGCCTATATGTATGTCTGCATGATGTGCATGCCTGATGACAGACCAGAAGAGGGCGTTAGGTCCCCTGAGTCTGTTGGTTGTAAGCTGCCATATAGATTCTGAGAATTGAACCTGGGTCCTCTGGAAGAGCAGCATCAAAGTTTTTATTCATGTGAATTGTTAAAAATGAACATCTACACCAGTGTAAATGAGGGTGGGAGAGCAAGGCAGGGCGGGCCAGGTGGAGGACTTCCCTCTACTGGTAATAAAGCTCCAGGTTCATCCCATTGTGGATTTCATAATCTCCCAGAGACACGTGGTCCTTAAAAATTGTGTACCACTTTTTAAGAACGATCTTATTCCAACGGGTGCTGGTTTGGGCTGCTATCAGTTTCTTCAAGTCCCCGATGGTGTCATCGGTGTTGCATGTAACGTGAACTTTCTTTCCTAGACGGTCTTTGCAAACCACCTCAATCATTGTGGCTCTAATCTCCACGAACCTACCAACGGCACAACTTGTAGCACGAACGCTGAACCCTGGTGCCGCAGCAAATGCCCTTAACCACTGAGCCATCTCTCCGCCTTGAAATCTTACTCAGATACTTACACACTTTCCTCCTTTGGTTGACAGGGTTAACTAAGCCTTATAAAATCCTGTTGTTCTTTCCTTGTGGTTGTATCAAGCCCGGGGTGACGACGCTAGGCGTCCAGCTGAGGTTCGGCATTTGCTCTAACACTGTAGATCCCTCCAGAGGCCGGGGGCCTGCAAACTACTTCTCAGAGTACTTTTAAATGCTGAAAACTAAGTAATGGAATTACAGAGGAAACCAGTTAGTTCAAAAGTTTTCTAAATATTAAGCTAGCTTGTGATATTATAATGTATTAGTGCATTAAGTAAAAAAGGTGGAAAAACATAGTAACTACCTGATTCTGTATCAGTGATAAGAGTGAGTGATGCTTAGATCTGTACCAGCTATTGATTTCTATTGATTAGAATTGAAAATAATGCTCACTTGAAGTTACTTCAGTGCAGATACACACTTCTCCTCTTTCAGTTTTATGGAGAAAGAAGCTAAGGTTATGAGCTATATAGAACTATTTTAATATTTAATAGTAAATAATATTAATTAATTATTTGTAATTACTGATTTGTGTGGGTTTTTTATTGGGGGCCCTTATCTGATTTTCATTGAGTCCTGAATATATGTAAAGCAAGAAATACAAGACATTCCTTTACTGTTTAACATTTTATTTATTTATTTATTGTTTAAAAAAATTTTTTTTTTTTGTTTTTTTGAGACAGGGTTTCTCTGTGTAGCCTTGGCTGTTCTGGACTTGCTTTGTAGACCAGGCTGGACTCGAACTCACAGAGATCCATCTGCTTCTGCCCTGCAGAGTGCTGGGATTACAGGTGTGCGCCACCACGCCCGGCCTTTTAAACATTTTATGAGGATATTAATTTTCATTAAAAAATTACTGTTGTTATGTAATTACGTGAGAGGACTCAACTACTAACTCGTCTTTCCCACTTTGCTTTTGCTTAGCTTCCAGGAAGCTCGGGATGAGCTAGTTGAATTCCAGGAAGGAAGCAGAGAGCTGGAAGCAGAGCTGGAGGCCCAGCTAGTGCAGGCTGAGCAGAGAAATAGAGACCTGCAAGCTGACAACCAAAGACTCAAGTACGAAGTGGAGGCGTTAAAGGTAACGGTCAGAGGCTCCTTCCCTGGGTGCTGTGCCCTCTAGTGTCCTGGCCTTTATTACAGAGAAAAGTAGGGCCAGTGAGATGGCTTTGGGGAAGAGGCACTTGCCACTAAGCCTGACAACTGGAGTTTGGCTTTTGGGCCCCACATGGTAGAAGAAGGAAACCTTTTTCCTTAAGTTGTTTTCTGACCTCCACACATGTGCTGTAGCATAAATGTATACATAACACTACATGAAATATAGTAACATTTAAAAAATGAGAAATGCAGTAATCAAGAAGTGCTTAGGAGAATCAAGCAACCAAAAATATTTTTTTATTTTTTATTTTTTGAGACAGGGTTTCTCTGAGTAGCCTTGGCTGTCTTGGACTCATTTTGTAGGCTAGGCTGGCCTCAAACTCACAGAGATCTGCCTGCCTCTGCCTCTTGAGTGCTGGGATTAAAGGTGTGCGCCACCACCCCGGCCAAAAAAAATTGTTTTTGTTTTTTGAGGCAGGGTTTCTTTGTGTTATCTTGGCTGTCTTGAACTCTCTTTGTAGACCAGGCTGGCCTTGAACTCACAGTGATCTACCTGCCTCTGCCTCCCAAGTGCTGGGATTAAATGTGTGTGCCACTACACTGGGCTCAAAAAAAATTTTTTTTTTAAAGTTTAAAGATTTTGAAAAAAATTTCTTTTAATAGAACCAAGAGGTGGTTCAGAGTTTAGGAATTCTTATAGGAAATTTATGGATGTCAGTTTTCTGCCTGTCATGGTCTTCACTATATTTAGTTCCTATATTTTCTTTCTTTCACTTATTTTTTAAAATAAAGATTTATTTATTTATTATGTATACAGTATTCTGCCTGCATGTACACCACAAGAGGGCACCAGATGGCTGTGAGCTACCACGTGGTTGCTGGGAACTGAACTCAGGACCCCTGGAAGAGCAGCCAGTGCTCTTAGCAGCTGAGCCATCTCTCCAGCCCAGTTCCTATATTTTCTAAACCTTCCTGATTATTTGTTTAGACAAATTTGCCTGCCTTATCGTGTATGCCCTATAATTTTATGACACGTGAATTTTTTTTTTTTCTTTTGGTATTGCTCATAACTCTTGAGTTTTGGGATTTAATTTGGGTTAGAAATCTTCCTTCAAAAGGAGTTTTCAGGCCCTGAGGATGGAGTTCAGGGTTAGTGGAGTGCATGCCCAGCATCTGCATGGCCCTGGCTCAGGGCTCCACATGAGCTGCCTTGGAGGCTTAAGAATATTTCTTTTTTTTTAGAAGCAGAATATATTGAAAGAGAAACCCTGTCTGGAAACAAAACAAAACAAAACAAACAAAACAAAAAAAGAGAATATATTTTAAAGATAAAAGAGTATCTTTATACTCTTTGATGACCACTTCACATAAACAATGTATTATGATTGCGTCCACTTTCCCTCTCCTACTCCTCTCAGCTACTCCTCAGCTACTCCTCGTATGCCCCCCACCTCTTTCTTGTCGTTTTTCTCTCCCATAACCCACTGAGTACAATTTTGCCTGTTGTAAGGTTAACTGATCTTGTTAGCTTATTCTTATATATGTCTTGTGTAGGTAACTAGAGCAGAGGTGATTGCAAAGGCTGCGTTGTATATCAAGACAACATTTCCAACATTTTACAGAACTCTTTCTCATCCTTCAGCTCTCAGTCTTTGTGCCCTCTCTTCCGTGGTTCTCCCTAAGCCTTAGTGGTGGTTCTCCCTAAGCCTTCGCGGTGGTGCTCCCTAAGCCTTAGTGGTGGTGCTCCCTAAGCCTTAGTGGTGGTGCTCCCTAAGCCTTAGTGGTGGTGCTCCCTAAGCCTTAGTGGTGGTGCTCCCTAAGCCTTAGTGGTGGTGCTCCCTAAGCCTTAGTGGTGGTGCTCCCTAAGCCTTAGCGGTGGTGCTCCCTAAGCCTTAGCGGTGGTGTTCCCTAAGCCTTAGCGGTGGTGTTGTTAGAGATGTCCCATTTGGGACTGAGCAGTCAGAAGTCTGTTCTCTGGCCAGTGTTGAAGGCGGTACTAACCTATGGGTAACACATATTTAGGCAGATAGGCATATTGTTTAGCGAAAAAACGAAGTAGGTTCCTCACTAGGGCCTGTACCTTTTGACCAGGTTTACAGTTCCAGGCATGAGTTTCCTCTCAGGAGGCAGGCCTCAAATCCAATCCAAAAGTGGTTGGTTACCTATAACCTTCATGTTGTTACTGCCTCAATGGGCACATCTGGCCGGGCAGATCAGTACTGTTGCGTGTAGGGTGCTCTGCAGTAACACCAGCAGTCTGTTTGGCACCTCTGGCACTGTGAAAGCTAGTCAGCAGGGAGGAAGTTTCCACCTCAGTTCTGGGTTGACTTCTCGATTGTGTTTAGCCAGTGTGTGCTGTGTCTTTAGTATAGGGTTTTAGTGTCCAGTTCTGGTGGGCAAACAAGAGTCATATAAATGGCTTTGTGGTTTGGGGCCTTTGAGAATATTTCTGTTGGGAGTGAGTATGTGTTACAAGCTGGGAGGAGGGCAGGGACAGAGTAGGGGTTTTGAACTCTGACTGGTTTTGTGCTTTACCTTGGGTTGCACTCACCTGCAAACCTAGAGGTTACCCCATCAGGTTTAGGTGTTGTTTTTAAGGATTTAATTTTAAAATTATGTGTCTGTGTGCCTATGCCATGTTAGTATAGTACCCATGGAAGCCAGAAAAGAGGATTGGGTTTCTGGAGTTAAAGGTGGTTGTGGGCCACTTGACGTGACTACTGGGAATCAGATGCTGGTTCTTTGTGAGAGCATCACTTCCTCTCACCTGCAGAGTCTTCTCTCCAGCCCCCAGATTTAGATTTTGAGGAAAGGATTCTATTATCTTACTTTTCAGGAAGACTTTTTTCTCTGAGAAAGAATGGTTACTGTATAATACATGTTTTATATGAATTAAGGCATTTAGAATGGTTCTGTCCATGCAGTTGAAAAAATATTGCAAAAAGAGAGGGGGTGTCATCAACTCAGATTGTCGTGAATTCCTTTGACCATTTTTTTTCTCCCTTAATTTGGGAAGTTCTTTTATTAGATGATTATATACTAACCACACGCCCTTCTCTGCACATCTTCTTCCAGGAGAAGCTAGAGCATCAGTATGCACAGAGCTACAAGCAGGTCTCAGTGTTAGAAGACGACTTAAGTCAGACCCGGGCCATTAAGGAGCAACTGCATAAGTATGTGAGAGAGCTGGAGCAGGCCAATGACGACCTGGAGCGAGCAAAGAGGTAAGGGCTGCTGTGCACTAAGGGCTGCTGTGCACTAAGGGATGCTGTGCGCTAAGGGCTGCTGTGCGCTAAGGGCTGCTGTGTGCTAAGGGCTGCTGTGTGCTAAGGGCTGCTGTGCACTAAGGGTGCTGTGCGCTAAGGGATGCTGTGCGCTAAGGGTGCTGTGCGCTAAGGGCTGCTGTGCGCTAAGGGCTGCTGTGCGCTAAGGGCTGCTGTGCGCTAAGGGCTGCTGTGCGCTAAGGGTGCTGTGCGCTAAGGGCTGCTGTGCGCTAAGGGCTGCTGTGCGCTAAGGGCTGCTGTGCGCTAAGGGCTGCTGTGCGCTAAGGGTGCTGTGCGCTAAGGGATGCTGTGCGCTAAGGGCTGCTGTGCGCTAAGGGCTGCTGTGTGCTAAGGGATGCTGTGCGCTAAGGGCTGCTGTGCATTAAAGGATGCTGTGCACTAAGGGCTGCTGTGCGCTAAGGGATGCTGTGTGCTAAAGGATGCTGTGTGCTGAAGGATGCTGTGTGCTAAAGGTGCTGTGCATTAAAGGATGCTGTGCACTAAGGGATGCCGTGCACTAAAGGGTGCTGTGTGCTAAAGGATGCTGTGCACTTAGGAGCATAGCCAGTTGTCAGCTCCAGCTTTCACATAATTCTTAG
This sequence comes from Acomys minous, assembly GCF_964271855.1. Lineage (NCBI taxonomy): Eukaryota > Metazoa > Chordata > Mammalia > Rodentia > Muridae > Acomys > Acomys minous. The sequence continues at coordinate 3,452,033 of NC_140498.1, forward strand.
TAACCCAGTTCTCTTTTGGTATCTTACGTCCTATGTGACTCATTGGGTTGAAAAGGAGTGAAACAAAACAACGGACCAAGCTTTTGGTACACATCTGTAATCCCAGTACACAGGAGACTGAGGCAGGTGGATCTCTGAGTTTGAAGCCAGCCTGGTTTCAAAATCCAGATCCTCTCAAAAACAATCTCCCTAAAGCCCTTGTCTTCCTAAATAAGTCCTCTTGTCCCTGCTCGTGGTAGGCTGGATTTAGAGGCACACACAAACTCACACTGAGTGTGGTGCATGCATGGGTGCTGTGCTGCAGTGCAATGCAGGCCCTTATGCTGTGCAACAGGTAGTGCTTATTTATTTTGGTGCTGGGATCAAATGTTTGTGACACCCCACCCAGCTGCATCAAGCATCTTTAACTGAGCCATACGTTCAGCCTTGACTTTTCTTTGAATTTCCTCTTTATCCTGTACATACACCATTGTTTTTGAAGTCTTTTTTTTTTTTTTTTAGTCTAACACGTTCTCATAGCTGAATATGGTATGGTTTATGCCTGTAATCCCTGTACTTGGAGTCTGAGGCAGCAGGGTCTCTATGAGTTTGAGGTTAGCCTGGGCTTTGTATTGAGTTCCAGTCCTGGCATGCTACAGAGTAAAACCCTGACTCAGACCATCAGTACCTTTCTCCTGTTTTCTTTTTTTTTTTTCTTTTTGAGTTTTTGAGTCAGGGTTTCCCTGGCTGTCCTGGACTCTCTGTAGACCAGGCTGGCCTCGAACTCACAGTGATCCGTCTGCCTCTGCCTCCCAAGTGCGGGGATTAAAGGCTGTGCCACCACTAGCCTCTTTACTTTTAATATTAACCAATGGGTTCTCTAATTACAGCTTTCATCCTTCAGCAGCCTGCTGTTACTGTTGTCAGTTTTCCATGTCCCTGATTTTGTTGTTTTGTTTTTCAAGACAGAGTCTCTCTGTGTAGCCCTGGCTGTCCTGGACTCACTCTGTGGACCAGGCTGGCCTCGAACTCAGAGATCTGCCAGCCTCTGCCTCTCAGACTGCTGGGATTATAGGCGTGCGCAACCATGTTTGCCATGTCTGATATTAGTTGTTTCTTAAACATTCTAAGCCCAGCTTCTACTTCTGAGTAACCATTGCCTAGTACTTTTTCTTTAGTGCTTATCAGTTGACTCTTGATTGACATGGTGCTAGTCACTGTCCTTATAGCTGGTCTATTGTAAATGCTCTGGTAAGAAGAATATGCAGAAAAAAAATATGCAGGCGGCTTCAGGGCAGCTGTAGCATAGCCTGTGGGAACTGGGGAGCCTTTTTACAAATTGGGGCTGTCTGCAAAGAGATTAGCTAGGCAGAGAGCCAGTGAAGAAGCTGAGAGGCAGGAAGGTGTTTGAAGTATTATACTAAGAGGTTACTTTAACAGCCATCTGTAATGAGATCTGGTGCCCTCTTTGGCAGGCACACATACAGGCAGAATACTGTATAAATAATAAATCTTAAAAAAAATAAAAAAAAGGTTACTTTAATCTGGGTGTGGTGGCGCACGCCTTTAGTCCTGGCACTCTGCGGGAGGCAGAGGCAGGCAGGTCTCTGTGTGTTCGAGTCCAGCCTGGTCTACAAAGTAAGTCCAGGAAGGCCAAGGCTACACAGAGAGACCCTGTCTCAGGGTGGGGGGCGGGGCAGGGGCAGGGCGGGGATCAAGGGAGTGTAATTGGCAGGTCTATTTACAGCTGAGGGACCAGTTGGGCCAGGCTGTGAATACACCTGTGTGCTATATTTGAGTCTTCTTACTTTTTATTTTTATTTTTTTAAAACAAAGGGGTACAATCAGATCTTGATTTAAGTAAGGAGGAGAATAAAACCATGAAGCAGTAATCCAGATGAGAAAGAATTAAGGCAGGAGAGGGGAGAGGGTTGGGGGCCAAAGATTAAAGAAGAGACGCTTTGGAGAGACATTTTGGCAGCTGATTGTAACCGATAAGCCTGGAATTGGGGGTTTTATTTCTGTAGCAGACAGCAGGGAATGGAGGCCACAGAGTAGCTGCATGCTAATTTTTGCTGAATGGAGTGAGATCATTCTCCAAATCGGGTCAGGCTGACTGGATCAGGAATAGCAGGAGATAAACTGACTGCTGTCTTTTGTGCTAGCTGTTTGCACATGTTATTTAATTCATGGGCTTTTAACTTTTTTTTGTTTTTTTAAAGGGCAACAATCGTTTCATTGGAAGATTTCGAACAAAGGCTAAATCAGGCCATTGAACGAAATGCATTTTTAGAAAGTGAACTTGATGAGAAGGAGTCTTTGTTGGTTTCAGTGCAGAGGTTAAAGGATGAAGCAAGAGGTAAGCTCTCTAACTGAGCAAGCACTTGTCTGTCGCCTTGTCCTGAGCCCAGTGTGCCCATGGGCCAGCCCTTTTGGTGTTCTGGGGTCACACCCAAGGCCTTGAGCATGCTGGGTAAGCATTCTGGGTCTGAGCTATGTTTCCAGCCCTCAGTTTGTCTGAAAGTCTAGTTTTACATGCTTTTACACGCCTTTTAATCACTGCTCCAAGTGCTTTTCACCTGGTAATTTATTTCACACCCATATCAACGCTAAGAAGTAGGTATGCCTCCATATTATAGATGAGAAAAATGAGACAGGTTTTTTCAGCGTAGCATTGCTTTTCAGTTTTTCTGCATTGATTTTATTTAAGTAACTTTGTTATCTGCATAGAACTCTGTATGTGTGCATGTTGCTGGCTGTGTATTGTATATGTAGCTAGTATACACTTTAACACTTCCTCTGTCTTCAGAAACTACAAAGTTCAGAATATTATAAAGAAGAAAAAACCCACTAACAGTGACACAAATTTTTTTTTTTATGCTTGTACATACATATGCCTGTGTATTTTCCATTACATAATTCCTGGTTTTTTTCCTCGGAGCAGATGAATGGCCACACACATATTTCCCTTTCTCTGCTCTGTAGGGAATAGTCTCTTCTGTGTAGGGAATATACATGGCACCACAAAACTTTAAGCGAGATGGCTCAGCAGTTAGGAGCACTGACTGCTGCTCTTGCTCTTGTTTCCTTTATAATATTCTGAGTCTACTGTGCTGAGGAGGAGGGAGGGAAGTTCTTCTAAAGAAAGCGTGTTTTAACTATATGTCATCTCCTTGTATAGATTTTCAGTGCCTTTTTATTTGTTTCCTGAGGGTGATATATTCATCTGAAGTTTTTGTTTTTTTTAAAGAGCTTTAGAAAGATTTATGTGTAAGAGCGTGTTGGCTTCATAAATGTCTATTACCTGCGTGCTTGGTGCCCTGGGGAGCTAGAGGAGGGCATCAGATCCCTGGAACTGGATTCCAGATGGCTGGGAACCACTGTGTGGGTGCTGGGAATCAAACCCCAGTCCTTTGGAAGAGTGAGAGTGTGCTGAGCCACCTCGCTAAGCCCCCAAAGAACTATTTTAGTTTATGTAATATATAAAGTATGAACTTGGTATTTGTTTTGCAGTGCTAGAAATGAACACAGGGCCTGTGCGTGATAGGCAAGCAGTGTTCCGCTGTGGTGCACCCCCAGCCTTGATCGTGGTTGTTTTGTAATGGTGGGGCTTGATGCCTGCGAGGCAGGTACTCTATCCCTGAGCTGGAGTCCCAGCCCCTTGCTTATTTTTAAATGCGGTAAGACAACAACAACAAAAAGCACAGAACATTAATTTATCATCTTGTCTATTTTGTTTTTTGAGACAGGGCCTCACTATGTAGCCCTGGCTGGCCTGGATCTCATTATGTAGACCATATTGGCCTCCAAGTCAGAGATCTGCCCTCCTCTCCCTTCCCTAGTGCTAGAATTAAAAATTAAATTGTGTGCCATCATACCTAGCAGAATTTTTATTTTTATTATTATATATGTTACTGGCTGATTTCACTTTCTGTAGTGTCCTCAAGGTTTGTTTATGTTGTAGTGACAGGATTTCTTTATTAAATTAAAAAAACCATTACATTTGTGTGTGCGTGTGCGTGCGTGCACGAGTGCACATGCGTGAGCAAAAGCATGGGTGTGGAGTTCAAAGGACAACTTACGGGAGTTTGTCCATTCCTCTTTCTTACAGTAAATGGATTAAAAATTCCATTGTACATGGTTTTCTTTACCTCTGTGGATGGACTGTGGGTTTGTTTGTAGCTGCTGTGGATATAGTTTGCATCTATCAGTTTGTAATCCTGTTTTGACCTTTATTGATTGTAAAAGTGGAATAACTTAGTATCATTTGTTTTGTTTTTGTTTTTCTTTTTTTGGTTTTTCGAGACATGGTTTCTCTTTGTAATCTAAGCTGTCTTGGAACTTTTTCTGAAGCCCAGGCTTGCTTCTGCCTCCCAAGTGCTGGGCTTAAAGGTGTGTGCCACCACTGCCTGACTTGTTTTTCTTCTTTTGAGATAGGGTCTCTCTGCATAGCTCTGGCTGTCCTGGAACTCAGTATGTAGACCAGGCTGGCCTTGAGCTTTCAGAGATCTGCCTCTTTGTATCCTTTTCTTTTTTTTTTTTTTTTAAACATAGATATATATTAGACTAGTTGTGTAACTGGAAACATTAAAAATTCAGTATTGAAAAAAGATTTCATAGTGGTGGTTTAAAAAAAAAAACTGAGGTATACATGCCTTTAATCCTGTACTTGAGAAACAAAGACAATTGGATCTTATAAGTTTGAGGGTAGCGTCATTTACATAGAGAGTTCTAGGCCTACCAGAATTGCATAGTGAGACCTTGTCTTAAAAAGTAATAAAAAAAAATTACAAAACTTTTTACTTCATTGATTTTTTTTTGTAGTAATCTTGACACTACCATTTCAAAATGTGACACATGCAAATGAGTTGGTTAGAAATATCTTGTGTTATTTTGTTTCACTATGATTTCTATTTTGTGTCCTGCTCTTTTATTTATGTGTGTGTGTGTGTGTGTAGGCCACTTGTGTGCAGGTGCCTGCAGAGGCCAGAAGAGGTGTCAGGTGCCCCGGAGCTAGTATTACAGCAGCCGTGAGCTGTCTGACATGGATCGGGAATTGAACTTGTCCTATGGAAAAGCCATCTCTTCAGCCCTCACAGCTCAGTTTCTCTTTGCTTTTGGCTATAATACTCTTCTTTGAGGTTATAGCATTTTAAACTTCTTTTAAAAAATTATGGTTACTTACTTCGTGTATATGTGCGCGCCACGGCATGGGTGTGGAAGTCAGAGGGCGCCTTGTAGGAGTTGGTTCTCTCGGATGGAGTCCGGCTGCCAGCTTAGTAACGAGTGCCTTAACCTGCTGAGGCATCTCACTGCCCCATCTCACTGCCTGTGTTTTAATTTCTGAGGGATTATTTAAATGGAACAGTTACATTTTTGTTGTGGAGATGAAGGCTTTTACATAGGAAGTTTGTTTTGAGAAATAGTAACTTAGGAATAAATGTCTTTATAAAGATTTGGTTGGGATTTTGCATGATATATTTGTTCCCTCAAGTGAGGATTCCTGCTTTTGTTGGCAGATTTAAGGCAGGAGTTAGCAGTTCGGGAACGACAACAGGAAGTGACCCGAAAGTCCGCTCCCAGCTCGCCGACGCTGGACTGTGAGAAGATGGACTCTGCTGTCCAGGCGTCACTCTCTTTGCCTGCAACGCCTGTTGGGAAAGGAACAGAAAATAGTTTTCCTTCACCAAAAGGTTTGTATTTAAAATTTTTTTTTTAAATTTAATTTTAGTTTATGCGCATTGGTGTAGAGGGTGTGTCAGATCTTGAAGTTACAGACAGTTGGGAGCTGCCATGTGGGTGCTGGGAATTGAACCAGGGTCCTTTGAAAGAGCAGACGAACCACTGAGCCATTTCTATAGCCCAAGGTTTGTATTTCTTTACCCCTAATATTTACTTATTTATTATACAGTATTCTGCTTGACTATGTGCCTGCAGGCCAGAAGAGGGCACCTAGATCTCATTATGGATGGTTGTGAGCTGCCATGTGGGTTCTGGGAATTGAACTCAGGACCTTTGGAAGAGCAGCTAGTACCCTTAGCTTCTGAGCCATCTCTCCAGCCCTGGTTTTTTATTTTATTTTAAGGCTATGTTAGATGATCATTTTAATGCATTTCCTGCTATGGCCTAAGCATGAATTGCAGTTACAAGTTACTGTAGCACTCATGAAGCAAAGGACAGGCTGTTACCCCAGGTTGTTGCTATAGGATGGGTGGGATGATGCCTACGCTAAAGAGCAGCTTAAGTCAAAGTTTTTAAAAGTTAACTTTTATTTATTTATATATTTTTCTGAGACAGGATTACTCTGTGTAGCCCTGGCTGTCCTAGAACTCACTCTGTAGTCTCCAACTCAGAGATCCTCCTGCCTCCCAAGTACTAGTATTAAAGGTGTGTGCTACCATGGCCAGCAAGTTAAAAAGGCTTTAAGTTTAAAATTTCAATTTTGGTTATTGTAGAAATATCTGTGCACACAGATGCATTCATTCATTTATTTGTTTTGGTGTGGGGCTTGGGGACTGAACCCTCTGGAATTCTGTGTGCTTTGCAGAGAGCTGAGACCCATCTCTGGCCTCAGTTCCATGTGGAATTTGAAAGCACAGAAAAGATAAAAAGTTAGATTGTAAAAGGTCTTATTTTTTCTTTCTTTTTAAAATTTTTTTTTTTTTTTAAACAGGGTTTCTCTGTGCAGCCTTGGCTGTCCTGGACTCACTTTGTAGACCAGGCTGGCCTCGAACTCACAGCGATCCACCTGATTCTGCCTCCTGAGTGCTGGGATTACAGGTGCTCTGGCCAATTAGGACAGTATTTTCTGTATCTGTGCCTACTCAACTAGCTAGAATGGTGAAATTTATTTTCTTATGTCAGTCATATTTCATTATTACTGCTTTTGCAGTCTCCCTCCGTTCCCTCCCTCTGTCCCTTTCTCCCTCCCCTCTGTCTCTTTCTCTCTCCCTCCCTCCCTTCCTTTTTGAGACATGGTTTCACTCTGTAGCCCTACCTGCCCTGGTACTTGGCATTTATATATAGACCAGGCTGGCCTCACAGAGATCCACCTGCCTCTACTGTATCCAGTTTGCATAGTATTCCTTTTATTTTTAATTGTAAGAATTTTTTTATATAATATATTATGATAATGTTTTTCCCTTATACATTTCCTCCTAGAAATGGGTAGAGTGCTGCCCATTTGTCACCTTAATAGATATGACCATGGTGTTCCGCAGTGAACTCAGGAGGCTGTGGCAGCATGACAGTGCCTGCGCAGGTCCAGACCGGACAGCTCCACCTCCCCACCTTCCAGCTCTATACCTTCTTTTTTTTCTCTCTGTTATGAATACAAACAGGTTAAAAACAAAAACAAAAAGAAAAAACCACAAACAAGAATAAAACAAAATTAACAAGAAAAAGAAATAACACACACGTATACACACACACACACACACACACACACACACACACACACACACACACCATAAAACACAAAATTGGCCAGGCACCGTGGTGTACTCCTGTAATCCTAGTACTCTGGGAGGCAGAGGCAGCCTGATCGCTCTGAGTTTGAGGCTAGCCTGGTCTACATAGTAGTAAGTCCAGGACAGCCAGGGTTATACAGAGAAACTCTGTCTCAGAAACAAACAAACAAACCAACCCCCCTCCCCAACAAAATTGGAAATGTTAGAGGCTGGAGAGATGGCTCAGTAGTTAAGAGCACTGTCTGCTCTTCCTTGTAGAGGTCCCGAGTTCCATTCTCAGCAACCACATGGTGGCTCACAAGCATCACGTGATCTGATGCCCTCTTCTGGCATGCAGGTGTACATGTGGATAGGGCACTTATATATGTAAATAAATAAATACATCTTTAAAAATGTGGAAATGGTAATGTACAAGCAAAAGAAAATGTACAAACAGAAGACTGATACGGTAAAAAAAAAAGCAATATGAGATAAAAGAAAATCTCTAAAAATATCTTTGAGTTTGTTCTGTGTTGGTCATTTACTGCTGCTGAGCATGGGGCCGGCCCTCTAACGTGGTTTGTCTACTCTGTGAGAAGCACTTGAAGAAATTAATTTTTCCTTGTGGACGGTTGTCATTTGGAGATAGCTTCTTTGTTAGGAGTAGGCGCCCATGTCTACTTTCCTGGCCCTGCACTGGGGTCTGTTTGGCAAGCACTGTGCGTGCTGCCGCAGTCTCCTGAGTTCCTCCATGGTCCTCTCTCTCTCTCTCTTTTTTAAAAGACTTATTTATTGCTATGTATGGGTGCTCTATCTGCATGCACACCTACATGTCAGAAGAGGACATTAGGTCACATTATAGATGGCTGTGAGCCACTGTGTGGTTGCTGGGAATTGAATTCAGGATATCTCTTAAGGTGACAAAATGGGCAGCCCTTTGCCCTCACAGTTCTAATTTTAGGATTTTCAGAAGCAGCTGTTGAGATGGTTAAGGATTTTTGTCCTTGCAGCAGTTTGGAGTAGTGACACACTGTAGTTTAATGATTAAGCTTCTTTATACTTTATTTGTACTTTGGAACAGTATGATTTTGTTTCACATGTATTTTGCATTGTAACGTCATCAATACAACCCAAATATAAGGGAGCTGCTGATGTCATCACTCTGCTTTTCTTTGTCTGTAGCTGTACCAAATGGTTTTGGAACCAGTCCACTAACACCTTCTGCTAGGATATCAGCACTAAACATCGTGGGGGATCTCTTGCGGAAAGTAGGGGTAAGCATTGCGTTCTGATGACTGTTTCCCCTGCTGGAGCGCTATAGACCTTTCCCTGTCCTGTGCTGAGAACCACAGTGACGCTGAGGAGCACCCATCCCTGACGCGCAGACATGAGGCTTGAGACATGAGAGAAACCCTGTCTCAACCCCTTCCCTTCCCCCCAAAAAAGAAATATAAAACCTTTTTCTTTATTAATTTTTAAAGATTTATTTATTTTATTATTTTACATGTATGAGTTGGATGAATGTATGTCCCATGTGTGTGCCTGGTGCTGCTGAGGTCAGAGAGGGTGGTGGACCCCAGGGCTGGAGTCAGCAGATGCTGTGGGCGCCTGTGTGGCTTCTGGGATCAACTTTGGTCCTGTGCAAGAGCAACAACTTCTGAGCTAACTCTCTAGTTTTGTTTTTTTACTTAAAAAAAAAAGTGTGCGTCTGCACCTGAGAGCATGCGCACCCATGTGTAAGCATGTGGGGGTGGTGCTCTGGTGTGTGTGGAGGGCAGAACAGCTTTCAGGCTAGTTCCCACTCACACCACTTGGGTTCCAGGGATCAATCCAGGTTGTCATGCTCTGCAGACAGGATAAAACCCACTGAGCCAGCTCAGCAGCCTGAGGCTGATGTTTTTGCTGATGGCTTTTTGTTTTTTGATATAGCACCTTCTTAGTCTAAAATTCACGAGCTCAGGTTATCTTTTTTCTCAGCCTCCTAGGTAGTTGCAGCTGCAGGATGCACCTTCCTACTCAGTTTTTCACTTGTGTCCAACTCCCAGAGTAATGCTGCTTGTTGGCCTTTATCAGATGTCTTTTGCTTACTTCTTTAGGACTCTGTTTGTTTGTTTTTGAGACAGGGTTTCTCTGTGTAGCCTTGGCTGCCCTGGACTCGCTTTGTAGACCAGGCTGGCCTTGAACTCACAGCAGTCAGCCTGCCTCTGCCTCCCAAGCGCAGGGATTAAAGGTGTGTGCTACCACGCCTGGCCAGGACTCTTAATATTATTATTGTCACAGTCATTGTCTTGCTCATAAGGAGACCAGTCGTATGGAATAGCCAAACAAGGAGATTACTAGAAACAGTATGGGACCTTGTGATTGTATTCTACTGCCGTAGAGTTGGCATGTCTGGCATTAGTCACACATTTCTACCAGTGACTTCTTTTCAATAATCAACCCTTACGAGTTCTTACCCTCATTTCCTGTGTACACGCTCATGTGTGTGAATGAAAGCATACATGTGGAGGTCAGAGGATGGCCCGTGTTCATCTTTGCCTTGCACTAATTGGGACAGGGCCCCTTATAGCTCAGTGTTCTGTGTGTCAGGCTAGCTGACCCATGAGCACACAGTCTGTTCCTCCCATTTCCCGGAAGGCATCTGCTGGGGTTGTATGTAGACTGTGCTGTGGGATTTGGATGTGGGTTTCTGGGATTTGAACTGAGGTCATCAGCTATGTGTGGCGAGTGCTTAACTCACTGTGCCATCTCTTCATCTCCCCAGCCCCTTTCACTTAGATTTGTTTTGAAAGAACAGAAATTCAACTATACTATCTAAAGAAGAAATGGGCTGGGTGTGATGTTGTGTATCTGTAATCATAACACCTCAGGAGGCTGAGGCAGGAGGATTGTGAGGTTGAGTCAAGCTTGCTCTACATAGTTAAGACTATGACTCAGAGATGAAGGTGGGGGGAGGGTGAGCCTGAGATACAGGTGCTGCGCCTGCTGCTCTGACCGCTGCTCCTACAGTGGACATGGTGTGGCCAGCACGTTAGCTCCCAACCTCACTTCAACCTATAAAAATTAATTGGCTTGAATTATTCATGCAGCACGTATAGCAGTCTTCTGTCACCGCCCCCCCCCCTTTTTTTTTCTTTTCGAGACACAGTTTCTCTGTGTAGCCCTGGCTGTCCTGGACTCACTTATGTAGTCCAGGCTGGCTTCAAACTCACGGAGATGTGCCTGTCTCTGCCTCCCAGGTGCTGGGATTAAACTGCCTGGCAGTTTTTAGTGCTGTTGTAAGAGTTGTAGTGTCTGTTCCCCTAATTTAAAATGATGTGTTTGTTTGGCTTTAAGAAAAACAAACAGCAGGGAGGTGGGGGATATAGGATGGGGGCTGGAGAGATGCTCAGAGGTTAAGAGCTCTGGCTGTTCTTTCAAAGGTCCTGAGTTCAATTCCCAGCAACCACATGGTGGCTCACAGCCATCTGTGAAACCTGGTGCCCTCTTCTGGCCTGCTGGCTCACATGCAGGCCAAATACTGTATAAATAATAAATAAATTAAAAAAAGAAAAGAAAAGAAAAACAAAGGAACTTAACCTGTCTCCTCTCAATCCAACTGAAGTAAATCAATTTATCTATGGTGTCACAGATGGAACCCAGGGCATCACACATAGTGAGCACACATTCCACCCCTGAGCTTTATTTCCAGCCCCAGGTAACTTTGTGAAATCTTTTTCTGAGTTCTCAGTTCACTCTTCTCCTCCTCCTTTCTTCTTGAACTCTCTATTGTAATTTGTAAATTGAAAATGAGTCAGTAGCTTTTATGATATGCCATTTCTTGTATAATCATAAAGGAGGACAATATTTTAAAATGTTCTGTCTCACCTTGAAGCCCAGGCTAGCCTTAAGTAGGCATCCTCTTGCTTCCCTCCTCCACCTCTGGAGATCATGTACCGCTGTGCCCAGCCATGCTGTGCGTTTTATATATAATGTTTCTGTGTGCATACATATCCGTACCTACTGGGAATTAAATCAGAGCCTCTTTTAAAAAAATTTAGAGGACTGGTTTAGTGGTTAAGAGCATTGCTGCTCTTTGAGAACGCCTAGGTTTGGATCACGTTTCTCATAACTGCCTGTAACTCTAGCTCCAGGATCTGACTCCTGTCCTCTTCAGCCACCTCCATGCACAGGGTGCAGCACACTTACACAGACGTGCATATGCATGCATAAAAAAGTGCACAGATCTGAAAACAATATTTATTAATTTCTGTTGTGTGTGTGTGTGTGTATGTGTACATGCATGCCCACTAGTGCTACTGTATAGCACAATTGGCTTTTTGTCTTTAGAATTTACTTTTACTATTATTTAGTTATGCACATATGTCTCAGTGTGGGTGTGTGCGTGCGAATGCAGGTGCCCTGTGAGGCCAGAGGGGTTAAATCCCCTGGAGCTGGATTTACAGGTTGTCGTGAGCCGTCTGGTGTGGGTTCTGGGACCTGAGCTCAGGCCCTCTTAACTACCGACTATCATTTCTCTAGCTCCAGGTCTGTCTTTTGTTTGTTTTTTTTAAAAACATGAGTTCTAGGGACCAAGCTGAGGTTATCAGGCTTGCACGGCAAGCATTTGTACCTGCTGAGGGAAATGCTTTTATACTGCACTGTCTTGTCGGGTCCCTGAAATGTCTTGACATTTAAGCCACTGAGCTGCACCATCTCAAGCCTTTCCCTCTCTCCCTTCATCTACACCCCCCCCCTTTTTTTTTTGAGACACTGTTCACTGTGTACATAGTTTACACTGGCCTAGAACTCCCAACTCATGCTGTTTCTGTGTCTACCTGCCACTTGGGATTTCTTAGTATGCCTAGCTTTTTTTTTTTAAAAGACAGGGTCGTAGTAGGCATGGTATTGCTAGGTAAACCAGGCTAGCTTCCAACTCAGAGAAATCTGACTGCTTTTGCAGCCAAAGTTCTAGAATTAATAGTGTGCCCCACTGTGCCCGGCTTTTTAAATTTTACAGAGCAAAAATAAAGGCCGTTCTTTATATTCTGTCTCCCTTTATCATCCCTCTTGTTGCCATTTTGACTGCATATGTACTCTGGTCTGGTCTCTGTTCCCTGATTAAGCCCCTACAACTGCTTGGTGATGTCAGTGTAGTCAAATCCAATATGTGTGCTGTTCTGAATTTTTATTTGAAGCATTCAACACCAATGTGCTTACCACATCCTCGAAATGTTCTCTGTTTTTGGCATCCCTGAAGCTGTTTCTCGGCTGTTCCCACCCATCTGCCCATTTCTCTTTGACATCTTGTTGGGTCTTTATTTGTCTACTTTTTCAGTAATCTCTTGACCATCCTTTTCTTTGAAAAGACCCAGTGCTTGTTCCACCTGTGGTACCACTGATGCTTGGAACATAATTTTTGCCTGTCATGTGTCATATGCTTAGCAGATATTTATGTGGATGGACAAGTCCCTTCATTGCATATAGGAAACCAAATGTTTCAGTGTGGATATATTTATTTACAAGTTGCCGATGGATGGTCCTCAGAGCAGCCTAGAAGGTCGTTATGTCTGTCAGTATTTAACTAGCTCATTGTACTTTCCCCATAAGAAGGGGGCAGAAAGCTGGGCATGGTGGTGCACGCCTTTAATCCTAGCACCCGGGAGGCAGGGGCAGGCGGATCACTGTTAGTTCGAGGCCAGCCTGGTCTAGAAAGTGACTCCACGACAGCCAAGGCTACACAGAGAAAACAAAACAATAAAACCCCAAAAACCACCATCCCCCAAAAAATGGGGGGCCAGAAGAAAAAGAAGTTTCAGTTTGTTTTTGGTACTGTTTCATATGTTTTTGTTGAAATGATGGGATTCTGAAAGTATGTATTTTCTGTGGCTTTCTAATCCTTTAGTCTTGTGAATTGGAATGTAATATATATACATATTACCACAGTGTATCTTTTTCCTTTTTGGGGGGTGGTAGGGTGGCTAGTGGAAAATAGTTGGTTTGGGAAAGAGAGATTTTTATGATATTCAGGTGTGGAGAGATGAGACGTTCTCTCCACATCATCTGTTGGCTGGTAGAGCGTGTTTGTGACAGGTGCAATGGGAAGACACTAGGTTTAGAGGCATCTGAAGGGCCAGTATCGTTTGCAGGTCAGTTGATTGTAGATAAAAGGTGTCAGGTTTAGAGTTTATAGTATGCTGTCACATTGGAGATTGGAAATGGATCTGTTCCGATGCAGTGGAAAAAACAGACTGAAGAACCTATACAAAGAGTGAACTGCATTAAAAACATTCTCAAGTGATGGTTCTTTGTGATGCTTGCTACACAAACACACAAAATCCCAGTCTAAACCAGTGTTGTAGAACTTGGCAAGTAATGAGTGGGGTTGAAGTGTCTGGAATCTTTATCTGCCTGCTGGAACCATAGTTTTTTAACTTGTAAGCTGTGGATTTTTGTGTCCCTCAGTGATACCGAGAGGAAAAAGTTAAAATTTCTGAGCTCATTAGAAGGTGTGGGGGGTGGGAGTCTGTGTAAATGTTCCTTTTCTACCAGAAAGACAGTTGGTTATGGCTTAACTAATGGCCATTAATTATCCTGGAGGGTAAGGGTTGAAGCCTAAAATAGAAATGGTTTGAGATGCAGATGTCTTTTATTTAACCACTGTTTTGACAGCTGTCCATTCCTTCTTTCTTTGTAGGCTTTAGAATCCAAGTTAGCAGCTTGCAGGAACTTTGCAAAAGACCAAGCATCCCGCAAATCCTATGTTCCAGGGAGCGTTAACTGTGGAGTAATGAACAGCAATGGCCCAGAGTGCCCGAGGTCAGGGCGTGGGACTTTCTTCCATAAAGGGTAAGTCTTTGACTATTTTTGTGGGGGCTTGGGTGGGGGGAGCAGTTCTAGAGATAAAACCTAAGCCTTCACGTGTGCCAGACAGTTATTCTACCCCTGAGCTACAGCCCCAAATCCTTGGACTCACTGATCAGTGTAAGTTTGCAAGTCTTAAGTGAGGTTACCAAAGTCTTGAAAGTCACATACACTGGTGAGATTTCCCAGCTCTTCTTATTCACGTCCCAGAGGACAGAGATCTGTTATTGTCTTCTGATTCCCAAAGAGTTTGCTGGCCCTGGAACCTACAGTGTCTGTTCTGGGGTAGACTCTTAAAGGCAGCTGTGCTGGCTCAGGAGACTCTTCAGGGCCCCTGTGGGCCTGCTGTCCAGGTCTCCTTTAAGGGAAGTGGTGAACACTGCAGTTGTTTGTATGTAGACTGTATGGTAAGCCTTTTACTTAAAGATTTTAGAAAAATAAACTCTAAAGTGCTTAGTCACTGGGTCAAATACAAGTGAGAGTTTAAGTCCAGACTGGTATACATAGTGAGTTTTTAGTGAGCTAGAGCTACATAGTGAGACTTTCAAAAAAAGAAAAGGTGTGTGTGTGTGTGTGTGTGTGTGTGTGTGTGTGTGTGTATTTACTTTTTTTGTGTGTGTATTCAAATTTTTAAAAAAGGTTTTGAGCTTAGAGCAGTGGAATATTGTTAGTGAAAAAACCTCAATTGGCATAGAAGTATGTGAAGTAAGAAGGAAGCTTTCTACTTTCACACTGTTTTGGTCATTTCTTTCTTTCTCTCTTTCTTCAGAGACAGGGTTTCTCTGTGTGGCCTTGGCTGTCCTGGGTTCACTTTGTAGACCAGGCTGTCCTTGCACTCACAGCGATCCGCCTGCCTCTGCCTCCCGAGTGCTGGGATTACAGGCGTGCGCCACCACGCCCGGCTTGTTTTGGTAACTTTTAGAGTTAATTTTCAGGCATGTAAACTTAGAATTTTATGCATCTGCTGTAAACTTGTTGTGACACATCCACGTGAGTACAGGTTAAATATTGCTCAGCAGCTTGCCTGTGTTGGTTCACATTGCTAGTGTCGTCTTTGTCAGTGCATTTCAGTCTGCCTTGTTTTGTTTTCTCACTAATACACACGAGTCTTCTTGGCGTAGACATGACTTACATAGGGAGCTGGTTAGGGCCTGTGCTCTGTCTGCTGTCCTGGAGCAGCAGCTGACGTGCTCATGATCGTTTGCCCTTGTCTCTCATGAGTGGGATAGGCCACCAAACGATGGAGGGACGGCTCTGTAAAGTTTCACAGCATGTTTTAAAGGTGCTTGTGTTTCTGATGCCCCCAATAGCTACAGCTTTATCAAAGACCTGATTGTTACAGACAACCTACTCTGTTGTTTTGAGACAGGGTCTCATTATGTAGCCCTGGCTGCCCTGGAACTCATGTGTAGACCAGGCTGGCCTCAAAGTCACAGAGACCTGCCCGTCTCTGCCTTTGAGTGCTTGGGTTAAGATATGTGCACTACGCCAGGCTACACTCTACTCTTGGAAAAGGGTTTTATTGTCCACCCTGTAGTGGAGTATTCTGGCCTATTGCTGTTTCTTATGACACTTCTGTCTTGAAAGGATAGGAGGACCTCCTACTAAAAGCACATTTTAAAATAAT
The DNA here is from genome assembly GCF_964271855.1 of Acomys minous. Classification (NCBI taxonomy): domain Eukaryota; kingdom Metazoa; phylum Chordata; class Mammalia; order Rodentia; family Muridae; genus Acomys; species Acomys minous. The sequence continues at coordinate 3,467,930 of NC_140498.1, forward strand.
ACGTAAGTTAGAACTCTGTTTTAACTCTTAGGGCTCCTCAGGTGGGATAAATTCAGAATTAACTCACCAGGCTTAGGAGCCCGTGTTGAGGTGTTTAGAACACAACCTGGACAGGTACCTCCATAGTAGACCAGCCACCCCGAGTGACACAGAGAACTTAGAGGGCATCTTCAAGAGTGTGGAGACTTGGTGGGCCTCCAGCGGCATCTTACAGTGTGCGAAGAGACATGAACCGGAGATGGCGTGGTTAGGCAGGGCCTTTGTGTGGAACGTGCTTGCAGGTGGCCATAGTGGGAGAGGGATACACGCTTTCTCTCTCTCTCTCTCTCTCTCTCTCTCTCTCTCTCTCTCTCTCTCTCTGTCTCTCTCTCTCTCTCTCTGTCTCTCTTTTCTTTTTTGAGACAGGGTTTCTCTGTGAAGCCTTGGTTGTCTTGGACTCCCTGTATAGATCAGGCTGGCCTCAAACTCACAGCGACCAGGGCACCCATTGCTCAGAGGCGATGAAGCTGCCCTTGGATGAGGCTGCCCAGGAGCGGCTGGACAGTGTGTCCCATGCCCTGAGCTGAGTAGTGGAGAAAGTGCGGAGCAGGTTCCTTCCTCACAGACCACTTACAGTTGCTATTTGTGTTTTGCCTTAAATTATGAAAAATTTCACGCTGTATTGTTTCTACCATCAGTGAAACATACTTTTATGGGTTGGCTCTTGATACAGTGTTTCTTTATTTGACATGTGGATTGTGGCTGGACACTGCAGTGTTAACTTGCTGGGGCCTCCATGGCTTTGCTGTGTCCGCGCTTCCTGGCCGCTTTGCTTTCATTCTGCCTTTCTGGTGGTTGGCCTGGCTTTTACCTCTGGCATCTTTTCACCTCTTGACTAGATAAAAACCAAGGTGGCATGTGCCAGCTGTAAGAGGAAAGGGCAGACAGTGTGGTCCCCAGATGCATTATTAACTCTGTCAAGGTAAAGAAAAGCCAGACTTTGTAGAAATGGGGAAGTGTGCTCGGGACTTCTGCGTGGGAGAAGAAGCCCCACTGTGGCTGTGGTGCTGGCCTTGCTTGCCCTTTGCCCCTGAGGAGTGTCTGTAGCTCTATCACTAGTTTGCTAGTGTGACTGGAGACTGACAAGTAGGTTTTCTTGGGAGGTTGTGAGTGTTTTTCCTTCGTTTTGCTTGCAGCTTTCAGAGGCTGTGTAGCTTTGCCACATGAAACTGCACACCCAGGCTGGGTCCATGGCCTTATGTGTGCGAGTCACAAATAGTTTTGTGGATTCTGATTATCTAAGGTTGTCTTAGAACCAGGAGTTTGTCCTCTGGGGTTTCTGCCAGTCCCTCATGCTGGGCCTGGCTGCCCTAGTTTTTTTCCCACTAGATACTCTTTATATTTCAGTCTTGAGGATAATGCAGTTTATGTGTGACTTGAATTTGCTCTAAAACATTTTTTTCTTTCGTAAGTTTAATCTGGTTTTATTTGTCTTGCTTGCACATGGTGCAGATGTGGGCAAAGCAGTCACATTTTTCTGGGTGTGTGTAGGTAGGTGTGGATTTATTTCAGGGCATGATGTGAAAATAGGATGTGCTGTTTAATGAATTTTCCTTTTTTCATTAGGCAAGAAAAAGTCATATTTCCCACGTTGTTCATGGGTAACTCAATTTGTTTGCTGTGCTTTCTTCTTCTCTGTCTTACTCATGCTGTGTGGTGGGAGACACATTAACAAACTGGTCTTACTAACCGCATGGGGCTGACTCAGCTTTAACCAGCTTTTAGCCTGTGAGTGTGAGCTTTCCTGATCGGGTTTGACTTGATTACACCATTGCTGTCATTAGTTAGTATGCAGGAAAACAGCCCGTCAGGAGGGAGTGCCTGTGTTCTCAGCTAGTGGGGGGCTGAGGTAGTTCAGGACTTGAGGCCAGCTTGGCAATAGAGAAAGACACCATTTGAACAAAATAAAATAACACCTCAGTGCAGTGGTCCTGGGTGGCACTCCCCGTTCCAGGGCAGGGTGATGTGTGGAGGGGATGCTAGGCTCCAGGGTCACTCCTCACTGTCTTGATGGGGATGGGTTCCTTTTGCCCGCGATTGCTTCTGTTCTCTCGCATCAGAAGCTGACAAGAATGAACCCCCTTGCTCTGTGTTTCCACAGTAACCTGGGCTGGTAAGTGGGGTGTGTGTAGACTCTGCCTTCTCTTTCTGCACTCTTGGCATAGCCTGGTAGAGGACCAGAGCTACCTGGAACTGGTCATGCTTCTGTTTACACACAGGGAGAGCAGCGGGCTCTGGCTGCCGTCTTCTCCTCGCTGCCCTCATGGCTCTTTTGTATTGTCAGGTGATAGCTGCTCTCCTGACTGGCCTCAAAGGCACAGTTTGTGTTGCTAAAGCACCTTTCTGGAGTTGACTTGTTTTACTTTAGCTAGACTTGGGTGTAAATTCAGGAATTGTGTGTCTGGAGCCTTTATCTGCATACTTGATTCCCAGGGCTGTCTCCACCCTGCCTGGGCCCTGTATTTAATTCTGTGTGGCCCACTAGGCAGTTATTTCTTTATCCCTGCCCCTTTCCTTCTGTCGGAAACCTTCCTCATTCAATACAATTAGTTTCCTGGAAGGGCCTCTCCAGACGGACACTTCTAGAGGTCATCTTTCTTTTCTTCTGGTTTTAACTAACCACCTCTTAGAATAGAAAGGCTGAGCAGCCTCCTGAGAGAGCTCTTGTGCCTCTCTCCTTTCTCCTTCTCCTTGCTTCCTGTGGCTGCATGCCGGTGGGTGGATTTGGGGGTGCCTGTCACTTTGCTGGGTGTGCCTGGATGTTGGCGCTGTGTGGGGCTGGGTTCCTGTGTATAACTACAGAAAAAACAAGTTTTCCCATCTGGCTTTGCTTGCTAAACATTCATTTATTTTATTCATTCATTCATTCATTTATTTATTTTTTCCTTGAGATACTGGTATTGCAATAGATTTATAAAACAAAGTATAAACTAGTAAAATTTATCTACAACCCAGAGAATACATTTTGTTAAAACTTTCTTCCATGCTACAGATGATGTCATTATATGTGTGTATATATAATATGTATATAATCCATACGTTATATATTTACATGTATATGTGGCTATATTCATTCTAGACTTAACTGTATTATAGTGTCTGTATAAACGGCTGGGAGAGAATAGAATGTAGGCTGTACACTGCTTGCATTTTCTTTTTTTTAGGTAGCCTGCTCCATTTTCCTTATATTATTAAATACATTCTGAATATTTTTCTCTGCTGTTAAAATACTGTAGAATACATTTTTTAAAAAATGTTTTTGGTTTTTTTGAGACAGGGTTTCTCTGTGTAGCTTTGGCTGTCCTGGACTCACTTTGTAGACCAGGACAGAGATTCATTTGCCTGTCTCTGCCTCCTCCAGTGCTGGGATTAAAGGCGTGCGCTGTTGTGCCCAGCTGTGGAATACATTCTTTAAAAATTTTTTTGTTTTTGTTTTTGTTTTTTAAACAGGGTCTCTGTGTTGCCCTGGCTGTCCTGAATTCGCTTTGTAGACCAGGTTGGCTTCGAACTCACAGTGATTTGCCTGCCTCTGCCTCCCAAGTTCTGGGATTAAAGGCTGCGTCACCACGACCAGCTCTGGAATCCATTCTTAATTGTTGTATTTATATTTCATTGTTTTGTTGTATAATTATTTAATGAGCTCTCTATTGCCAGACATTGAGCCCTCTTACTGTTTGTTTTTTTAAATCAGAACTGTGCTTACAGTGGTCCATATGACATAGTTGCCTAGAAAGGGGTCCACGGTCTCAGTGCCCCAGGACTGTGAGCTACCTGTTCTCTTCTTCCCAGTGCCTTCTGGGCAGCCAGGCGGCAGTGCTTTGAGTGGTGGGATCCTACTGTGGGCTAGGAAGACTAGTTATAGAAAGCTTCCTATGTGTAAAGTGATTTTAAATGAGCCTTTTTCTTCTCTTCTTCCCTTGCTGTTCTGGTCACCCCACAGGGCAGTAAACGGCTTTGATCCGGCTCCTCCTCCGCCTGGGCTGGGCTCCTCGCGCCCATCGTCAGCACCGGGTATGCTGCCTCTCAGTGTGTGAGTGCCCGGCCTCCAGGTGGGGCCCCTGCCCTCTTCCAGCAGCCCAGGACACCTATGCCTCGTCCCTTGGTGCCTGGGTCCAGCCCTGTGCCCCTCTGTCTGCCTCTCCACCGTTGGCAGAGGGCAGGCCGCATGCCGTGGTGGCTGCTGGGCCCTGCCCAGCTCTAGGACTCTGCGCGATATCAATACTGGCTATTTTCTCTTCTCGCCGTAGTGCCGTTGGTTTCACATGATTGCACTTTTGTGGGTCCCAAGTGATACATACGTGTATTACTCGATCACTGATGTGGAAGTACCCATTCATCACATCTGCCTCATAGCCCCCATTTTGCTGTGCTGATAGGATTTAGTTGTGTTTAGGACATTGCAGATCTTCTAGAAGTTCCCCTTCAATCAGGTTGACAAGACCCTTCTAAGCTCCTGCCAAGCATCTTCAGTGCTCACGATCATGTGTGTCTCCCCCGCCCCCACCTCACTCCTGCAGTTCAGGCCTGTTTCTGGCAGAGTCGAGAACGTCTCTGAATTAGGGAACATCGTCTGTACCTTCTGACTTTATGTAAGCAGTCCATTCCATTGCTTGCTTCTCAAAGCAGCGAGATGCGTGTCTGAGCTACAGGAGGCAGGGGCAGCGGGCCCCTGGGCACTCCAGGGCTGAGCCTCTGTCAAGTCCCTGTCTCCTCTGCCTCAGACTCAGAGGAGGCAGGTGGCAACGTCCTCGCCAGCTCAGCCACCGAACATCTCAGAGCATTTTTGTTTTCTCCTCTGAAGGTCCGTCCAGTTGCATTGGGAAGGGTCGAGGGGCCTGATTGTGGGGCTGGCTGGGGCCAGCTCGTGGGGCAGGCTGGCCGGAGGGGTTTGCCCCTTGCACCCTTTGATCATTCTCACGCTGCACTTACTGTTTACATTTGTTTTATTGTACATAGGTTTGTAAACATTATTGCCTGAGATATTTGTATATAACTTGGGCTTTGTAGCTTTTATTTATTCAGACTCATATGGCATGTTAATGACTTATGATGGTGTCCTACTCTGGGCAGCTGTATAGGATCATCATGTGGTTTAAAGAAGATACTTCCCTCCAAAAAAATCTTTTAATGTGGAAACAATAAATTTCACAGAAAAAAAAAAAGGTTGAGATCATTTTATTTGGCCCCTGCCATCCCATGAGAGACCATACACAGGCTGTTCAGTGTCTCTTCTCCCACATGGATGTGATGGAGAAGAGGTGTGAAATGAGAGAGAAGAGATTGAGGCCTCAGGAGAGGCACCTATTCATGCACGTTTTTAGATTTGCACCATTTCCAGGGGGCAGCCTGAGAATGATCCAGACCCCACAGGACAGAGGAAAGGAGCAGCACTGGTGAGCCTGCCAGGGCCTGGAGCGCCTGCCTGTGTGGGCCCAGGGCCTGGAGCGCCTGCCTGTGTGGGCCCAGGGCCTGGAGCCTGCCAGGGTGTGAAGCGCCTGCCTGTGTGGGCCCAGGGAGTGGTCTCCTAGCTGTACTGCAAACAGCACTGTGTGCCAAAAGTGTGAGGAATTACATGGACATGGGCTTTTCTTCCTTTGCTTCTTTGGGTCGATGTTAGCAAGTAAGGTAAGTCCCAGGTGCTGTGCTGAGGAGACTAACATGGGGTGTGAAGAGCGTGATGTGTGCTGAGCCTGCCTGCTTCAGCAGCACAAACACAACAGCCCACTTTATAGCTTAAAGCTACAAGTGCTGAGTGTGGTGGCAGAGGTCAGTGGATTTCTGAGTTCCAGGTTCGAGGCTAGCCTGCTCTACATAGCGAGCTCCAGGACAGCCAGAACTACCTGAGAGACCTCGGCTCCTCCTCCTCACCAAACTGTAAAACACCACCACCAAGTGAGTGGAAGTTAAGTGAGTCAGATTCCTAAGTGATTAGGAAGCATTAAGTAAGGTAATTGTCGAGCTTTCTGTTTACAGATGACAAGCTTTTCTGTTTGTTTGTTCTTGGAATTTTGCCCTCAGCTGACTCACCAAGAGGCATTGCAGCCGCCTGACTGGTGGATGATGGCATCTTGCCTTTGGAAGGGTGTATTAGGTCAGGGGTTAGCAGACCTTTGTTTGTGTGGGAGCCCTAAGATGAGCAGAGACCCCTGGGCAAGCAGGGCTGAGGCTCTGGCTCCCAGGGGCGTTCAGGGTTTCTGAGGCTCTGTGTCAGTTGCTGCTCTCTTGGGCTGATCAGGTAGGAAGGACGCTGCAGCTGCGTTGGGCCCAGGCCCACCCGGGCAGTACTGTGCATTATCCGTCCTGTTTGCTTTTAAAACACGATCGCAGCAGCCCTCTCCCACGTGCACACTGGTTGATCGTGAGGCCTCGTCTTCAGCACCCTGTGAGATGGACGGCTCAGGATACTTTGTACTTGCTGGCCTAAGTCTTGACGTGAAAGTTGCCTGAGTGCCTGCTCTTCTGGAGGGTGCCTGTGGCCCACATGTTGTTGAATCCTCAGGAGTCTGGGCCTGTGGCAGCCTTCCTTCCCTCTTGGGAGCACTGATTCTCCACCCTGCTGTTCTTCTTCAGCGAGTAGAAGACAGGGTCCCACTTCTTGGCTCAGAATTAACTAAGTCACCTGAGAGCCTGAAACTTAATGTGAGGTGGGCGTGGGGGGCTGCACAGAAGAGCGCAGGGCACCCACTTCCCCCCAGTTTTCAGAAAGGACAGCTCAGAGCAAGGCCAGGTTTGGAAATGGAGCCGCTATCTTTTTCTACTGTGTTCTCTTCCCAAACTGGAGGCCTGCTCTGAGAAATAGAGATGTGACTCACCAAGCCTGGCTTAAAGAAGCAAATGTAAAACCAGAGCAAATCAGTTACAACCTATGTTGGGGACCAGATGGGTTTGTGCTGTTATGTGATTCTCTGTCCTGCTGTCCATCTGCACCCACAGGAATTCTGCTAGCGTTTCCTGTCAGCTCTTTAGGAAGCCTTCCCTGAGGCAGATGTGACCTGACGGAGAGAAGTTTAAACTTTTCACTGACCGGGCGTTGGTGAGCAGGTGTGTCGTGTCATGCTTGACTGCCATCTCTGCTAACCTGCAGTATGTAGATCCTGCGGGGACTGTGGTCATGAGTGGATGCCTGCCAGGGGGCGGGGCTGCCAGTGTGGGCTTGAGGAAAGACTACCTGTGCGTGATACACCTGAGAGAGGCTCGGTGGCCGAGCCCTGCTGCCTGCTGCACTGAAGGATGGGCGTGGGAAACATTTACTGTCCTAAGTTTTAGCTAGGGGAAAAAGTCAGAATATTGACCCCACTGTGTAGGGGAGAGATGTACTTATAAATCGCTGATTTTATTATGTTATTTTCCATGTCTTAATCTGCCTAGTAGTGTGATAGCTTATTTTTAGGGTAATGCCTCATGATTTCCAGAATATGATACACTTCAATAAAGTAAAGAACATTTCAGTGTCCAGTGTCTGGCGGCAGGGGATGGCCAGGATGGCTTCTCAGTGCCACAGCAGTCAGTGGGAAGAAAGCACACAGCAGCAACACTGAGTACAACTTCAGTTAAAAAGAATCGAGTGATGGAAAGGATGCTGGGGGCTCTCTCTCCAGATTTTAGAATGGCCTCCAAACTTGCCCAAGAAAAATCAGCCAAAGTAATAACACCAGTTTTGTTTTTTTGAGACAGGGTTTCTCTGTGTAGCCTTAGCTGTCCTGGACTCGCTTTGTAGACCTGGCTGGCCTTGAACTCACAGAGCTGCCTGTCTCCCCTGGTGCTGGGATTACAGGTATGCGCCATTGAGCCTGGCAACACCAGTTTTCTTTTTACTGAGACCCATGCTTTGAAGTAGCCAACGTAGCTGCTCTGCCCTGCCCAAATGGCCACCCCGGGGAGTATTAAATAGCTTCCCAGGTGTCCCCTGGCCCTGGACTCATGAGGAGGCCGTGTATTTCTCAGAATCCCAGACACCAGTAGTTAGAAGATGTTCCTTTGTTTTCTGAACCACTGAAAACAGCGGGACAGAACTATGGAAAATGCATGTCACGTAGACCTTCATGAAGTCTGTTACTTTCTGTGTGTGGGCGTGTTGCCTGCATGTGTGTATGCGCATCATGTGTGGGTGTGTTGCCTGCATGTGTGTATACGCACCATGTATGGGTGTGTTGCCTGCATGTGTGTATACGCACCATGTGTGGGCGTGTTGCCTGCATGTGTATATGTGCACCATGTATGGGTGTGTTGCCTGCATGTGTGTATGCGCACATGTGTGGGTGTGTTGCCTCCATGTGTGTATGTGCACCATGTGTGGGTGTGTTGCCTCCATGTGTGTATGTGCACCATGTGTGGGTGTGTTGCCTGCATGTGTGTATGCGCACCATGTGTGGGTGTGTTGCCTCCATGTGTGTATGTGCACCATGTGTGGGCGTGTTGCCTCCATGTGTGTATGCGCACCATGTGTGGGCGTGTTGCCTGCATGTGTGTATGCGCACCATGTCCATGCCTGGTGCCCTTCCGGCCCTTGGATCTGGAGGTCGATGGCTGTGACCCAGCATGAGTGCTGGGAGTTGAGCTTGGGGCTTCTGGAAGAGCAGCAGTGCTCTCACCCACGGAACTGTCTTCTCCAGCCCCAGCTCAGACTTAATACTACTGAAAGCTTTGAATGTCTTCAGACAGATTTGTTTTTGAGACAGGTTCTCCACAGGTACACAGCCCTGGCTTTCCTAGTGCTAGAGTTAAAAGGCGTGGCCCATCACTCTGGCACTGCACAGCTCTCATCTGTCACAGTTCATATACATGAGGAGGAGGAGAGATTTCTAAACTTGACCAAGCCTGCATTGTGAGTTTTTCGTTTGACCCAGCACTGTCCTTGTCAGTGTTTTCCATTCTCTGCTCTGTGGTGTTGGTGATGTCGCATTCCTGAAAGGTGCAATCCACAGTCACTTCCAAAATTTTCTAATTGGCTGACAGCCATCCTGCAATGAGCCAGGAAGTGACAGCCAATATCCCAAGTGCAACCTGTTGACAGTGACTGTGATGCCTGAGGTTCTGGACATTTTAGATCTACACCAGTTATGTCATGTCATTCCGTTGGAATGGAGCCCACTGATTGGCCTGCTTTGAGAACAAATGAAGACCACACTGCTGTAAGAGTCAGACTTAATTTCCAGCTGCACAGGGTTGGAGGATCTGGGCTCAGCTCTTGGTGTAGCACATAGGCAGTGTAATGTCAGGGTCACAGGTGTGGAGAGCAGCACTGTGAGGTGGACAGAGCCTTCATGTCACAGTCCTGACAGTCAGCAGTCTCAGCAGTAGTGACTACAGGGTCTGGTCCTGAGCTGATGCAGCACAGCCTTCGGGTGGAGACTGTCCTCAGTGTCTCAGGAAGGTGGGGAAGCAGAGGAGCAGCTCCTCACAGCGGTCGCAGGCCATCAGGTCTCCCTTCCAGAGTCTAATTAATATACAGCCATGCTGATTTGTTTTTGTGTGGGAGGTGAGGGCAAGCCTGGGGCAGGAAGGCTTGCTTTCTAGTGCTCTTCCTCAGTAGCACTGGCTTCCGGGTAACAGGCTGTGGGTCACTCAAAGCAGAGCAGTAGGGCGGCTGTTGACTAGGAGGACGTCTTAGTTGAGGTTGTAGCCATGGAGGGAACTGCTGAGAAGCAGAGGCCCCTGGAGTCTTCTGGTGCCAGGACACTGGAAGTGACCCATCAAGCCAGCAGGCAGGAAGCAGTGCTGCGATGACAGTGTGCATAACCATGCTTGTGTCATTTGACTGCAAGGTGAGGAATTGCCTACTGACCAGTGGCTGCTCTACTTGGCGTTTTTTTGTGGAGTAAGTGGACTGCGTCCATGGAGCCTGTTTCTCCTGCAGGCTGGGTTGAGATGCTGACAGGCCAGACAGGAGGCAGGAACGATTCCTGAGGCAAACAGGCTTCTGTATCCATGAACGCGAGGGCCGAGACACAGTGCAAAGGTGAGGTGTGCGCGGGCTGCTGTGCCGCTAACCGCCTTCCTCCCCCATGGTGGGGACAGCTGCCTGTGCCCTTGTGTGGCTAGAGGCCTAATCGTACCTTACTGGGCGCGTGCCTGGGCTTACACAGAAGACCACCTGACACTGTAGAGCAAGGCGTTGGTGCATTCACCTCACGCTTCCCTGGGTTTCTTTGCAATCCCAGATGATGCACACTAGAAAGGCTGTCTGTGGGAGCCAGTGGCCCCTCCCCAATGTTTGCTGCATGCATCCCATCCAAACATGCAGTCTCAAACCCTTAAAAGTGTACTAGCCTCGACTTCACTGACTGGGCCAAACACGCCTACCTGTTGTTCCCTGCCTTCAGGCATCCAAACACTGGAAGTGGTTGGCCATTTCCCCCCCCCCCCCTAAATCAGTTCAGAGATGGGAAACCAAGAACAGAAGGTGAGGAAACAGTCTGTGTTCACATGATCGTTATCGTTTATTGAGGTCTGTTTGTTCCCAACGGGTGCTTTTTTCCTCCAAGTAAACAGAGCAGGCCCAAATATCTATAATGAATAAATTTATTGTCTTACAAAAATCATTGTCTAGAAATATGGGAGTACAAGAAAAGATATTTGCAGTCAGGTGTCTGGTGGTCAACAGCCAGTACAATTCATAACATGGGAAATTAAAGATTCCAAACCCATGTGACCAGTTCTTCCTAACAGGTGGTAAAGCTTTTAACCCAAAAGGTCCGTGTTTTCAAGCACTTTGCCAAGGGTCGGGGCTTGTCATTAACACTGATTTGCTGTCACTGAGTGTTGGTTTACACTACTTCTCTAGGGAGTACATGATATGAAGCTCAAACCTAACATGTTAAGTTGTTATAGAGGCAGATAATACATTTGACATTGTCTTAGTACTGTAGTGTCTAAGGCACTTCCTGTAATGTCAGTTTGCTCAACTATCAACCAAAAACACAATGCTAAGTGTTCATTGTAACACTGTCAGAGGAAGGGAAAGGAAAAAGTAAGGACCACACACCCACTGGCATAAGTCAACATTCAGGCATCTGCTCTCGAGGTCCTGTAGCCTCATTGACAAACTTGGAACACACTTCTGACATAAAACTAATATTCATTCCCATTTTGGGCTCAAAGCAGTGGCTGAATTTGCAAGGTCAGCAGGAGGGTCTGGCTGGTTGGAGAGGCCTCTGTGAGAGCTCCAAAGGTCACCGTGGCTCACTCCTGAGTGGAGGGCACCAGCAAGCCAGACACTTCGAGACCCCCTGGATATCACTGATGCTGTGGCCACTATCAGGAAACCACCTGGAAGTCTCTGATGCTGTCACCTGGGGCACCGTATGTATGGGCTGTGGCCACTGTCGTCTTTGTGCACAGACAGCTCTGGGACTATTCACATGAGACGGTGGGAATACCATGAATTTGAGGGGCAGGGTCACCCCTTAGGAGATGGGCAGGATAACTCCAAATGGAAGCTGCTTCCCCAATCCAAACCCACCCCCTCCTAAGCCGCCAAAGCCCCCCTCACAGTTTGCTCACTATTCAAAGGAAATGAGAGACACAAGCACAGGTCAGGCTCACAATGCTCTAGGAAGACTGGGTGTGGTTGAAGGGTCAGGGCCACATGAACACAGAACTAAGGTCCCTGTCAGCACGACTGCATGCAGAGAACTGAGCAACGACCCGGGGGCAGCCCAGGGCCTGGAGTCAGATTCAAAAGGGTTCTTTCCTCTTTATGTGTCATAAAACGGTCTCTTGATGAATATATGGAAAGTAGATGCAACGATGAGACAATCTGTTTCATACGCATGTCTGTGGCGGTGGAGATAGAAAGGGGCAATGGTACCTAGTCTGAAGCAGGATACAGTCTGCGCAGGCCGCAAAGCCTTGAGACACAGTTGATCTTCCTGTAAGGAATCCTGGAGCTTGCCATTCCCAAGTGCAGGGCTCAGGCAGACTAGTACTGGGCTGAGTTCCGGCTGGTCATCTGTATCACCTCTGACCTCCTGTGTCTACTCTGATTGGGGTGGCTGTGTCTCATTGATGTCACTGGTCTTACTTTCTGTGTCGTCATCCGATAGCTCCAGGGATGCCCCCTCAATGTGTAGCTGGCGCCGGCCAGATCGGCTTGAAGAGAAGCTGATTGGGCCGCCCCGCCTGAGAGAGAACCACACAAGACCTTGAGGCAAACGGTGTGCGCTCTCCACTGCCCGCCCAGCCCGGGGCATCGCTGCCTTGGTGGTGGCTTTTCTACCCCATCATGTCCCCACCACAGTGCCCCTGAGCACAGTAGACATGGTGGGAGTGACGGTGAAGCCCCAGCTCCCAAACAGCCTTCCCTGAGAGGGGACAGCAGGGCTCAGGCTGTTTTACTGACTGCCGATTTTGGGCTCTGCTTTGGTATTGTTCAAACCTTTAAAAACGTCTCAGTGTCCAGGCTACACAAGGAGGACACTGGCAGCCTTTGCCCGCTGGACAGAGGCCTATGCTTGCTCACTGGTTTTTCTGGCCAGTGTGTGCATACCTTTCACTCTGCCATGCTTTGCTCCTCCCTGGCCCGCAGGAGCTGGTTTATCAGGTCTCACTGTCGGGAGCTCTGGCCCTGCTTGACTGGAGGCTGCTTGTCTGGCTGTGGAGCCACACCTGGCCAGACTGCAGATTCATGTTCCTCTGGCCTGGTCCACAGTGATGGGCCTGCCCTTCCTGCTTTTTCCCAGTCTACTACATATGTCATACATGTTGCTTGTGGGGACTGCAGAGGAGTCAACACGCTTCCACAGAGGAAGCCGGCTGACCTTCCGAGTCCTCACTGAGCACCTACCTGAGCCGGTTCTTGAGAGTGCTGACCTCGCGGCTCAGGCCTTCATTGGCCTCGGTAGCATCATCCAGTTCCCTTTGGAGTTTCCGCCTAGACGCATTGGCACGTGTAGCCTCCTCTTCAGCCTCTTCTAACTGGCGTTTAAGCTGCTTCATCCTGGCATTGGCCTTCTCCATCTTGGGGAGTTACAGGGACAAAGACAAACAGTGACTTCAGAGTTGGTCAGCACGGCTCTGCGCGACAGCATGTGAGCACACATGGACACGGTGTCCGGCTGCTTGAGGCATTTCCTCACCTCACTTAGCAAAACCAGTATTTACAGAGCAGGCTACATAACCAGGAACTTAAAACTGCCTTACCCATGCGTTTCTGTTGAAAAAAAAAAAGACCTAGTTTTCCATCTCCATGTGACTGATGGGGCTGTGTCCAGATGTTCTCATACCTCTGACACATGGCTGTTCCACACAGTCACCCTGGGAGGGTACAGTACTCACTCGCTTCTTAGAAACCTGTCTGTGGTTCCCTTGCTGCAAAACTTCCAGGGACTGCCTAGTGCCCATGGTGGCTGCTGCTTGCTGTTCCCGAGGGACTGACCGGGCCAGAGGCAATGGACATTTGTGTGCTGCCTTAACCTAGTGTGCACAGAGAACAGCAGGAGGGACGCTCTGTTCCCACAGCCACACCCTTACTGTCTGTTGTCTTGAGACCGAGTCAGCGATAGCCCAGGCTGGTCTTGATCCCCTGATCTCTTCTACTGGGATCACAGGCATGTGTCACTGTATGACAGTACTGTGTCTGGTATTAGGATTCTGTGCACGTGGGCATATGCCCTTCACACGTGTGCCCTTCACATACATCTTCCTCCACCCAGTTTCCCAATGTGGACTCTAAGAGCTATTCTAGGCACAGAAGGGAAACGGGGAGAACCTTGTTTGCCCGTAAAGCCATTTAGTGGAGGAAGCTGAACGAAACTTTACAATTTAGTCCAGGCCCACACCTCAAAGCCTCCCTTCCCTCATTGTGACTGGCGGGAACATGGGAGGCAGCATGTCAGTCAGAACACCATAATCGAGAGTTTCCGAGTGTTTTGTTTGCTGAAACATCTCCAGGTGGCGCCCTCCCTCCACCTGGTTTTCTCCTACCTGCTCTTTATACTGGTCAGCATGCCGTCGCTCATCTTCCACCTGCATGAAGATTTCTTTCAGCTTCTTCTCTGTGCGACGGACGAGTTTGTTGGCAGCTGCTCGTTCCCTGTCAAAATGACCACAGTGGTTTCAAGTCTTGAAAATAATTATATTTAAATGGGGAAATATTTTTGAAGTTCTTTTTGCTTGGAAAACGAAGCATATTGGAATGCCTTTTTAGGCCTTCCAGAAGCCTAAAGCAGGACTGCCTTTCAGTGTGTCCCTCTGTGGCAACACAGCATTGTCCCTATGCACACAGGGACTGAGTGGCCTGACTAGCGCATGTCACGTACACCTGTCCAGCATACCAAACCAGACAGAAACACCCAATTTATCAAGTGATTATCTCAGACTTTACTCACAACTGACTGCAATGCTGGGAGCTGTTACAGCTAAGGAAAACACCAAACCCCACAAAACCAGGCAGATGTGAACTAAATTACCACACTGTTCCCAGGGAGACTAACATGGAAGATCCCTGCTGACAGAAAAAGTTCCTTCCTGCCTGGGTCTGCGGGCGTCAGGGCAGAGGGCAAGCTAAAACGTGTTAATGAACGCCATAACTGTCTTTGCCTTGATGATGACACTTGCAAACACCCCTACCCCGCAGCGTGCGAGGAGGTGGGACGCAGTCCTGGCCTTGCACAGTTGGGAGGATCCCGGGCGCCCCACAAGGTGTGTGTGTGGGCGGCAGAGGTTCTGCGGGGCAGAAGTGTAGCTGCCGGATACAACATTTTGGTGAGGTGGGAACAGTCAGGGATGGAAACTGCTACCTCACGTTCTATGTCGCTAGAAAACCAGCACACCTTACAGGGTGCTGCCAATGGGAAGTGCCCCACTGTGAGCATGTAAAGATGGTGGTGTTAGGCGTCATGGGGCAATATGATGGCTTCTAACAGGGCCAGGAAGAACCCCAGCCTCTGAGCACTTCTACCCAGGTCATCACATCCCCTGCCCTGCGCTCCTACAGCTATGGGCACTTGGGCTGTGGCCTGGAGCCTGGTCAGTCTAGAGTACACGTGCAGGCAGTCTGGACCTGCAGCATCGTCTTACTTGGCTTCCTGCTCAAGCTGCTCCTCCAGCTGCCCAATCTTGGCTTCCAGGGCTGAGATGGTGGCCTTGAACTTGGACTTGACAGCCCCTTCCAGCTCCTGCAGCTTGGCCTTCAGCTCCTTGTTTTGTCGCTCCAGCTGCTGACGTGCGTTGTCACTTTTCTGGGCAGCACTGCGCTCTGCTGCCAACTCCGTGTTGAGTGTGTCCACCTGGAAGAGGAGAGGTGTTCAGCCAGCCTGTGCAGGGGGACACAGCTGCTCCCAGGGCCAGGCCGCTCGGCACCTGGAGAGTGGTCTTGCGGAAGCGGTCGTTGAGCAGCTCCGTGTTGCTCTGCTCCTCCTCCAGCTCCTCCTCCAGCTGTGCGATCCGAGCCTCCAGACGCCGCTTCTCATCCAGCAGGGCAGACCTGGGCACAAGGGACGCATGCGCGTCAGCAGCACAGCGTGAGGACTGTGCGCGCGCACATCTACTCCTGATCTGTGGATAAGCTCTGCCCTTAGAACAGTTCTCTTCCCTGCCCACATCTGTCTTCTCTGAACCACTGTGACTTCCCAGTGACCTTCCTGCTGCTAACTCTGAGGCCAGGATCTTAGATGAGACCCTGTAATTCCCTGGCATAAACTCTCATGATGTCCCAGAGGCCGAGAGCCACCTCTTCCTACACCCACATCCTTCCACCTGCTGCCCAGAGACTCACTTGCCAGAGGCGCTGTTGGCGATCTCGTCAGCCAGCTCGTCTCGCTCCTGCTCTGCGTGTCTGCGGGCTCGCTCAGATGAGGCCAGCTCCTGAATGGTTTAAACTGAGTTAGACTCCGGCCACTGCCATCTTCACTTACGCTCCAGTCATGTTTACCACGTGACGACAAAGGAGGCTGCCTTAGTGTTGACGTGAGCTATGCTACCAGGCCCTTTAACAGAAGGCCACCAGAAGTGCGGCGCCGTCATATCCCACCATCCTTGCATGTTCCTTAACCATGCAGCACAAGCTTAAACTCCAATCCCACTGGAACCTGGCCACACCCAGTGCAGCCTGTTCTTGGCCTTGGAGCTATCGACCAAGGTAAGCTGAAGTAGTAAGCAACTAAAAAAATAAGTGCCATACATTTGGAAATTTAAGACACACTTTAAAGTTAGTTATGGGTTAAAGAAGCCATTAATAGAAATTAGAAAAATATAGAATTAAGTGACAGAGAAATCACCCTGTATCAAAATTTGTGGGATGAAGTAGGATGTCAGAGGGAGGTCTTTCTTCTGTGATTGTTTGACAAGAGTCTCAGAGCTTAGGGAGTCAGTCGGTGGCACTGTACAGTGTGTGTGTGTGCTCAGCGTGCTCAGTGGTACTGTACAGTGTGTGTGTGTGCTCAGCGTGCTCAGTGGTACTGTACAGTGTGTGTGTGTGTGTGTGCTCAGCGTGCTCAGTGGTACTGTACAGTGTGTGTGTGTGCTCAGCGTGCTCAGTGGTACTGTACAGTGTGTGTGTGTGCTCAGCGTGCTCAGTGGTACTGTACAGTGTGTGTGTTCTTAGCGTGCTCAGTGGTACTGTACAGTGTGTGTGTGTGTGTGTGCTCAGCGTGCTCAGTGGTACTGTACAGTGTGTGTGTGTGCTCAGCGTGCTCAGTGGTACTGTACAGTGTGTGTGTGTGCTCAGCGTGCTCAGTGGTACTGTACAGTGTGTGTGTGCTCAGCGTGCTCAGTGGTACTGTACAGTGTGTGTGTTCTCAGCGTGCTCAGTGGTACTGTACAGTGTGTGTGTGCTCAGCGTGCTCAGTGGTACTGTACAGTGTGTGTGTGTGCTCAGCGTGCTCAGTGGTACTGTACAGTGTGTGTGTGTGTGTGTGCTCAGCGTGCTCAGTGGTACTGTACAGTGTGTGTGTGTGCTCAGCGTGCTCAGTGGTACTGTACAGTGTGTGTGTGCTCAGCGTGCTCAGTGGTACTGTACAGTGTGTGTGTGCTCAGCGTGCTCAGTGGTACTGTACAGTGTGTGTGTTCTCAGCGTGCTCAGTGGTACTGTACAGTGTGTGTGTGCTCAGCGTGCTCAGTGGTACTGTACAGTGTGTGTGTGCTCAGCGTGCTCAGTGGTACTGTACAGTGTGTGTGTGTTCTCAGCGTGCTCAGTGGTACTGTACAGTGTGTGTGTGTGCTCAGCGTGCTCAGTGGTACTGTACAGTGTGTGTGTGCTCAGCGTGCTCAGTGGTACTGTACAGTGTGTGTGTTCTCAGCGTGCTCAGTGGTACTGTACAGTGTGTGTGTTCTCAGCGTGCTCAGTGGTACTGTACAGTGTGTGTGTGCTCAGCGTGCTCAGTGGTACTGTACAGTGTGTGTGTTCTCAGCGTGCTCAGTGGTACTGTACAGTGTGTGTGTTCTCAGCGTGCTCAGTGGTACTGTACAGTGTGTGTGTGCTCAGCGTGCTCAGTGGTACTGTACAGTGTGTGTGTGCTCAGCGTGCTCAGTGGTACTGTACAGTGTGTGTGCTCAGCGTGCTCAGTGGTACTGTACAGTGTGTGTGTGCTCAGCGTGCTCAGTGGTACTGTACAGTGTGTGTGTGTGCTCAGCGTGCTCAGTGGTACTGTACAGTGTGTGTGTGTTCTCAGCGTGCTCAGTGGTACTGTACAGTGTGTGTGTGTGCTCAGCGTGCTCAGTGGTACTGTACAGTGTGTGTGTGTTCTCAGCGTGCTCAGTGGTACTGTACAGTGTGTGTGTGTTCTCAGCGTGCTCAGTGGTACTGTACAGTGTGTGTGTGTGCTCAGCGTGCTCAGTGGTACTGTACAGTGTGTGTGTGTTCTCAGCGTGCTCAGTGGTACTGTACAGTGTGTGTGTGTTCTCAGCGTGCTCAGTGGTACTGTACAGTGTGTGTGTGTGCTCAGCGTGCTCAGTGGTACTGTACAGTGTGTGTGTGTTCTCAGCGTGCTCAGTGGTACTGTACAGTGTGTGTGTGTTCTCAGCGTGCTCAGTGGTACTGTACAGTGTGTGTGTGTTCTCAGCGTGCTCAGTGGTACTGTACAGTGTGTGTGTGTTCTCAGCGTGCTCAGTGGTACTGTACAGTGTGTGTGTGTGCTCAGCGTGCTCAGTGGTACTGTACAGTGTGTGTGTGCTCTCAGCGTGCTCAGTGGTACTGTACAGTGTGTGTGTGCTTAGTGTGCTCAGTGGTACTGTACAGTGTGTGTGTGTGTTCTCAGCGTGCTCAGTGGTACTGTACAGTGTGCTCAGCGTGCTCAGTGGTACTGTACAGTGTGTGTGCTCAGCGTGCTCAGTGGTACTGTACAGTGTGTGTGTGCTTAGTGTGCTCAGTGGTACTGTACAGTGTGTGTGTGTGTGTTCTCAGCGTGCTCAGTGGTACTGTACAGTGTGTGTGTGTTCTTAGCATGCTCAGGGGAGGTTTCATTCCCTGTTGCACATGTTTAACACCTCACAGAAAGAAAAATAACCAAGGAAATAACCACTAATAAAATATATAAAGTAGTAAACCTAAAAGGACTAAAGTAATGCTCCCTTCTCAGCCCTCCCTGACTGGCGGGGTCTCAGCAGCTGCTGGAGCCTGGGCCACCGGTTTCATGCCAGCATTTCGGGTCATTATCTTTTGAGAAGATTTTGAAAATTAATACACAGATGAATACACTCAAGGGCTTTATTACATGGGTACAATTCTATACTACTTGCTACTGGGGATGGAGACCTTAGTAGAGGAAGAATGAAAATTACTTGTTTTAAGATGTTCCACTGAGGAATTCAGTAAAACACAAGTCTCTTCTGGTGAAAACGGTACTCTGTGTGAGGCAGCAACCCTAGCTGGGCAGGGCTCACTGTCTCACAGCTTAGGGAGCTCTCCTTTCTCTCAGGGGAGCAAACTCCAGAAGGCTGTGGACAAGTTACTAACCAGCTGCCCTGCCTTTAGCCAGGTAGAGGAACAAGTGACTGAGCATTTGTGCTGAACTGAAATCACACTGTGTAGATGACAAAATATACTTAATCTAGTCTCAGATGACTAAGGACCAGCATTTGCTGAACATGCAGGCGGCCGGGCGGCCGTGCAGACCTACCTCCTGCAGCTGAAGGATTTCTGCTTCTAGACTCTTCAGTTTCTTTTCACTCTCTTTGGACTGAGCAAAAATCTCATCTCTAGACGCTCGGGCTTCTTCTAGTTCACGCTGGTAATCCTTCATCTGTGCCTGCGGCCAGAGAGCACAGTGCTTTTAGGGAGCAGTTTTCATTGTAAACAGGACCAAAGCCTTGTAAATCCCTCAGCAGGAGCAGGTAATGCTGGTAACACGCAGACAGGGAACCTCTACCACGACCAAGTGTGTGCACAAGTGGTATTTGATATAATCACCTTTTCATTATAAAATAATCAATGAGCTATGAAAAGAATGAAGCTTTAATCTGCGCGTTCCACCCTGAAAGGTCATCAAGCCGGGATGGATGTCCAGTCTTGAAAGTGGGGAGTCCAGTCCAGGCCAGGCCACTCGGCAAGACAAGAAAGACGTCAGTCGAGAAGGAAGGAGTAAACTAGCGGGTTTATGGCGTGATCTTCACTTAGGACATCTTAAAGATCTACTAAAAAAGTCATCAGAGCTAGTAAATGGCGTAGCCAGACTGATGTTGAAAGGTGAGTGGATATACAGAAGCTGCATTCAAAACTAAGCAGAAAGTTAACTATAGATAGGCACAACTGAAAAGATGCAAAGAACACATACACTGAAGACCAAAAAATGTCAGAAATTAAAGACATATATACATAGCAAGAAATTTATGATCAAAGGAATTATATTAATGTGGCAAATTGAGCTATAGTCAATAATTAAAAGTCCAAGATTGCCTTTTTTGCTTAGAGGTGTATACGCTAATGCCAAAAATCCATGCAGTATTGCAAGGAATCCAGCTAGAACAGCTGAACCAGTGTTAAAGAAGGATGAACCTTGGCCAACTGTACTTCCCAATTCCACAACGTGGTACAGCTACAGGAACCAAGGCTGTGAGGGTGGTATGGAGGGCAGGGTGGAGATAGATAGGGTTGAAAGCCCAGAAACAGAGTTTGCCAAGACGGTCCAGTGGGGGACAGCACTCAGTGCACACGGAGTCAGGATGGTTGGGTCTGTCTGTCTGGGGGACAGCACTCAGTGCACACGGGGTCAGGATGGTTGGGTCTGTCTGTCTGGGGGACAGCACTCAGTGCACACGGGGTCAGGATGGTTGGGTCTGTTTGTCTGGGGGACAGCACTCAGTGCACACGGGGTCAGGATGGTTGGGTCTGTCTGTCTAGGGGACAGCACTCAGCACACGGGGTCAGGATGGTTGGGTCTGTCTGTCTGGGGGACAGCACTCAGCACACGGGGTCAGGATGGTTGGGTCTGTCTGTCTGGGGGACAGCACTCAGCACATGGGGTCAGGATGGTTGGGTCTGTTTGTCTGGGGGACAGCACTCAGCACACAGGGGCAGGATGGAGCTGTTTCTGCACCTAAAGCCACGCAACAAAAATTCAAAATGGGCCTGCAACCCCAGCACAGGAAGCAGAGGCAGACGGATCTCTGTGAGTTCGAGGCCAGCCTGCTCTAAAAAGCGAGCCCAGGACAGTCAGGGCTGTTACACAGAGAAACCCTGTCTCTAAAAACAAAAACAAAAAAAACCAAAAACCCAAAATGGGTCAAAAGCTGCTGAGTTGGAAGCGTGAGATTCTTAGCCACCTAGGATAAGCCTTCACCTTCAGATCAGCTGGAAACAAGTCTCCAGTCAACCAGGCCCACAGTCCGTGTACCGCTGGCAAGCAGAACTGAGGCCACCTTCCTCTGACTCAGTGTGCCCTGGTAGTGCCTCCTCCCCCTTAGGCTCACATAAGAACCACCACCACCACCACCCCACAGCATAAATCCTTCAAAAATTACAGCCAGAGGATACACAAAACTTCAGTGTCACTAAGGACAGTGCAACTGAGGAGATTCACGGGCAGGGTCAGGTGACACTTTTTCTATAAAAGATAATGTGCAGTACGGACATAGGATGTTCAGTGCGTTCGTTTACCAGCTGGCTGCCAACCTGACACAAGCTGCAGTCATAGAGAGGAGCCTCAGTTCAGGAAATGCCTCCCTGAGACCCAGCTGTAGGGCGTTTTCTCAGTGGTCAAGGGGGTCGGGCCCAGCCCTCTGTGGGTGGTGCCATCCCAGGGCTGGTGGCCCTGGGCTCTATAAGGAGGCACAGCAGGCTGAACAAGGCAGTAAGCATCTCTATTCTGTGGCCTCTGCATCAGCTCCTGCCTCCAGGTTCCTGCCCTGACTTCCTTCAATGATATGAAGTGGAGGCTAAGTAAAAACCCTTTTCCTCCTCAGCTTGCTTTTTGGTCATGGTGTTTCTTTGAAGCAACAGAAATCCTAAGATAATTAGTAAAAAAAAAAAAAAAAAAAAAAAAAGCTAATCAATCAAACCAAAAGCCAACTGTTGTTAAAGTGGCTGCCACACAAACATTCAGATTCAAGTTTAGGTCCCAGCAGCTGCAAAAGCTCTGTACCCAGGAGCAAGTGCACACACCTGAACCACACAGACCCACAAGTAAGCACCAGCTCACACCCACTGAAATAACTAACAAATAACGGAGATCAGCAATGTTTGGAAAGGAGAGAGGGCCCACACCTCAGTCCCAGCAGTCAGGAGACAGGCCGCTGGATCTGAGTTAAAGGCTAGACAGGACTGCACAGTGAGACCCAGACTCTAAAATAAAAGTTAAATATAGATACTGTGTTGTCTGGCACTCAGGTGGAGGAAAAAAAAAAAGTTGAGAAACCAGCCAGCCAAATGTGCGAGCACGGCTGGTAGTCTGAATGGGAGCGACCCCACAGGCGCCTGTGTTGTAAGCACTTAGTCCCTAGCTGGGGAACGGTTTGGCATGGGCTACGAGGTTTGTCCTTTGAGGCCTTTCAGAAGCCCATGCGCATGCCATCCCCAGCTAGCCTGCGCTCTGCCTCTGGTGTGGCTCAAAGACGGGAGCTCTCAGGGCTGCCGCAGTGCCATGCCTGCCTTCTGCGCCATGCTCCGCACGGACTCTAGCCTCTGGACCTGTGAGCCTGGCATTGAATGCATTGCTTTATAAACTGTCTTGATCATGGTGTCTTTTCTATTGTGCTAAAACTGTTCATATTAGTTAAACTCATGGTAGCCAAAGCTGCCCGCTGCGTACTAGCTTTAACTGACAGTGTGCTGTGTGTCTGTATTGTCTGTGCACCTCTACAGGGGAGTTACTCAGTGTGAAGGCAGAGTGCTCACTTACACCACAACACGGATAAGCCCTGAGATGCATTGCGTGAAAGCAGCCACCAAAGGCCATGCAGGATAGGATTTAGTTTCTCTGAAATGGCTGACCAAGGCACATCCAGAGACACAAGGTCAGGGGAGCAGTTTGCACTAGATGTGCCAGAGACGGGGCGTGACAGCAGACAGGTGGCTTCCTCCAGGGCGGAGTGTAGTTAGAGCTGGGGTTCCACAACTCGAGAGAAAGGAGCATCTCAAACCAAAGGAAACGGGACAAATGGGCATTCTGTGGTATGTGAATAAATGTATCTCGAAAAACAGCTGTTAACAAATAAGTTCAGGGGGCTGGAGAGATGGCCCAGAGGTTAAGAGCACTCATTGGCTGCTCATCCAAAGGCCCTGAGTTCAATTCCCAGCACCCACATGGTGGCTCACAGCCACTGACGGAATCTGATGCTCTCTTCTGTCTGATGATCTCTTCTGTCATGCAGGCAGGCATGCAATAGAGTGCTTATATACATAAATAAATAAATCTTTACAAAAAACCAAATTCAGTATTTCATTTTTTGTAATGAACAGTATATTTATAATAAGTCAAAATAAAAGCATTTGTATTCATCTTTAAATTTTAAGTGTATGAACGCTCCTGGCATGCCACTCATCTCCCAACTTTAATCCGACATAAACCTGTTGGCCACAGATAATTTTCCACAAGGCTTTGTCTGTGGTCTGTCTGCACATGTGTAGTGGTAAGCAGCAGTCCGCCCTGCCTCTCCTTTGTCAGGTGGTTCATCCTGATGACATTCCATACACATGGCTGTCAGTCAGTGGCTAGCGGGTCACACAGCTCTGTCAGTCAGTGGCTACTGAGTCATTCATATGTATAAAGGCTTTGTCCAAAGATAGTTGTTGAATGGATGTTCAAGATGTGGAATTACAAAGTTAAAAGAACGAAGTTCTGGTCACTGTTCACACCCCTTTCTAGCAGTGCCTATACCCAGCTATAAGAGAGGGGCCACCGCACACTGGCTTGTGTCCCGAATAAATCTCCTTTCCTCATCATGGCCATAAAGCTGTGTATTATCTGGGTAGCAACAGTGATGCCTGGTGCTGTCTGAGGATGACATCACCAGCAGTGGAGGAGCAAAGTCATCACTTCCTTTTGGGGACATGGCTGGGTGGGTAAGTATTACTTGAGGGTACTTAGGCACACAGGACCAAACTCCAGTAAGGATGCCCCTCTTGGCTACTGCCCCTAGTTCTGGCTCAAAAGCAAATCCAACCACCAGGGGGACAGCTGCTCTGGGCCTCAGCATGACGGCAGCCCAGTGACAAGGTGGCAGTTGGCTACTGCACTGTCCTCTGAGCTTCAGGTTCATCGGGGTCCATTAAGGCCACGTGACCCCGCCCCACCAAGCCTGCTCCACGTGACGACCCCGGCCCACGTGACCCCACCCCACGTGACAACCCCGCCCCCGCCTACCTGCAGTTTGCGAAGCTGCTTGACCACTTCATCCCGAGCTTTGTTTGCAGCCTCCATCTGCGCCTCCAGGTCCTTCAGGTCGATGTCCATCTTCTTCTTTGACGCCACAGCAAGCGCCCGCTGTTTGCGCTCATCTTCCAGCTCTGCCTCGAGCTCCCGGACCTGAAGGACAGCGCTGGGTTACGTTATACTGGGCGCTAGTTACTTTGGCTAGGGGAACTTGTCACTTTGCAGAGGTCCGTATGTGTTACAGAAAAAAAATCACGGGCCGAGTTTAGTTCAGGTCTTGGAAACTACCACACGGTAGAGGCCATGGCTTCTGGTGGCTCTGGGGAACCCACGATGGAAGGCCTTAGGCTTAGTTTAGGGGACCCAAGGTCAGAAAGATGAGAGGCACAAGATAATGATTTAAAAAATAGGATAGATGCACAGAGGTACGGCAGGGCAGTGGGCCAGAGTAACAGGCCACAGACCGTGTCCAGGAGCTGGGGGGAGCCAGGCCTGACTCATGCGCTTGGCAGACCTGGCATTCAGGCTCCAGAGGTGGGCTCGCTCAGGTTCTGGGCTCTGGACCCAGGCAGAGAGCCCTTTGATACACCAGCAACAAGGGAAGCTTGCAGCTAAGAGGGCCAAGTGAGCCGCGTTAGAGGACACGGCGGAGGAGGGTAGAGCCACACACGTCCCCAGTCTGGGCTCTCTTGAAACTTCAACTGTACCACAGGAACGGGACAGTACTAGTTCCTTGTACTTGTGTGTGAGGCAGAGAAAGAAAACGGTGCTTTATCATTTCAATCCAGTCCTAGTGCGTACATCACACAGCGGGGTCGGCTCATGAGGCCCTGGAGCTGTGCTGTGAGCTTCCTGGTCTGCCCGGCTTCCCCATTCACCCAGGAAGTCTGCGGGGGCCAGTGTCCTAGGTGGCCTGGCAGTGGGGGCTCTGACAGAGCTGCAACAGAAGCAGCACTGTGGTGGGAAGGGAGGTGCTTTCTGTGTGACACTAAGGAACACGGGGTGAAGGAACAGGGTCTCCTCCCAGAGGAGTCCAAGGCTTCTCTTGCAGCTGCTCCTGCAGAAGACCAGGTGGGGGAGGGGCGGGACAGCTGCTTCCACAGGTGAGAGGGTCTCACCACCGTGACTGCATGCTGCAGATCTGGGTCTGTGCGCCCGGGGTAAGGAGATGCCTCGGATGTGGTTTTAGATATGTCCGCCAGAAGTCCTGTGTGTTGGCTGGACGTGGGGACTCACTTCCAGAGAGCAGGATGAAGGGGTGAGCTGTGAAGGCACAGCTCTTGCTGGCTTTCCTGGGCCTCTCACCTTGGGCGGGAGCCTCCACAGGACATGCAAGCAGCCTTCAGCCGGGCTGCTAGTGAGTGCTGAGGCTCCTCAGGGTAAACACATGGGCTTAGTTCCTCCAGCGCAGGCCATGCCACCCACAGAAACAGGGACACCCAAGATGTGGCTCTAACTCACCGAGTTCGGTGTAACTTACTTAGCAATGAAGAATGAATCAAGCTAATGTTAATGAAATAACAATAGTAAAAAACCATGTAAGTCAGGGCTTGCTCCAGTGAGCTCCCATGGACACTCAAACTTGCTAAACTTAATCTTCAGGGCAGACTGTTCAAATATATATAAATCCTAAGAGTCTAAGATTTATTTATTATGTATTTGTGAGTGCTCTATCTGGATGCACACCTGCCCGCCAGAAGAGGCATCATCAAATCCTGTCAGAGATGGTTGTGAGCCATCATGTGGGTGCTAGGAACTGAACTCAGGACCTTTGGAAGAGCAGCCAATGCTCTGAACCACTGAGCCACATCTCTAGCCCGATCACAAATCTTATTAGAAAAAATTAAATATCAGCCAGGCATGAGTGGTACATACCTTTAATCCCAGCCCCGCCCTCTGGATTAAACCGTCAAGAGTTTGAGGACACAGAGAAACCGTCTCCAAAAACCAAAAACCAACCCCTCCCCCCAAAATGAACAATGTCAGCCTTGTTCTTTCCCTTGTAAAGAAGACCCCTTTAAGGGTTGGGATGTAGCTCAGTGGTAGAGTGCTTACCCAGTATGTGCAGAGTCCTGGGTTTGATCCCAGCCTTCCACAGGGGTGTGTATGTGGTGTGTGTGCGTGTGTGCGTGCATGTGTGTGTGCACATATGTGTATGTGGTGTGTGTACGTGTGTGTGGTGTGTGTGTGCGCATGTGTACCTGAATTGTGGGAGTCTGCAGTGTTGTCCTATCTGCTGGGCAGTTTCTTCCCTATTCCCACACCCTGAGTACTCTGCTGGCTTCCCTTTGACAGACAGCCTTGCCTCAGATAGTCAACGCTTTCTCCAGCTAATGCTTCCTAGGGTGAGCTGCAGAGCTAACTGCCAGGCCGGCTCTGAAGGCCCGGCCTCCCTCAGCCCTGAGGGCCCGGCTTCCCTCAGCCCACCTGTTTAAGCAGCAGCCGCTTCTTTTCCTCGTTCTGCTCGTCCCTGGTCTGCAGGTCCCTCTCAAACTGGGCCTTCATGGCCTGCATGTTGACCTCCAGGCGGAGCTTGGCGTCCTCCGTGGCCTGCAGCTCGTCCTCCAGCTCCTCCAGCTGCGTCCTCATTTCCTCTGCCTGCTGCTCCAAGGCCCGCTTGGATTTCTCGAGCTCGTGGACCTACGGCGCAGGATGCATCAGACCTGGTGAGCAGAGGCTCAGAGACGCAATTTAAAACCGAGTTCTGACTCCCGTGTTCACACTTGTTTTAACCGCCCCTCGTGAGTCACAGAGCTCTGAAGCTAAGCACGGGTCAGATCCCCGTGTGCCGGGACTGCCTCACAAGAGATCACTCGCACTGGGAAGGCTCTGAGCAGACTTGTGATGGAGGAGCAGTGTCCTCCACAGACATGAGCCTTCTGAGCCCGGGACTGTCCTGAGCACCCCTACTTCCTTCCAGGTGACCTGTGATCTCGTAGCAGACCCGTGCACTGTCACCTTCCCTTTGGGGTTCATGATCATGTTAGTGTTTGCAGGGGTGAGCGGAGGGCTTAGGAAGGTCCCCTTCCTTAGTAGTGTCTGGTAACTCAGTAGTCAAAAAGGCCACATGAATGTGAGTGTTGGTCACTGTAGAACCACTGTAGAGTTTTCACCTTTACACGACTCTATCTACCCAGGCTAGCCGCCACTTGGCATGGACTTGGTCGGCAGAGGCGCAGTAGGATAAGGGCTGTCTTCTGTCACCTATGCTGTCGTCAGAGGACCCCCCACCCCGTGCAGATGTCACCTGTCCTTCATGGTAGACTCCACACTTTGCAAAGCCAACAAAACAGTGCAAGGCTACACAGTTTACGTGATGAAAGGAGAAGCAGACACGATGGCACAGAGGCAGGCGGTTCTCTGCGAGTTCGAGGCCAGCCTGGGCTACATAGAGAAACCCTGTCTCAAAAACAAAAACAACAAAACAAAACAAAAAACAAAAGGCTCTAAAACAAAACGAATGGAAATTGGGAAAAGAGCCAGGCTAGAACTGCACCTGTGACTGCACTCTGTGATTGTTAGTCAGACACCGAGGGAAGGCACACACTTGAGAGCACACAGAAATGTCTAAACTGTAAGTCCTGACAGCCACAGGCACCCTGAGGGCCAGCACTCAGGCCTCACGGGGAAGGCGCTTCAGCTCCCACGAACCTCCATCTCCCGGGGACGCAGGAATATTTGGGTTTGAAACCATTGGCAACGCAGATGTGAAATCCCTCTGTTGAGAGGCGCCTCTGCCAGGGTGAACCGGGTAGGAGGGCCAGGGCAGGAGGACCATACGGCCACCTGCTACAGTCGCTGTAGGAATCCCACATCTGGGGGCTGAGCGGATGGACTGGGTTCAACCGGCCGTTCACAACACCTGCCCTTCTAGCTCCAAGGGATCCGGGGCCCTGTCCCGCCCTCAAGCGCGCCAGACATGCACATAGCACAGACACACACGCACAATTCCACACGTGTGCCCAGATGACTGGCTCCTCCTATCTGCCTGCAGGACCAGGCTGTAGTCGCCTTCGCCACAGGCCTGTGTCCCAGACCCTTTGTGTCCCTCGCACCCGCAGGCGACTCACATTCTTCCCCACGTCGTCTTTAGAGCTCATCAGGTCCTCCATGTCGGCTCGGAGCTGTTTGTTCTGTCTCTCGAATTCCTCCTTGGCCTCCAAGGCTTCCTCAAGGGCCCGCGCCCAGGGACAGCGCTTTGGTTTCTTTCTCTCTGGCCTCGGCTTCGGCTCGGTCCCGCTCTTCAGCATAGCGAGCTGAGATGTTCTTCTCTTCTGCCAACAGCTGTGTGGGAGCAGAGCACAGTGAACACGCCAACCCACCTGAGACCGCCGCAGGCTGACCACCCCACACACTCAAAGCGCTGAGTGCCAACAGTGCCACAGCTGCCCTCATGGTCATGGTCACGCACAGGCTGTGAGGACAGGTTATGAGCCATGAATGAATTTCAGGTTGACACCAGGGCCTGTCCACAGCATCACATAGGAGCACATGTCCCCAGATGAGACACTGCCAAGCCCTAGGTACACGGCAGGTGTTCACCTGCGCAGGACCCATGTACTCCCACATGCCCTTCCTGTGCTTTCTGAGCACTGTACAAATGTGTGTCTCTTTTCTTCATCAGGATGTGGGCTCAGGGCCTGGGATGTGGGCGCACCCCGCACCTGGTCAAACTTCTTCTGTTTCTTCTCCAGGCTGGAGACGATCTGGCGCTGGTGGTCCAGGTCCACCGTCAGGTCGTCAAGTTCCTGCTGCAGCCGGTTCTTGGTCTTCTCTAGCTTGTCAGACGCCAGGGCCTTCTCCTCCAGCCGCTGACTCAGCGCCTCCACCTCCTTAAGCAGTTTCTTCTTGGCTTCCTCCAAACCCTCAATTGTCCCCAGGTCATCGTCGACTTTCTTCTTGGTGTCGGCCAACTAGGTTTTGGGTAAGGGAAGGGAAGGCCGTGAGAGCTCACCTGAGCTTTGCATTTCAAGAATAAAACCTTGTTTTCAATACTATAAACTAGCACAGTATGACTTTTAAGACAAATAGTCCTGGAGCGGGACCCTCAGCTTTGCTCTAAGATGCAGTGAACTGAGCCCCAC
Source organism: Acomys minous (assembly GCF_964271855.1). Classification (NCBI taxonomy): domain Eukaryota; kingdom Metazoa; phylum Chordata; class Mammalia; order Rodentia; family Muridae; genus Acomys; species Acomys minous. Next base: position 3,496,797 of record NC_140498.1, read on the forward strand.
AGAAGCCACAGTTCTGTCTCTCAAGGTCGTGATGTTATGGAGAGGACACCAGTGTTCTGCTAGGTCAAGGACCAACCCCACCCCCCAAAACAAAAATCATATAACGAACTTAATTTAGTGCAACCTAATTAACTGCCCCAAATGCAGTGAGACAGCCGCACGCGGCCAGCTGCTGTTGCTGCACACATCTAGGGCAGCGCTGCTCCCGAAGAGGACACGCACCTGGGCCTGCAGGGCCAGCAGCTGCTTTTCCAGGTTCCTCCTGGCCGCCTCCTCCTCCTCCTGCTGCTCCTGCAGGCTGCTCTTCTCCTCCTCCAGCTGCCGCACCCGACTGCTCAGGTTCAGCTTCTGCCGCGTCTCCTCCTGCAGGAGCTCCTGTGTGTGTAAGAGCGAGTGTCTGCGTTAGCTACAGCTCCGTCCCCACCAGAAAAACAAAAGGCCCAAACTAAAATAAATCTCTTGACAATTACGCCAAAAAGAGAAAGCACCCTGATGGACAAGGAACACCTCGCGACAGATATAATAAACACACAGGATTGTCTTATAACCACTCAGTCTCCCTCAGGCCCCGTGCTGCCGTCCCTGCTGTGGTCCCCTCCTCTGTGTCAGGCCCAGCCCTGGGCAGGCATTTCTCTTTAGGATCAATCTCAGCCACCCCTTTGATAATTTTTCTTTTCTATTTTTAGCTTAATTTACTTCCCCCAAAATGTAACCACAAATCTCTTTGTTGCTTTTAGACGGGAGTGGCTTTCAAGGTGTTCCAGGGTGTCTTCCTCCTTTACTCTCACTGGCCAGCTGTGCCCTCATCAGTGTCTGCGCTGCTGGATGCGCAACTTGCGCCCAGTGGCTGAATGACTCCGCTGTCAATCTGGGACTTTTGCCCCCATATTTAGAGCCCCTCACCTCACGTGCAGAAACAGCGTTTGTCTCATTGGCTGTTCCATCACAGAAATGCATTTAGCAAAGCTCTGGTCACATATGTAACACTCAGACACAACTTCAAAACATCTGGTACATACCCCTATCTCGCCCCCCCCCCCCCCCCCCCCCCCCGCTGTACCTGTGTGTCCTGTAGTTGAGACTCGAGACCAGCCGCATCCTTAGCAAACTTGATACCTTTCTTCTCAGCTTCCTCCAGGAGGGTTGAGACATTATCCAGCTCGTTCTGCAAAAAGGTGAGGATGAGACTCAGCGCCACGTGAGAAAAAGCTAACACCACAGCTCAACACAGAGCAGTGTGCACGTGTGGTGCTTCTGTGTGCTTGCGCATGTGTGTGTGCGCGTGCGTGCAAATTTTACCTAGCAGCTTCAACAGATGCTTACCACTTATAGTAATGTTAAAACCTGCTCCATGGCCACCTCACTAGGGTCTCCAGCTGAAAGGGCAGACGGTGCTTGGATGCTATGACCCTATCTGTGTTTTACTTTTACCACAGACAGACAAAATGAAGCCACATCTGTTGGAAGATGTGAAGGGCCAGGCTGGGCCGGAGGTGTTCTCTTTCATGTTACTCTACATTAAGCGCGCATGGTGGGGACACCTAGAATTTATCTCCTTACAGAACCTGATATTTCATTAAAGAACTTGGAAGGAAACGTGCAGACTGGTCATCAGCCAGAATATCTTCCAGCTGTAAAAACAGGTACATACTCTGTATGTGCATAAAGTTGCTGATGGTCAGATTTTAGGGATAAGGTGATATTTCCACCCTTTTCCTTCACAATGAAAGATGTTTCCAAAAGGGGTAGAGAGATGGCTCAGAGGGTAAGAGAGCTGGCTGCACTTCTGGAAGATCTGGGTGTAGTTCCCAGCACCACACGGTGGCTCACAAAGGTCTTAGAGGATCTGCTGTCCTCTTCCGGTCCTGGTGGGCATCAGGCACACAAGGGGTGCACAGACAGACAAGCGGACAAAAACTCATAAAATTTATATCTATATCTAATCTTTTAGGTCAGGTGTGGTGGCACATGCCTTTAATCCCAGCACTTGGGAGGCAGAGGCAGGAGGATCTCTGAGTTTGAAGCCAGCCTGGTCTACAGAGCAAGTTCCAGGACAGCCAAGGCTACACAGAGAAACCCTGTTTTAACCCTGCCCTACTCACTACTCACTCAAACAAAACAGGAAATTTTTTTTAAGAAAGAAAAAGTCAGAGAGAGAGGGAGAGAGAGAGGGAGAGAGAGAGAGAAAGAGAGAGAGAGAGAGAGAGAGAGAGAGAGAGAGAGAGAGAGAGAAGCCTAAAATACCTTTTTATTTATTTATTTTTGGGTGTTGTAGCCAAAGACAGACAGGAGAGGGACTCGGAAGAGACAGCAGGTGCCTGTGTCCCTGGGTCCCTGTGTCTTCTGTGGGAGACACATTTATTACCTAACAGGACGACCACGCTTCTGTTCCACTCTCCTGGCAACATCCATCAGAGGACTTGCCTTGCCGTGCTCTTGGGGTACAAGGTCTCTGGTGTCAAGGGGGACCACCTGCCTTCTGAGCTCTGAGAGGGGCCAGTGAGCAGGCCCTCAGCTCGCTTCTGTGACCTGCAGCTTCCTTGCCTAGCACACGGAGCTGGGTGTGACGGCCACAGGAGTCTGTTTCCCAGGGAGCCACTGATGTCACCTTGCCCTCCGAGCCAAGCACAGCGCTCATGATACCGTGAGGCACAGGCGAGGATTCAGCACACAGCAGGGCCATTCTCCTTAAAAGGCCTGCTTCTGACAGCCCTGGCTAAGATGAGGAGAGCTGGACTTCAGGTGGGGCCCTACAATTCCATAAAAGGTAAGCACGGTATGCTGTGCCTGGACCATCTGCTGTCCTAGGCAACAACCAGATTCCATGCTTTGTTCAACGGGGCAGCAGCACAAACGCCTTTCCCCAAACTGACGCCCCTCTGATAAGTCACTTTACTGGCTGCACTACAGTCCATTATTAGATGCCCTAGGTGTCTCTGATCTGGTGCTTTGCACACATTTCTACAGACAGCAGCTGTAAACCTGAGCCTGTGTGTAGCTTTATTTCTCTAGGATAAATGAGAAAAGACACTGGTTTTGGGGGTCCCAGGGGTATTCAGTTTTATGGTTTACAATATATGATAACCAAACTAGGAAAAAACCTATACCAACTTATACTTTAAACACTTGTGTGTACAGCCAGCCTCTCTTGTTTACTGGAATTGTGGAGAAGGTGCAGTTGTGCTTGAAAGCACTCAACTCCAGCCACGGTTTACAGCAGCTCGGCCAGGTCTATGCTTGCACACCTTACTCTTTAAAGTAAGGATCATGTAACTGGCCAGGTCTACACTTGCACACCTTACTCTTTAAAGTAAGGATCATGTAACTGGCCAGGTCTACACTTACACACCTTACTCTTTAAAGTAAGGATCATTTAACTGGCCAGGTCTACACTTACACACCTTACTCTTTAAAGTAAGGATCATTTAACTGGCCAGGTCTATACTTGCACACCTTACTCTTTAAAGGATCATCTATCTTCATCAAAGACGCTCCAGAGTTGCCGCCTTTGACTGTGGTGACACCTGCCAGGGCCCAGCTTACCTGCAGCTTGTTTGCTTTCTCAGCCAGCTCTACCCTGAGCCTGTCACCCTCTGACACCTTGGCGTGGAGCTCCTGGACCTGCGCGTCCAGCTTCTTCCGCTTGTGCTCAGACTCAGCCTTGACCTGCTGCAGCGCCTTCACCTCACATGCCAGCTCCCTGTTGTCCGTCTCCAGGCCTTGCTTGTTCTTTTCCAGATTGGCTTTGAACTAGGAGAGGGAGGAGGAGGAATTCTTCAGCGGTTGCCTTACAACACGCCATAAAAGCGCCGCTTTTGTCTGCAGAATTCTGGGGGCACATAATGGGCCTACAAGCACCATGTGCTGGAGGAATGCACGAAGCACCCGCTGTCCTGAGTGTGCCGGGGTTCTGGGTGGGAACACCTCGTGCGCTGTTGGAGTACCAGCCATGGGCTGTGGGGAGCTCTTCCTACTTTGCAGCTCTTGTTGTCCATATAGGGCAGAGAGAATAAACTATGTGCATTCAGTAGCCAAGTTGTTAAGAACATTTTTTCCAAACTTACTAACCTGAGTTTGGAGCAGGGCTGGGTCTCTCTGAGCCACTGGCTGAGGTTGGAGACAAGGCTACCTGGGGCTCTGTGGCCACAGAACCTGGCTATCCACTGACTAGCTGGGTGACAATGATAGGTTACCTACTGTCCTGGAGCCGAGACTGCCCCTCACTCACACTAACGCCATCACCCTGTGCAGTGAAGGGTGGCCTGCAGCTAAGTAGAGAGAAAGGAGGGACAGAGGCAGGTGACAGGAAGGCGGCCTCTCTAGGAGGCCGGTGGGACACTGGGGAGGGTGCACCGTAAGGAATGGAAACAGTGCCAGTGTGGGAGGGCAGGGGCCAACACTGCGGCCACTGGCCTTAGCTGGAGAGGCCCAGCCGTACTCTACAAAGGCTGGGTGCTAGCCAGTACGCCTACAGGGACCCGGCGAGTAAGCCTGGGGCGGGGTCCTCACCCGTGGGGCGGGGTCCTCACCCGTTTAGCCTGTTCCAGCTGCTCCGACAGCTCCTCCAGTGCCGTGGCGTGCCTCTGCCTCATGTCCTGGACCTGAGCTTCGTGGCTCTTAGTCTCGTCCTCAAGAGCCTTCTTCAGCTCGGCCACTTCCTGCTCACGTTTTGTGCTGGAGACACATTTTTAAAGTCTGAAGATCAGAGTTGGCTGAGCGATTAAACTGAAACACGTTTTACGGACTGTGTGCTTAGTGTAAACCTCACGGCGAGTCCTTGACAAACGCCAGACATGCTCTTTCCAGTATGCAGGCGTACTCATTACTGTGACATCAGAAATCCTTCTAGAAACGGTGCAACGAGCCCTCCACACTGACTTGAAACAAGAGTCACTGTGATATCCATAAAGGTCACATCCTTTTGTGCAGGCTGGCCCACTTACAGGTCAGGAACTGCTTGACACGTGCTGCCACACTGCCTAAAGTCCAGCCCCCTTCCTGACACAAATCCCAGGAGGCTTGTAACAGCCTAGTTACGAAGGTGCAGTGGGCCCTGTACCTCACCGTAAGCAAGCCTTCCCGTCATCCTCGTGAAGCAGCTACAGGGAGCGAATGTGTCCCTCAGCCCCTTCCGGAGGCAGCTTGGGAGACAGAAGGTAAGGCAGGCTGAAGGGTGGCATCTCTCCAGAAAAGGTCTCAGTGTCTGTGTCTGGTACACGGGCACAGCGGATAAAAGACCATGGATCGAGTGCTCGGAGTGAAGTAGAGGGCCTGCCCGGCTGCACTGAAGGCAAGGACCTCACTAGTATCAAACATCCCTGTGTGGCTTTCTAGTAGTTTCTAACTGCCTATGACGTATGACGGCAACATGAATGACCCAGCTATTTCACTAACCAGAGATGAGCTCAGCTCCCACACACGATAAATCTGTCAACCGCAGTGTCATGTTCAAGAGGACAGCCTGACAGAGACTGAAACCAGGGCTTGCAATACAGCTCCAGGGTAGAGCTCTTGCCTGTGGGAGGCCCTCTGACTACCCACCTCCCTGCCCACTGAAACCAGTAAGGTGAACTCACTCCTGCTAAGAGCTACAGTAGCGGGGCTGGATTGTCACAAGCCCGACAGTCCCCCTGAAAGGTATCTCTGGAAGACTTGCTGTTTGCCTCAGATGTTAGGATGTCCTCTTAGGTCCAACACAACTCAAACCCCAGGTCAATGCAATAACTACTGATCGAACAGGGTCGCAGAACAGACTCAATTGAACTGACCCTGAGCCAGAATGTCACAGAGTATTTAAGCCTGCAAACCAGAGATATGTGCGCCAAGTTACTGTTACATTTCCCACCTCAGGATTTAGCGATCAGGTTTCCTGTCTATGCCACTGATACAGAATGGAGGTTTTTACAATCAACCGCATATTTTGGGGGAACAAAGGATGTTCTGGAACAGAATAACAGAAGCTGCTCAGCTTTTGGGCAGTCACCAGCTCCCCTAAGGCCTGGGAACCAGACCTTAGTTTCACTCTATGATCAAAATAGAGTCTGAAAACAAAATGGCAGCACTTAAGACAAGTTTCCTGTTTGTTCCCAACACAGATGCATAACCTATGCCAACGACATGCTTTCCTCCCTGTGGTGGAACAGCTAACACAGAGGGCAGAGGTCACTGCCAAGAAAGGGCTGCTGCTGCCAGCTCTGTGGTTAGCTATAGTCTAGACAGAAGAGTCATGGAAGCCCAGTTCAGTCACCGGGTCCTGCTGGCTCAGACACCTGCTCTGGCCTGTCCTCGGCCAGCACTCGTCAAGATGACTTCGACATAGGCGTGGTCAGGCTCTGGGTTGTACATGCCCAGTGAAGGCCCTGCTGCCAGCTCCTCACCTTCTCAGTTTGTGCCTGGTCTCTACCTGAATCCCAAAGTCACACAACCCTTCAGCTCTCAGCTCTCCCCAGACTCGGCAACCTCTTTCCCTGCAGACTTTCAGCAGTCCTCAGCCCAGAAGAGAGCCCATGCCCACAGTTCCCCATCAAGGGAAAACCAGTGATGAGGGAGGGGTAGGCGAGCTCTCCAACAGGCCTTGGAAGGTTTCAGGAGCGCCGAAGCCATGCCTCATCCCTAGCCCAGGCTCCAAACTTGAGGCAACCCTCCTGCCTCAGTCATGCAGGTGCGTGGGACTACAGGTGTGAGCCACCATGCGCAAGAGGTGAATGGCAGAAATGATCAGAGTTGTTATGGTCAAAAGCTCAGCTGAGGGCTAGAAATCTGCCTTGGTGGTTAAGTGTGGTTTCTGCTTTTGCAGGGTTCCCAGCACCGCCACCAGGTGCTCACAGCTGCCTGTAAGCCCAGATCCAGGGAGAACCTTCTGGTTCTGGAAACTTCAGCTTCAGGGATCTCAGTGTTTAGTTCTTTAGGTACCTGCATACACAGGCACACACCTTACCCCCCATTTAAAAAGGCCTTGAGCAGAGACTTCAGAAAATTTGGATTTTTATAAAGCAGAACCTTTGAGAAGCAGGCTAGAACTTAAAATGCTAATGCACATTCCTGGAGCAAATCTTGGCAGTGTGCTGTGCTGTGCTGTGCTGTGCTGTGCTGTGCTGTGCTGTGCTGTGCTGGCCGCTGAGCCTTGTGAGTACTTCGGAAACCCTGGTCTGACCTCACCACCTGCTACCTAGACACAGTTATTCTCCCCGGGGCCTGCTTCCTGGCTCATGAGCAGATCCAGATGGCACATCCTGACTGACATTGGCGTTCACACACTAATCCTCCCTCCTGGGCCTGCTTGTAGCCATGCCCACCTCTCCTGGTTCCTCTGTTGTCTGTCTTTACCTGACATTGCAGCCTCCCACTGGGGCAATGGTGACTCTGCCATTGCTAACACACCCGAGCTGCTGACAGGTGCACACACAGTCTTGCACAAGCAGCTCAATCACTAGCTGGGAAAGCGGGCTCCCGCCTGGCTGACTGTACAGGAGCGAGCAGTGAGCGGGAGGCAGGACAGCGGGGTGCAACACACCCCAGTGGCTTCACAGACGACATCTATGTTACTAGTGGCCCTGCCCAGTCTTTGCGTTGTGACATTCTATGGGCTGATAGCTATAGGTTCCTGCCTACGAACCTTCCCAGGCTGTGTCTACTATGCCTATGCGTGGAGCCCCTGCCTGGCGGGGGAGACACTGTAGTGAATACAGTGACCTGAGGCCTGTGCTCGCTTGGTTTTCTTTTTACAGTGTTGGGAATGGAACCTGTGGCCTTTTCATGCTCAGCAAACACTGCCTCAGAGTCGCTGCTCCATCTGTTTGTAGCCCCTCCCCCCCAATCTGCCTGCAGGTGCTGACTACTCCATCACTTCTGTGTTCATCCTGCCCCTCCCTTTGGTCCAGTCTCTTGGCCTCTATAAATTTCTCTGCAACCTGAGCATGGCTGCCCTCCCACATCCCACACCTCAGTCTGTGGTCCCGCCCACATCTCCCACTTCACTCTGCAGCCCCGCCCACACCCCCACACCTCAGTCTGCGGCCACACCCACACCACCACACCTGTCTGTGGCCACGCCCACATCTCCCACCTCATTCTGCGGCCCCGCCCCCCACCTCCCTCTGTGGTGTGGGTAGTCACTAAGCACAGCTACCTCACCACCCATTTCCCTGTCATCCTTGTGTGAGGAGGCAGATGTGGAATGGACTGGCAAACCCCGCACTGCAGAGCCCCATCACTCACCGAAGTTCCTGCTGCGCTGCGGTGGTGTCCAGAGTGTCCTCCAGCTCTGTCTTCAGAGCTTCCAGCTCCTCGCTCAAGTCCCGTTTCTGCTTCTCAGCCTTGTTCCGTGAAGCCTTTTCAGACTCAAAGTCTTCCTGGAGCTCAGCGATTTGGGCCTGCAGCTCCCGCGCAACCTTCAGCGCATTATTCTTATGCAGCGTCTCATCATCTCCTCTGTCAAAAGACGCAGGCACAAAGGCGCTCAGGATGGCTTGTGAGGGGCCGCGTCTCCTCCCCGCAATCACCCCTTTCCTGCGGCCTGCTGCCTACAGAGGCCCCAAACTAGCACTGGAGGTCAACGTGAGATCCGCGTTTCTCTACTTTAAAATGTCCTGTCGGTGAGATGTGACAGTCAGAACAGTGCTGGTGGGGAGGGGTGGGGGTGGCGGGGGAGGGTTCCAGCCGGAACAAGCCCGGGGGAGCCCAAGGCCTGCAACCCTCACACCATTATAGTGTCCCCCTTTCTTCGGCACACCACTGAGGCCACATGTGGCAGAGCTTCCTGATGGGGACCAGTGCTTAACTGTGGTGTCTCCAGCAAGAAGCTGTTTCCAGCTGGACAGACTCAGTGACACGGGCCAGGAAAATGTGTTGTAAGACCTTTTTCTTTTTTTTTCAAATGTGAGCCATGGGTGTCTTACGGAGATGGGGATGACGATGGACTCCTCCCCTCCCCTGCCCCGCCTCTACCTGCTGGGGTTGTACAGGATTATACACTCAGACCTGAGTCTTTGTGCATGGTAGGCATGTACTCCCTGCCAGCGGTGTCACCTCTCCAGTCCCCGCACAAGTTGTTTTTAATTAAAATATGTTATAAATTAAACTCCAAGACCATGCAGCCAGGTAGCTAAAATGACAAACTAGAGAGAAGTAAGTGCTCGAATGGCTTCAATATTGCAAATGGCTTGGACACCAGATCATGGGGTAAAAGAGGAAATAGTTCCACAATGTTCTTTCCTCCTCCAAAGTTACAAAACACATGGAAACTAATATGTAACATACAGAAGGCATTTAGTGGGGTAAAGGACCTTGCTCTTTGGTGTGACTCTCCCAGGATTGAGATGTGACAATCATTTGTCAGTCTAAACATTGGCAATGGGTTATGAAGCCTTGGTGCTCTGACAATATAACAGTGGGGCTCCCATGAGCTTGTCATAAGCACGTCTCGTTCCCTGGGGCTCTCCTATGCTCAACATGGGCCACGCCGCAGGAACCAGGCCTGCCCGCCCCGCTGGCTCCCCGGGTGTGCTGGCCCACACCTGGCCAGCGCCCCCTGAAGCTCCTCGTCCTTCTTGGCCAGTTGGAGTTTGAGCTCATCGACCTGCGCCTGGAGCTCGGCGATCTGGTCCTGCAGGTCAGTGGTTTCCCCGTCCAGTTTCCGTTTGGCCTTTTCCAGTTCTTGTCGAGTTTTCTCCTCCTTCTTCAAGCGCTCTGTAAGGCAAGACAGAAGCAGAGCACACAGTGGATGGATGTGGTCATTGCCTTGATGACCGAGGCAAGAGCTTGGTCACCTAAGGTCTACCAGGATAAGTGGGGGGCGGTGGATGAGTGGGTGGAAAGAGAGATTGGGTATTGTCCAAAGATGTCCCCCTTTTTAAAAAGTGAGTCCACGCTGTTAAGAGCCAAGATGTTTGGGTGTGCCTCACACCATCACGGTACCCACAACTAGGAGGGAGCTAACAGGGGTGGGCTACCCGGCCACTGCCCGACTCTAACCCTAACCCCAAGAAGTACAGGTGAGAGCAGACCAGGAGGCCTCACATCTGTTTTCCCAGTCTCTCTGCTATAAGGCCGTAGTCATGGGCAGAGTAATGTAGGAAAATCAGTTTACACCGACATTCCATCTTTGATCTATATCATCGGAAACACAACACACAAGTGCATTTTCCCCCGTTGTAAAATTAAGCATTAGAGAAAGCTAGTGGGTACACCCTGCAGGGAGGGCCTGGGCAGATGGCACTCAGTAGCTGCTTGACCAAGGACAGGTCTACCTGCCCTTCACAGCGTCTGGCTTTTCTTTTGCAGCCATCTCAATGCTGACATCACTTTTGCCAGAGTTGCTGACACTGCTGCTCTCCGGTTTCAGCTCTGTCCCGCGAGGCTCGGCCATTGGCCACTGCCTTTGTGAGGTGTCCCCTGGGCACATTCGTGCAGTGTTTAGATCAAATGCCCAGAATGTCCATCAAAGGCAAGTTAAAAAAAACCACCCCAAAAGAAAACCATCCTATCCATTCCTCCGAGCACTAAGTGATGTGACTGTGAGGGTCTGTGTGAACAGTGACCCCTCATTGTAAGCAGTCACCATGCCTGCGCCCCACTATTGTCCTGAGCACCTCTGAGCTGACACTGACCTTCTAAATCCGAGATCATCACTTCTTGCTTGTTCCTGATTTTGGCCAAGTTCTTCGCCTTTTCCTCCTCCTCAGCCAGCTGAGAGGAGCACTCAGCGATGCGCTCTTCCATCAGCTTCTTTTCCTAAGTAGAAAAAAAAAATCTACTTTAGAAAAGATACAAGAAATTACAGCCTGGGTTTGGGATTACTCTGAACATCTTTTCTGAGGCGAGAAAAAGTGGGTAACTGGGGCCCCACTGCTGCGGTGGGCTGTCTCTTCCCAGGGTAGCTAGGCACTCTCCTGTGGCTGCCTGGTGCTGCCTGGTGCTCAGAGCCCAGATACGCTACCAGTGGCACAGAGGGGACAGGGTGGAAAAGGTTGTTAAGGACATTTGGCTGAATGGTATCTGTCTTCAGAACTCTAGACAGGAAGGTTTACACAGGAAGCAAGTGCAAGTCGAACTGTCTCCAGCAATCCCTGGCCCTCTCCGGTGCCGCGCTCAGGGTGCGCCCGGCAGCCGCGCCGACGGAAGTGGCCTTACTTTGATGAACTTGGAATTCTGGTCTTCCAGAAGCAGCACCTCCTCCTCCATCTTCTTCATTTTAGCCTCTGCCGTCACCTTCTCCAGCTGCAGCTTCTGCCGGGCCCCCTCCTCCTCATCCAGCTGCTCCTCCAGGTCCTGGCGAGGCAAAGCTCCCGTCAGCCCTCCCAGCTGCTCCGCCACACAGGCACACAGGAAAAACGACACGCCTGCGCTGCGTTTGCAAGCAGGAGGCAGACATAGGCGCCTCCACATGTTAAGGTATAAACTGGGTCAACCCAACATGGCAAGCTCTGCAAACACAACCGTGGGAAACCATGGGGGTGATTTGGACAAACCCCCGCCCCAAAACCTCAAAACCAATGAGCTGGGGCAGCGGCAATGGCTGTAATTCCAGCACTGAGGCGGCTGAGTTGCAGGCCAGCCTGGGATGTGTTACCACCAGGAAACTATGAGCATGCTGCAGAAAGGCTTTGGCAATCAAGCTGTGGTCCATTTGCGAAGAGGTACAACATGGAGCAACTGAAATTCATGCCGTACAGCAACGATGAGCAACAGAGGAAACAGGAAAGTGACGGCGGCCCTGCACCAAACACTCAGGTGCACCTGCAGCCTCAAGCGTGTCACAAACCCGAGTGGAGCTGAGTGCGTCCATGTTCTCACTGTAACCTGCTTATCTATTCAGAGTCTATATTATCAGATATGATAATTAACGTGTTAACAGTGGGTGTGGTTGCACACATTAACCCAAGAGTAACTGTGCTTAAAGGTTCTACTTATGGTGAATTTCTGCATGAATCTTGTGAGGTGTAAAGGTGACCTCTATTCCAAAAGCTCCAAGCATCTCTTCAAGGGCACAGTGAACATCCGCGCACCCTGAAGTGCGTGCATAACAGGAATCACCTCATGGCCTGCCTCCTGCATTGGGACTTCCACCTTCTTCCTTTTTCTTTGGCTTATCCGAAAGCAAATCCCAAGCATGCTATTTCATCTGAAAACCCTTCAGGCTACATCTCTTAAAAAAAAAAAAAGGCCCTTTAACAAATTTGTTTGCTTGAGTCTGAGTCCATGAACCTCGTGGGCTATGACTGGCGGCCCCTTAGGTCTCCTTGGATCTCTGGATTGCTGACTTCTCCCTGCATCCCGGCCGTCTTCCCACTGCCTCGCTTTTGCTAACTACATTTGTGCACTGCTCATTCATAAGGTGGCAAAACACAGCAATATGCTCAGTGTGATTTCAGTGAATAAGTGAGTCTGTGTGCAGTTTCAAACAAGTCATGGAAAACAATGGGCGTAGGAAGGGGCGGGGCAGAGGACCTAAGTGCCCTACACTTTCTATCAGTCATATTGATGCTAACACCAAGAAACTCATCTTCAAAATCGCATGTAAAGGCAGCGCTAGCTAGAGCAAAGCCAGACGATGCAAGGGGTCCAAATGGGGCTCCCCGGCCATGTAGTCAATTTGGAATCTCTGACATCCCACAAGAGAAAAGAAAGCACACCACCTAGTAATATCATAGTGCCATAAGTAATTTTAGATTGTACATGAATGAATTCAGGTCACAAGATAGTAAATTAAAGCTCACGTTTATAGCTCAGGTTAAGAGCACTGGCCGCTCTTCCAGAGGACCCTAGTTCCATTCTCAGCAGCCACAGTGTGGCTCACAACTATCTATACTGTGATCTGGTGCCCTCCTTCTGGCATGCAGGTGTACATGCAGGCAGAGCACTGTGTACATAGTAAACAAACAAACCTTTAAGTTTATGTTTATTTAGGAGAATATGGACCTCACATCATGAAAAAAACAGCAGGAAGCTAACTGCTGGCACAGGGACATATTTGTGTTTTAAATAAAGAAACATGAATGTTTAAAGAAATGCAAGCATTTCATATGAAGTGGTTAAAATCTAGTATAAAAATATAGGGAGAAGGCCGTGTGGGCGAAGGTGCCGGTGCCCAGGCCTGGTTAGCCCTGGACCACACAGCCGCGGAGGGAGACTCGGCTCCTGCAAACTGTGCTCTAACCACAGAAGCACGAGTGTGAGCGTGCACACACATGCACACGCACACACACGCATGATATATATATGTGTGTGCATATATATATGCCACAAGGCTGGTGAGATAGCTCCACAGGAAGACGCACTAATTCATATATAAAAAATGCTTAGGTATATGTAGTTCTGATTGGATACACTATTTATTGAAATAAGCACATTTTAACTCACATCTGAACAGAACTGCTAAGGCCTGACAATACCCTATTTGTGAATACTGATTTATCTTTCACATTAAACCTCAGCTTAGGATTGCTACGGAGCCAATCTCTGTACAGCTTTTGGGATGCTCTAACTCACAGAATACCTGAAACTGTCTGAAGAATGGAGTGTCTGGCTGACTTTGTATAGGAGTGCTGAGGAAACAATATGGTGCCAGTGGTTGCTTTGACAAACATCTGGTTGTGCTTTGCCAAGACGAGCTGTGTGGTAGGAATGTTAAGGGAGAAACGTTCCCACAGGAAGGTTTGGTGCCGGCCCAGGAAGCTGCAGTGGTGCAGCCAGGAGAAGGGGGATGTCCGTGTGCGAGGGTCTCGGCATTCACCAGGTACAGAGTGCTCTGTGACTAGAGCTTATACTTTAAGGTACCAGGGACGGGCTGATGCTCTCCCCCAGCGCTGCACACTGTTCATAAGCCAGTCAGGAGATACCCATGACATCACTGTGACGACATAAAGAACCACCTAAGCTCCATGGAGCGCTCCAGAGCCTGGGCGGCTTCTGACTGTCTCTCCACATTGTAAGACGCTATCACTGGGACACAAAGGATTCCTACTTAAAATAATAAACCTATGTTTGCAGAAAACTTGTTCAATCTGTGGTTCAAATGAACGATCGATTGGTACACATGACCCATTCTCAGGAGACATGGCATTCCGCATGCTTAACAGACCCGAGCATAAGAGCCGCGCCAGGCACCTGGATGTGGGCTTGCATTTTCTTCTTCTCGCTCTGGAGGAGCTGGTTCCTCTCCTCCTCCTCCTCCACCCTGGACTCCAGGTCGTGGAGGATCTCCTCCAGCTCCTGCTTCTTGGCGGCGAGTCGCGCCCTCATCTCCTCCGCCTCGGCGAAGAGCTCGGTCTCGGCTTGTAGTTGCTCTGCAAGGATGTTCTTCTCCTCCAGCAGCTGAAAGCAAGCACAGGGCCCTGGGCGTGACTCCCGCGTGCACCCCAGACTGTCCTGTTCCACACCACAGGGCCCAGGGTGTGACTCCCGCGTGCACCCCAGATCGTCCTGTTCCACACCACAGGGCCCAGGGCCACCGTGACTCCCGCGTGCACCCCAGACTGTCCTGTTCCACACCACAGGGCCCAGGGCCGTGACTCCCGCGTGCACCCCAGACTGTCCTGTTCCACACCACAGGGCCCAGGGTGTGACTCCCGCGTGCACCCCAGACTGTCCTGTTCCACACCACAGGGCCCAGGGTGTGACTCCCGCGTGCACCCCAGATCGTTCTGTTCCACACCACAGGGCCCAGGGCCTGACTCCCGCGTGCACCCCAGATCGTCCTGTTCCACACCACAGGGCCCAGGGCCTGACTCCTGCGTGCACCCCAGACTGTCCTGTTCCACACCACAGGGCCCAGGGCCGCTGTGACTCCCAGAGTGCAGGCACCAGAGAGACTGAACAGGTTCAGCAGTCAGTGCCTGCTGCCTCAGCCATAGCAGGCTAAGGACACCAAACACACAGGCAGGAGCTCTGTGTTCAGGATAGCCAAGGGTACATAGACAGACCCTGCCTCAAAACAAACAGCCTGTCTGGCAAAAATATCAAGTATGCTTCGTATGTATGTGCATATGCATAAACTATATGAAAATATTTTTATTTTCTATTGTCCTAATTTATCTTGAACAATAAATACAAAGGTCTCACCCCTTGAATAATTAGTTTGTCCATGAAGTTAGGAAGGACTGATAGATAGGAACATTAAAGTGTTAGAAGGTTCCAGGGGCAGTGGCATGAGCCTATAATCCCAGCACTTGGGAGGCGGAAGCAGGAGGATTGCCATGAGTTTGAGGCTAGCCTGGGCTACAAAGTGGGACTCTACCAAAACAAAAAACCAAAAACCAAACAAACAAAAGCCCAAATCAAATCAAAACACTAAAACAAGCAAACAAAAAGCTCCAACAAAGTTCTTGGGAACTTCTAATGCCTGTTACATATCAGGTGACATTCTTGGCCTTCAACACTGATGCTGTTCCTGTCAGAGCTTTTCCAAGTTCCCGCAGAGGGGCCCCGCTCAGCCACACTGCCTTTACTTTCCTCTTTCCTCACAAGCAGACATGAGCACGCAGCTCTGGGAGTCCCATCCTACAGAGGGCCCAACACAAGTGTCACAGCACCATGACCTGCTTAGTGCCCAGAGCGTGAGACCAAGGATGTGCGGGAGTTGAGGCTGATTTGAACTTACATCAATCTAAGCCATAAGGCCCAGTGTTGCTGTAACTTTAGAAAGTGAGGGAAAACCTGCCCTAACAGGCTGATGCGGTGGGCACGGCCGGACACGAAGTCAGGGCGCTGTGGGGTGCGGAGTGGGCGCACACACCTGCTGGTGCTTCCTCTCCATCTCCTCAAGCTCCCCTTCCACTTTCGTCTGCTTCTCCTTCACTTTCAGCAGCTCCTCATCTTTTGCCTGGAGCTCTTCCTCCTGGCGGGTCACTTGGAGGAGAGGCTTCACCTGGGACCAGGGAAACAGGTCGTCAGGACAGCTCAGCCCCACCCCTGCTGCTCCGAGGCCTCCACACAGAGAGGCGTTAGGACCACCTGGACCAGCCCACCTTCGTGAAGACACGCCACCACTGCCAGTGCCGCAGCTTCAGGTACGCCGCGCAGTTCCGCTGCAAGACCCTCAAGGCACTCAGCTGCTGCTGCTTCTTGGCAAAGGCCCTGCAGGACAATAGTAAGGAGAGTGCTGCTCATAGCTGCTCAAGGGAAGCCGGCCTCAAGGCAAACGTCCCTCAGGGACGGCTCCCCCAGGGCCTTGGAGAAGCAGAGCTCCAACCCTGTGGTTTCCTTTTGGGATGTGCATCTGGCTCCTCCACATGCCGCTCCCATGGGAATGCACGGCCCACAAGGACAGAGCCTGCCCGTCTCGAGCCCACTTGCATCATGGATACAAACACAATGCCCAGCCCAAGACTATGCATCAGAGATGCTGGGTTCACATAGCCACTTACTTCCTGGCTAGGTAGCCTCTGCATACAGCTTGGAAAAAGATGATGATATCTGTGATTTTTAAATCTCTTTCTTCTTCTAAGTGTGCCAAAACTCCAGCTCGAAAAAATATCTTGCTCTGTCCAATTCTGTACAGGTTTGGGTCCAGTTCTAAAGCCCGGATCTGAGAGAGGAGGAGACTGTTTACTTTTGCTATAGGAAAGTGGTTGTCATCATTGTCATCATCGTCATCATGTAGATGTGGTGGTGCACGTCTTTAATCCCAGCACTTGGGAGGCAGAGGCAGGCCGATCTCTGGGACACACAATAGAGACCCTATCATAAAAAACCAAAACAAAAAAAGAAATCTTACCATTCGCTCGCAGGCCTGTTTGCCATCCATGAAGCCCTTAGGAATAGCATTGGGAGTTAGGATCTCATATCTGGAGAAAGAAAAAGGTAGAAATACTGATTGGCAGTACACACATTGAGAGCAGAGCAGGTGATATCCCGGGCTTTTTGCAGGCCCAGTTCCTACTTAGAAGTGGAAGGAAAACGAGGTGAATTCTCTCAGATGAAAGCATAGGCTTAGGTGTCCGGCAGAGAAGAATCAAATATTGAAAACCTTCATTTTCGTTCATTTCCCACAAATGTCCACATCTTTAAGATAAGAGGATTTGGCACTTTGTACTTTTCAACTATTCAGCTTGTAAGCATTTATCAGACACTAGAAAAGACTATAAGAGCAACGTCCATAAGCTTCTATTTAGAACTCCAGAGGTTAACAGGGTGGCCTTCAGCAGGCGCCGTCTGGGTGTGTCTATGCTACTGAGCTGTCAGTTAGAAGATCCTGCAGCAGAAAAGCGGCCATTGTAACCCGGTATCCCAGGTGCCATTACGCAGCCTTTTTCCAGCAGTAGAAAGTGACTCGCCACTAGGCAGTGGGCTCCTAACAGTGGCTTTCCTGACGACACCCAGGACTCAACAGCTTCTTGAGTTGACTCTTCTGAGACACGGAGGGTGAGGAATAGTTAAAGCCGTGAGGGACCCTTTTTTGACCTGGAAGCCCCTAATTATTTTATGGATCAACAGTGGAACTATTTTGAAATCTGCTTCCCAGAAGAAAAAGGGAGAAAAGCAACTGAGTTAGCAGCTTTAGAGAGAAACACTCAATAAAGCTTTTCACAGTGTGCCCCAGCAGTCTCTACTGTGTGCCCACCAAGCTCAGCTCCTTTGCTTTTATTTTAATTGTTTTCTAATCTATTACTTTATCTATTCTTGTTAAAGATCTGCCATTGTACACATAGACCCAGACCCAGACCCAGACCCACACAGAAAATTTATACTCACATGGATTCATTTACTAAAAAACAGATGGAAACATCCTAAAATATTTTCAGGAATCCTTACTGGAGGATTAAATTTTTAAATTTGTATTTTAACATATACTACTCATCTATTATTAAAATACATGTTTAAAAAAATATATTAAGCCTGGTGGTAGGGATGCACGCCTTTAATCCCAGCACTCAGGAGGCAGAGGCAGGCAGATCTCTGTGAGTTTGAGGCCAGCCTGGTCTACAAAGTGAGTCCAGGACAGTCAGGACTACGCAGTGAAAGCCTGTCTCAAAAAAACCAATATACATACATATATATATATATATCAAGAGACTTAGGTTTGCTGCTGCATGGCTCACTGCATGGCTAACTTCTGCCCTTCAGCCCTTGGAAGAAGATGCTTTTTTGTACAGCAGGAGAATCAGCATCTCCCTCGGCAGGGAGCAAAGGAAAAGCTTCCTCATACCAGCATTTTCATTTGCGCCAAGGTAAGCCTGGACGCACAGACAGCAGGCGAGTCAGCCATACCTCTGCCTGAACTCCTGGAAGACGATGCGGTTGGGGAAGCCCTGGCGACAGATCCTGATCCCTTCCAGGACACCATTGCAGCGGAGCTGGTCCAGCACCAGGTGTGGGTCCAGTTTTCCGGCCTGGTCGAGCAAACAACAGTTTTCTAGTTTAACCACGGTAGCCTGGCCCCGGCAACTGAGCACACGCATGCGCTCTGCCTCGCACATACCCACCCGCTTCTCGTGATTTGGAATGATGCAGCGAACGAAGTTGGGGTTGGTGTTTCGGAGGGTTGCCATCAGCTTGGTGAGGGACTCTTTGTAGAGCTGCCCCACGGTCCGGAACATGCCCTTCTTGGTTTTGTACGCAGAGCCGAAAGCTGTCTCAGTCATCCCAGTGACCTGATCCAGACCTACAATGCGGTCCACTGGGGAGAGGAGAGGAGACGGCTGTGACCCTCGCGGCTGAGGGGGCGCGAGAGACAGTGACAATCCAGCAGCGCAAGCTTGTGAACGGATGGTGAGAGGTGCCGTCTAGGAAAGGCAGTCAGCACATTCCGACAGTGCACAAGCTGAGGCGCTAACAGCCACACACGGATACGGCAGGATTTTGCAGTGCCCCACACAAGTCCCGCTTGCCACACTGGGGCGGGTGCCTTGCCCTGCCCAGGGGACCTACTGTCTGCTAAGTGTGCCTGTGAGATCCGCCATTACTGGGCAAATAAATGGAAGGATCTCTGGCTGGCATTATTGATACAAACTGATGCGGGGGGGGGGGGGGGGTGGAGTCTTCCAGGAGGCAAGTGTGTGGACAGCTCCACTCAGGGCAGGGGGACCGGAGCTATGCTGAGTCAGCACACTCATAAGAAAGCCATCTATCTGAGCCTGAGGAGCAACGCACAAGTATGACATCACCTCAATTTTGAGCAATGTGAGTGTCAGCCGTCTCCTCAAAGTGCAAGTAACGCAAAAGCACAAAATGGGACAGAGACGCCTGCAAGCCACTGAGTGAACCTCCTCCTCCGACACCCCAAACCAGAGAGCAGATGGTGTTTATACAACAGACCCTAATGAGGAGACTGGAAAAGCGCACCGGCCACTAGCATGTCTGCTGCATAAGATGCCATGTGCTTTCCTGAAACACTGGAAAAGAAATCAGAGCATGAACCGAGCCGTCGTCATTGATACTCTATTTCTCTGTGGGGGTCTGACCCCAGGTGGGGCTCAGTGTGCAAGATCACAGCCGACTCCCGACTCCCAGGGAGCTTTCTAAGAAGAGGAGCTCCTGGTCCAGGGGTAAAAAAAAAAGTGCCCTCGAGGCGGGTGTGGCATGAGGAGGAGCTGTGTGGCTCCCACACCCACGCACGTAAGTGGCTCCCCGGAAGCCACCAACTCCCTGTGCTTGTGCTCTGGTGTCATGGTCACTTGCAGCCACCGCCCCCCTTCCCATCCTGCGCATGAGGAGCCTCCCTCAACTTCCTGTCACTCCACTTCTGCATCACCAGAGCCCTGCTTCTCTCTAGAGTTCACGTTTGCCACTTGTCACCTCCATCTACTATCCTCCCAGTGCTCGGCCAGTGGCTTCCAGCCCACTTCTGCCTGTCCCAGCCAGTACTGCCCAGGTTAAACCCCACCCCGCCCCCTGCACGGCAATGGATGCTGCCCCGAGCTCCTCCAGCGCACCCTTCTTCCCCTCCCACCGCCCATCCTGTCTATCATGTGCTCTCTAGGGACCTAAACTCATGTGAGAATCCTTCTAGCGTGTGGCCAGGCGTGCGCACAGATGGCAGTCCTCTTTTCTCCAGCCATCTCTCAGCCAAGTGACGTCATCTATGAGCTTAAACTACATACGCCTGGCTACCGAGCACTCAGTCACCAGGTCCATGCAATTCTCCCCATCCGGATGTCAGGGTACCTCTGTCCTCTACAAGCTCCTATGAAGTGCCTGTCATGTCTGTTTGTATAATATTGCATCTGCTCCCATGCAGACTTGTAACACCTGCTAGTAACATTCTTAATGCATGCATTAATTAAAGAACAAAGTACATTTTTAAATATATTTAAATCAAAGTGGGAAATTCAGTGAGAGAAAACTGCACGATGCTGAGAGATAGATGCAGTTAAGAGATCTCCTTCTCTGGTCATTGCTGTTTAATATGTTAAGACTAAGGA
Source organism: Acomys minous (assembly GCF_964271855.1). Lineage (NCBI taxonomy): Eukaryota > Metazoa > Chordata > Mammalia > Rodentia > Muridae > Acomys > Acomys minous. The sequence goes on from NC_140498.1 coordinate 3,517,157, forward strand.
TGAGACAATAGGGAGACAAAGGCAGGGAATGCCGAGGAGGCACCGTGCGCAGACACCACAAAGGCAGAGAGGTCGGAATTCCTGAGCCGTATCCAGAGCAGACAGCTAAGAGGAGTCATAGTCTCATGGCGGGATCTGCTGTGCCTGCATCACCAACTCAATATGAAAAGGAGATGCGCCAAGGACAGCTCCCAGGCGAGCGGCTGTGGGCTGAGATCATGGCAAGGTGGGAGGGAAGTGGGCTTGTGGCGGGGTAGAAAGGGCCTCAGTTCTGTACGTGAGACGCCTGTGAGCCTCTGAAGTGGAGACAGGACACCAAGGGCAGGCTGAGTGCTGCGGCTTGCTGCTGTGAGAGGGAAGTTGGAACAAAGGTAAACAACTGTCAGCAAGGTATTCAAGTAACGGGATTGGTAAGCTGGCCGGGGAAACAGATGAGCACCCAGGACCACTCTCCAGGTGGAAAAGGAGAAAGAGGACATGGCCAGGAGGCCGGGGACAGACAGGGACAACACTGGTCCACTCCTTACCCCCATCTGTCCCAAGGAGAGCACTGCTCACTCCAGTGCAGGCCAGAGCATGTGCTGGGTACCTAGTAGCTATTTAATAAACAGCTACTGGTGGAACACAGTTTGCCCAAAGAACAAATTATCACTAACCACAAAAGAGATGGTGCCACGGGTACTTTCCAGGGATCTGATCCCGTTAGCTTTGCGGTGGGCTAGTGGTGGGGAGCTTCTTTAACTCTGCATGCTGCGGGGGTCCAGGGCAGGGCCAATAATCAAAAGCTCTACCGCCATCAGCCTCCTTTCAAACTCAATAGTTCTGATTACTCTTTAAAATTACTCAGGTTTACCAAAACTTGATGCTCGAGACTTTCGGGCTATTTTTTTTTTTTTTACCAACTCAGGGTTGGGTCCCACCACTGAGTTCTCTATTGTCTTATGCGCAACAGAGAAACACCCCAGGAAATCCATTTAGAGGGCCGGAGCACACCACTAAATGTATGATTTCATTTCAAAAACACGACTCAGATAAATGTCTATCTTAGAAGGGTCCTTTCTTATGGGAATGATGAGAACAGAAACAGAGAAAGGCAGAAAATTCAGACACAAGAGCCACACAAGCTGCTGCAAGCGGCGCCAGCCCTTTGCCAGGCCTCGCCAGGGCTGGAGGTGGGCACCTGGGTCCAGGGTGTCGCTCCCTAGAACGTTACAAACAGTTCTAGGGTTTTGCACTACAACTTACTGCCCTATAAGACTTGAACAGCCAGAAATTAGAGGGGTTTTATATTCATAATTACAAAAAAAAATCTCTATCGCACCCTAGAACCGCTATCACCAGTTTTTTTATAAAAGGTGATGTGGTCTAGAGCCAGGGTTCTTAACTGGGTCTTCCTGTGGAGGCAACCTAAGGGGCAAGGAGGAACAACATGTTTTCAAAGTTGTTCCAATATGGCAAAAATATTAGTGCTTCCTACACTTTGTGAAGTATTTGAGATTCACTGTAGCTCATAAATGACAAAGGAGGAAATCTGTTCACTGCCCATTGTAAGAGCCGGGCAAGGGTGGCTAAGGACACTACCCTCTCCTGGCACGGGCCTCCAGGAGGCAGGCAAGCCTCAGGGGCCCTGCAGACCCTTCAGCAACAGAAGACTTAACTGCTGTGAGATCCCAGGAACAACATCAAACACCACATCTTCAGGGCATCTCCACAGCAATTACAGATTTACAGCCAGTGTCCGATTGGTGGTTAGAGCCAATCTGTTACAATCATTTTAGCAGAGCTAGAAACTTTTTGGGAAAATTTCAGGAAGGAAAGATATTGAAAAGATCAGGTGACGTAAGGAGACAGCAATCTTTCTCACCCCCAGCACTAAGTGACAGAACCGATGGGAAATGCCTCTCCCTGCCTCCTCAGCAGCTGTGGAAGCCTCTCTTCTCACTTTGGCTACCTTCACAGGCCTCTTCCTGTCAGGGAGGGGCCAGGATTCATGCTGACACCGGTGCTGACTTGCCTATCAGCTGACCCTGGGGACAGTATGAATTAATGTGGGCTTGATCTTAAAAAAAAAACCCAAAAACAAAAGCAAAAAAGGCCAAGAAAATAGACAGTTCATAATTAAAGCAGCTGCAGCTACAGCCACAGCAACTGCACACGCCTGAGCATCAAGATCTAGGGTGTGATGGGTGTGGTGGCGGCACACACCTTTAGTCCCAGAATTCGGGAGGCAGAATTCTGAGTTCAAGGCCAACCCGGTCTACACAGTGAATCTGAGATAGCCAGGGCTATGTAGAGACTGTCACAAACATACATAAAACAAAAACCCCAAACCAAAACCAACCCCCGCAAAACCCCAACCAACAAAAACCACTTGGGTGTGTCCCACGCTCCCACTGACCCTGACAGCCAAGTGTCCTTGTTAAGCGTCAGTCAGGCCAGATCAAGTACCTGACTGATATTCCTTCATGAGCCGTCAACTGGTGAGAGAACCCAAGCTAAGCGTATTAAGCAACAGCAGCAACAGTGCCCATTCCCTGAAAATAATGAGATTTAACTAAGTACACAGATGTGGGACAGACCCAAACCCAAACCCCAAGATGGCACTTAGACCAGCCCTGCAGGCGCTGGATAGATGCGCACTGCGCGTCATTCCTCTGCTTGCTAAGCGGGCTTCCGCTCACTGTGCCGCACAGGCTGGCCCTGCGAGCCTGCTGCCACAGCCTGCCTGCTGGGGTCACAGCAGCCCCACTAGAGCTCTTCTGATGCCTTACTGAAAAAGAACAGGAAAGAGATCGCTTCTGCAGTCAGAAAATCCTCACTGTCATGTTTTAAGCGTGGCTAAAGCTTTCCCCCTAAATTAACGCATGTCTGACTCTCAGTTGAGTTAATAGCTGCTACCGTATCTCAAGACTTTCTCTGCAGGACCGAAAGTGGTGGGGAAATCCTTGCACCGCACTTCCCACATTTTCTGTTATTTTTTTTCCTCTCCTGGTACCTTTTTAGATCTGATAGTTGCAATCTAACACACGTGTGGCTCAAAAGCTAAATGGTACTGTATGTGGAGGTCACGTCTGGATCAATCAGTGCCAAAGCAGATTAGAATCCAACTCTGAGAACTCTTTGCTCACTCAATGTGCCTTCAGAAATCTGGACTTCCACAATACGTGCAGGCCACAGTGGAGGCTGCGGCTGCAGGGCCTCCATGCTCTCTCGGGGCCACAGTGGGGGCTGCAGCCGCAGGGCCTCCACGCTCGCTGTCGGCACGCCCAGTCCTTCCTTCCTTCCCATGAGCTCTATGGTGATTTTTGTTACCTCTCTGCCCTAGTTTCATTTTTTATCCTCAAAGCTTGAAAACTTATTTCCCCAATACTTTGACTACATTTGCGTTTTGTTTTGCTTTTGAGGCAGGGTCTATGTAGCCCTGGCCACAAACACACTTGGAAGCTCCGCACTGGCAGGACTCCCTTACGGGTACCCACGCTCTGCCGCCTAGACACAGTGTTGCTGTCTCTACAGAGAGCACTGGAAATACAGCCACTCACATTTCACCTCCAAACCTCTCATCCTGGGTCTCTAAGACCCATAAGCAGGCTTTGAGGAAAGACCTTGCTGTAGAATATTTACAAATTCAAAGACTATATATACCCATGGTGGGTTCTGGGTGGGTTCTGAGAGAACAGAGTTTGATGCCTTTGCCACTTCAGTTAAGGAACTCAACCAGAAGCCACTTCACAGCACAGGAAGGACACGAGGCAGGGACAGGGTTAATGCTATGGCTGAGATGAAGTCAGCGGAGAGGGTCTCTGTGCTGGATTCTGCCAGTACAAACAAATGCCTGGTGAGGGCACACAGGAGTGCAGCGGCCACGTGTGGACACTGGTGTCTAGGATTGGGACTCACTCCAGCAACGTCCTCCTCCCCTTGCCAGGTGCTGGGGAGATGATCAGTAGAGGCCCCAACTCTTCCTTCAGAGACCTCCAGAGAGGGCACTTTGCTTGGGGGCTGTCCTAAACACTAATTGCTGATTTTTCCGTTGTTTTGAGACCAGGTCTCACTGTACAGCCCATGTTGACCTCAAATTTGAGATCTTTCTGCCTTAGCCTTTTCCCCAAAATGCCAGCCTTTGACAGAGCACAAGCCTAAGACCATACGCATCCAAAAAACTGCTTTAGCTCGCCTCTCTTGGCATCCTCACTGCTCCCCAAAGCAAAGAGAACGGAGCTATAGGTTTCCTCTTTCCGAGTTCTGAGGTGTTCTCTCTGTGGGCTGAGTTGTGTCTGACACAGTCTGGTCGTCCCTGCTGCTGCACCTTGCACAGCTGGCTTTCTCACTGTGCGTCAGCTAGGCCCGAGGGCGGCAACCCCGATGGGGGAAAGCAGCACACACAGCCCTGCAACATTCTCAGAGGTAACTTCTGAGATGGGTTCAGATTTCAGCATTCTCACATTTTAAAGAGATGAAACTGACTTTACCTTCAAATATTGCTACTTGACAATTTCATCCAAAACAAAAACAACAATTGGAAGGCTAGGTGAGTTTCATATTATACTGGGCTTTGGGGAACCCTCCAGTCATGGCTAGGATATATCTGAAAATAAGGCTAAGGACACAGAGTACAGATCTAAACATTTAGAGGTCAGTTTCAAGAGCAAAGTATAAATTCTAAGGCCATTCATTACATTGTGCCTCTAGTTCAAAGGAAAAGGCCAACAGCCAGATAACACCAAGTCCAAGGTGCAACGGTGACAATAATCCTGGGGTAAACACAAATATTTGTTCACAAGATGTAGTAGTTTTAAAGAGAGAAACGTCCTTCTTAGAATTCCTTAGGAGCGGTTTGGGGATAGAAGAGACTTCCTTTAGCAGAGCAGTTCCTAACAGCTCTCTCGGAGGAGTGTGTATCAATGGCACAACTGGAAAAGGCCGTGGCACGCCTTTTAATATGCAATGCTGTAAGTGCTATGCGTAAAATAAGAAGCAATGTGTAGGCAGCAGCGACTCAATTGTTTACGCACTCAAACGGTTGCCTTGAAGTATAATAAAACGGAGCATGAAATGGGACGTTCATGCAGGCCTGTGAGCAAAACACACACAAACCCCCAGGCCAGCCCGCCTCCCAGGCCGCCCTGCCACCCCCACCCCACCGCCTGCTCCTGTGGCCTTAAGACCCTTGTGTGTGGAGGCCCTGCAGGCTGTATACATTCACCTGGCGGCTCATGAAGACCAGATACACTGTCATAGAAAGAAGCTCTCTGAATATTCTGAATCTCTAAAGCAGAGAGACAGTGAGAACAGGACAGAAGAGCAGATACACAGACACTTCGTTAGTGTGAAGACATTTGACATCACAAGTAAACTCTGAAATGGCTACCCAAGTAGCTGCTCCCGGGCGGAGCCTATGCAAAAATTACTGTTTCAAGAATCTGTGCATTTGGATAAAGTTCTTTATATAATAAATTTAAGCTGACTCAAAAGAGCAAACTTCCCAGCACCAGGTGTGAGCATCATGCCGTACTTGTGGTATTTAAGAGTAACGAGGTACTTACTAATTAATCTGTCTTGCAGTTAGCAAATCAGGGCAAGACTGCGGTTGCATTAGAGTGCTGAGATAAATGCAAACTCAGTGGCTGTTACTGTCAAAATTTCCAGTACAGATTTTGGAAACATAATTTATTTCAAGTACAAATTTCTAAAAGGTTGGTTAACTACTCCAGTTCGGCTGTAGCAAATATTAAAGTAATTTTAAAGCTCTGATCATGCCATTACCAGGGGGCACATGTACACAACAATGCAATCTTAATTGTTACTGCTCATATGCATACAGGGCATTGGGGGAGGGCATGGATTCCAATGCAGCCAGCTGAAAGATCCCCACAACAGCTTTGGGTAAGAGCAGGGCACAGGGCGCTATGAATCTCTAGGGCAGGGCTGCCGTCAAGACCTCTGCTGCTTTTGGTTTGGCCTTGAGAAACTGTGTGAAACTCACAAACTGGATTTCAGTACAAAGTGACTTCAGTTCAAGGAAGACTCCGCCCACCTTCTTAGGCGAGGTGGCAGCAAGCACTGTACATTCTCCACCTATGGTCAGCTCAGCTGTTTCTGCTCTCGCATTTCAGTGGCACAAAAAGGAAATACCTATGTTTCACCAGGGCCATTTTTTCCCCCAAGGAAAAGTTCCTCTTAGCCCATCTTGAGATTTCTACATCTTGAGAGACAGCGATGCGTCTCCACTCTGGCTCTGTTACCTAACTTCCTGTCACTGCCTGTGTGAGACCCACCGTCCTCAGGCCTGGCACTGCCCCTCCACCTGCACGCTGCTCTACAGTGGTACATGGCCCCTGAGATCTCCTGCCACTCAGATTTGGCCAGATGTCCACCCACACTGGCGGCAAACAGGACTTCCTACTAGCAGTGACACTGTCAAGAGAGCAGACACTAACAGAGTGAAACCAAACGTGGGGAAGATAAGACTTCTCATTCCACTCTGACCTGAGTGGCCACTGCACCCAGGCCACAGATCTGCAGCAGGGCAAACAGTGCAGCCTGTAAGGTCAGAGCAGGAGACTAAATACGGACAGCCAAGGTTGAAAGGACGTGTTGAGGCTTGGAGAATGGTTAAGTGGCACTCACAAGGATGCAGGCAAAGACTCTCCACATGTGGTCCCAGCTATAAGACCCCCGTCTGGGTCCCCTCGCAGGCACCACGCCCGCCACCTTCCCCAATCTGTGATTCTAAAACCTGACCCTTACCAGTATCTGTGACTAAGGGAGGACGGGAGGAGGAAGCTCAGGGAGCTGGAAAAAAAGATGGCGGCTCCAGTTTGCCCAGGCTCCTCCCCGCACGACAAGCTTGGTAGGGGCAGGGGCCTGCCTTCCACGCTTACAGGTCATCTGTCAGGTGGAAACACCAGCGTGGCTGTGTACACAGGATAAGCACTGAGCCAGGGTCTCACATGACAATTTGGGCAAGGAAAAGACAAGGCGATCAAAGGGCCTGGTTCATGCTACAGATGTGTGTGAGCCCCGCACGCTAAACTTCTCTTACTAAGTTGTTAGCTCTGGAGCCATTGTAGGCTTCCCTGCTCTTTCCCCTCTGCACTCCTTTCTGCCTCCTGCCTCCATCACTTGCAGGGGTTTCACAGTCTACCCAGGAAACAAGCCACTTTATTTGCATTAGACTGAACAGCCTGCTGAGGAGCTCCTGTCTAAGCATACTCCTCCATCTGGCTCAGGCCACTAGGCTTGAACCTGGCCCCACACCAGCCTCATTTCCTGCTTCCTGACCCTTTCTGCCGCAGCCCTATTATCTTGACAGAATGGGCAGATTCCTGACAGACAGCACCAGGTGCCACACCCCTCTGGGACGGTCCACATCCCTCCACACTGCCACCTCTCCAGTGCTGGCCTTTCTATCCGCAGGGTCCTCGGATGACCGGAGCCCAGTCCTTTCTCTTACTTCATGTTTAGTTTCTCAGATTCCATGGACATAAGACTTAACATCACAGTGCAGAGCAGCCCCGCTCTGAAACTGCGGACAAGGGAGGCCCAGAGCCTTTGCTGCTGCGTGTTCAGACAGCGCCTTGACTGACTGGTCCCTGTAAGGGACGGTGTCCAGTGGGCCTGACTCCTACAGTTGTACCCCATGTCTTCCCAGGACACAGGCGTGCACGTGAGTGGTGCCCGACCCCTACATGCTCCCTCATACCCTGCCGCCCCCTTTGTCTTGACTGTCCCAAACTGTTTCTGTCCACCGCGTTTCTTTCTCTCTACCTCTGAGAAGATGGCTAGACTAACTCCCTGGGGTGTTACAGGAGAGCAGACGTGAGCTGGCTACTGTCATGGGTGGTGGTGGCCCAAGGCGCAGCAAAGAGGAGGGACGTAGCAGGGACGAGGGCGGCAGAGAGTGAGCTAGGAGCTCTAGGAGATGTGCTCCCACTAAGGATAAAGACAGACAAGCATTTTGTATGCTCATAAAACCTAGCCCGTGGAAAATGTCGCCCAAAATCAGAAATCACTTGAGGGTCACACACACAAAAGAACTACAAAGAATTGATAAAATCAGAGGCGACCGGTCTGTCTGTAAGGCACTGAGGAGTCTACACCTGGTTACTGTGTGCACGCACATGTGCATGATGGAAGATGCAGCTTGTTAGACCTGTGTATCCCACTAGGAAAAGGCACTATACACACCTGTGCACCTCTTCTAGGGCTGTCTGTGCCTGTGCCTGTGCCTTTATGTCATAACCTCAACTGTCCCTGGGGAGCCCGGGGGACCCTGTAGCTTTCTGTGGCTCTGAATGCCGTCTGTTTCCATAGTCCACACAGCGTCTCACTAAGGGGACAAATGACTTGTATTTCTTTCCTAATCCAGGCACTCCTAAAATGGGTAGCTTCTGACACAATGGCAGCCCTGCTCTAGGGAAAGATGTAAAATAATAAAAACCATATGGATATATACAAACACAAGCATTTGTGAGAGAACTGTAAATAAACCATAACGACAGGAGAGTCAGCCAAGCTTAAAGACAAGCACAAGCTCATCTCACCGTCCTTCCAAAGCTCAGCCACGAATCTGTCTGACGACTGGTGCAGGAGGGTGGCCACGTTGTCGTTCAGAGGGTCCATGTTCTTCATCAGCCACTCGTCTGCCTTGTAGTCCACCTGCACACACCAACGCCAAGCGGGAGGACACAAGCAACACACGACAATCACCTTCCTCAGTCTTTACCAGAGACTTTCACTGAACAATCCCCACCCCGCACTGTCTCAGTGGCCAGGTATCTATAATAATGTACTTAAACCTTATACACCACGAAATGTGGATCTGTTTCTTTCCCCCTCCTTTCTTCCTAATGATAGAGTCTTGCTGGCATAGTGGCGCACACCTGTAATCCCAGCACTCGGGAGGCAGAGGCAGGCGGATCTCTGTGAGTTCGAGGCCAGCCAGGTCTACAAAGAGAGTCCAGGACAGTGAGGGCTACACAGAGAAACCCTGTCTGAGGGTCGGGGAGTGCAGGGAAAAACAAACAAAACAGACAGGGTGGGTCTCTTGTAACCTGGGCTGGCCTTGAGTTTCTTATATTCCTGACTCCAAGGACCAGGGTCACAAGTATGTAGCACACGTCCAACCAAATTTATTTCCTCTTCTCTTTGAGGCAAGGTCTCACCATGGTCCTGGCAGGTCTGGAACTCACTGTGTAGACCTGGCTGGCTTTGAACTCAGAGATCTGCCTGCCTCTGCCTCCTGAGTGCTGAGATTAAAGGCGTGCTTCACCATGCGCAGAAGTCTGTTCTCTGTGGTGTACACACGTGCGCACACTCTGTGTATCTTTATCACTTTCTACCCTATATTTTGAGCAGTCTCTCACCGGTCCTATTAGCTTGTCATTTTAGAAGCACTGACTGGGCAGTGAACCCTGGGGAGCTGATTTGTCCCCGCCATGCCTCCTAGCATTGGGTTCCAGGTGTTCTCCACCATGCCTGACTTATGTGGGTGCTGAGGATCCAAACTCAGGCCCCCCATGCTTGTGCAGCAAATGCTTACCTGAGAGCCATATCCCAGCCCCACCGAGCAGCATTTAATGGAGTTACTCAGCCTGAGGGCTCTCACCTTCCCTGCATAGTGGATGATGCAGAAGTCAGCTTTGTCTTTCAGTTGCCGTGGCTTCTGGAACTTGGAGTGGGAACCTTGCTCCTGAACCAGCTTTTCAACAAAAGTTTTATCTGTGGCTTTGGGGAACCAGCATTCTTCATCCAGGAGGGCCAGCACACCAGGGGGATTCGCCTGATAAGGAAAGGCAGGGAGCACTGACAAAGATGACACTGGTACCACTGGGTGGCAGCTTCTAAAATGATCAACTTTATGAAGATCTATGAAAAACCAACAACAACAACAATCTCATCTCTAGAATGAAAAGTGTGTCCAAGTCAGAACAAACTAAAAATTCAAACACAGACCATAAACTCCTAAGTACTAGGAGAAATGGGTAACTGTTCGGGTAAGTGCTGAACTCTGTACATGGTCAGTAAAGGAACTGCAGGCAGTCACTCCACAAAAGCACCAAATACAGAAGCCAGAGCAGCTGCGGCAGGGGTGGGAGCATCTTACGTTCAGTGGCCACCTGGGTTTACTTACTATAAAACTCAGCTAACCAGCTACTTCACTCTCCATGCTAAGCAACGTAGTTTTTGTTGGAGTGGTGATTAAATCGGCTGAACCATTTCTTGCTGGTTTAACAGCTGAAGCAATTACTAAGTAATAGCACGGTGTGGCTGTTTGAATAAAAACGTCTCCCCAGTTAGTGGTGCTGTTTGGGGCAGGCAAGGCCTTGTTGCAGGAAGTACTTGAGGTTTCAAAGCCACACACCATCCCTGGTTCACTCTCAAGCTGTCCCTGCCACTAGGACTGCCACCCGCTGCCCACTGCCCCACCTCCCTGCCATGGTGGGCTGGCTCTTAGCGCTCTGGAACCTTAACCCTAAACTGAACCTTTCTCTCTGTAAGCTGCCCTGCTCTATCTCAGCAACAGAAGAAAAAGTGACTAATAAGTTACGAGAGGCAGTGACGCGACTGTTGGTCGCTTTGAAAGGTTTTGGCAAATCCAGAGACAGAAAACAAATCGGTGAGTGGTCCCATGCTGGGAATGTACGGGGCTAACGTGTGTCAAGATCTTAGTGGGGTGAGGTTATGAAAACAGAGAATTAGTGATGATGACCACACGTTATGACATAGTACGAGACTGCTAAATTCAAGCCTTAACGGGTACATGTATGTGTTTGAGTTATGTCTTAATTAAAAATAAGAGATCTTTTGGATGATTTTTTTTTTTCTAGACAGGATTTCTCTGTGTAGCCTCGGCTGTCCTGGACTCACTGCCTCCCTGAGTGCTGGGATTACAGGCGTGCTGGCTCTTTTTCAATGTAAGTGACACAGTGGGCCCCACAGCAGTACTTCTGGGCCATCTTTACCGCTGCAGTGGGTGCTGGGATGGAGAGCCAGCAGGCGACACAGAGCTCAACTCACATTCTGCATCGTTCTTGTAAAATTGGCCTTTTCTTTTCGTACAAAACTTTAATCTACTTTCTTCAAGTATTTATTAGGCGAAGAGCTAGCTGTGTGTACAAATACTATGTGAGCGGCAAGTACAGGGTATAGAAGTATAAAGGAAGCCATATGACGCCGGCAGACAGAGGCAGGAGCTGACTGGAACACACGGTGCTGGGACCTAGGAATCCTACATCAGACCCTGCCGCCTTTGCTCCTTCTTAAAGAACTCTCAGGGTTTCAGATGAGTTAAAGAAGGGTTATATTACCCAAGGTTGGCTACTTCTGGAGGAGCCATGGTCACAGTGGCAGGCAGCTGGGGGTACTGAGCCAGGATCACAGGGCAGGCAGCTGGGGCTACTGAGTCAGGATCACAGTGGCAGGCAGCTGGGGCTACTGAGCCAGGATCACAGGGCAGGCAGCTGGGGCTACTGAGCCAGGATCACAGGGGCAGGCAGCTGGGGCTACTGAGCCAGGATCACAGGGCAGGCATCTGGGGCTACTGAGCCAGGATCACAGGGCAGGCATCTGGGGCTACTGAGCCAGGATCACAGGGCAGGCAGCTATGGCTACTGTTAGGGTTCTGAGAAACGAACTACACCGATGCTCTGGTCACAGAAACATTTCATCTTTTACTATAACTTCAATTTCCAATCCCCTTGGATGAAAACGTCCCTAAATTCTTTTTTTTGTTTTAGATCTATTTTATTATCTTTATGTTTGTGCACATGTGTGCAGGTGCCCATGGAGGCCAGAAGAGGGCAGGAAGGAAGCACTGAGGAAGGAGAAGTGGGAGGGAAACCCTCTCTTCCTGCCTGGGAGGTCTGGCATATCCAGTTATTGTGACTACTGCACAACCCTGCTCAGCACTTTTCTAAAATGCCACTTTCAACGCATTGCTGACTCACTAAATCCCGTCAACAACTCTTGACCTACAGCACCCTCACCCACTCCACAGCATTGCGGAGCCTGTGTCACTGTCGCCTGTTATGGCCATTGACCTTTCTTCATGCACTGAGCATCATGGAGGCCCATGCTGCGCAAACCGTGAACTCCACCGTGATCTGTTCTCTGGCCTCACGACTGGGGCCCTGAGGCGAGGTGCCATGCTGCAGGCTCTCCTGTGAGCGCCTAGCCCCTGCACTGCGTTTCTCATGCATACTCAAGGACCTTAAATCGTCCTGCCTAGTCCAACAGTAGTTACACGAAGGTATTTACACAATAACTGAGCACAGACAGCAAATCCATTCTGCCACTTGTTTGTTGTGAGTTAATCAGCAGGCTGAAATGTCTCCAGAGAGGAATGCTCCCTCTAACTGGTGCTGCGAGGCACCTGGGAAGCAGCACTCCTCACAGCCAACGTCATTGGACACTTCCTGCTCTAAATACACAGCTGTGGTGCTTTGAAGGTAAAACTATTTTATTTTTTGGCACAAGCTGAATAAAGTTTTCTGTCATATCCTTAAACTCAAATGTCTAATGTGTGAGGTAGAACCGCCCCACTAGTCAGGTGACTGCTTCCTGGCTTCCTCCTCTTCACTTGCCACCTTCCTCCCGACTCCTGGACTGCTCGAGTCTACAGCTGCTTGGCCCTTGCTGCCTTTACACCCCCGGCACTGGCAGTAACCAGACACCGTGAGGCAAGAGGTCAGGAGAGGCCTCTGAGCTGCTGCGGCAGACTCCTGTAAAGGATGGACAGCACAGCACCGGGCTGTGGGTTGGACCTAAGCCCACAAAACCGCAAAGTTATGCCAATGCTTAATCATACTTACCTTTTCCTATGTCTGGACAGAAACCAACATAAGTGACATTAATACCTCGTTGATCAAAAGCCAGGCAACAGAGACCCAAGTCAAGAAAATAACAAAGTAAATAAATAAATTCTGATGCTGATTGTCCTTACATATACATCTGCCAAAAGAATGGCCCCCCCTTTAACATACTTCCAAAATAAGATAAAACCTGTCAAAATAAAAAATACAAGGGCGAGCTTGAATTCAATTATTTAAAAACTCACTAATGTGACACGCCTTGTTTCCAGCTAAGCTCCCTGTCTTACCCAGGAAGGCAGTGGGGCTCCACATGCCCTGTGACAGCATGTGGAGGGGGACACCAGCGCCCCACCACCCTGAGGACCACGTTATCCCACATGTGCAAAACACAAGGACAAGGTGGTCAAAGCTGCACGAAAGGAGCCCAGTGAAGGCGGGGACTACAAGACAGACGGTGTTACCAGAACAGCATTTTCCTCAACTGTCCCTCTCAGAGTATGCCAAGAAGAAAAGTGCTGGCCGGGCCGCGCCCAGCAGGCACAGGGCCGGGAGGGAGCACTCACCGGCCGCTCGATCAGGTCGATGCAGGGCTGCAGGTCCAGGCCGAAGTCGATGAAGTTCCACTCGATGCCCTCGCGCTGGTACTCCTCCTGCTCCAGGATGAACATGGTGTGGTTGAACAGCTGCTGCAGCTTCTCGTTGGTGTAGTTGATGCACAGCTGCTCGAAGGAGTTCAGCTGCGGGTGTTGAGTCATCATCCAATCAGGGGAAAGAAGACAGGGACACTCAGCCATCTAGTTACCCACTTATTCAAAACCATTCATTAGGCATCAGCAATACTACTGAGACTGCTCAATGCGGTGACTACACTAAGGGAGGGCTCGCTCTCTTACACCCGGCCCCCCAACATTGTGAAAAGACAAGAGATGGCTCATGAGACTGCTCAGTGAGTAAAGGTGCTTATAGCCAGGCCTGACAAGTTTAATCACTTAGAACCATGTGGTAGAAAGAGAACTGACTTCTATGTACACACATGTATGTACACATACACACACACACACACAAAGAAAACCAAAAAAAAGGTGAAAATAGATAGCCACACCACATTACCAAACATCTCAGTGCTTATTAGTGAATGATTAACAGAAATAAAAAAAGGAAATAGAAATCGAGGGAGAAGACCGACAATAGGACCCTGAGAGGCAGAGGCAGAGGGAGGGCATCCTGGGTGAGCTGGGAGGGAGCTACAGGCTCCACCTGGCTGTGTCTCACTGTCCTCTTCAGGGTTAGCCGAGTCCACAGTGATGTAAAACACAAACTGAGAACCAGCTTGTGAATTATTGCTGGACGCACAGCCTGAGCCTGACGCGTAGTGTTCCTAGCAGGTGCGAGGCTCCTGCGTGCTTTTCTGTGAAGCTTCTCCTTGTACCAGCCGTCTAACCTTAGTCAGTATCAAGCGTGACGCTGCCCTGACACTCTTCTCTCACTGCTGCCGTCACCCTGTCTCTCTGTGAATGCCGCCCATTTCCCACTGTCCTGCATTTATAAGTTTTGTTGTTGCTGTTTTAAGGAGATTGAAAACTATCTAGTTCTCTGAAAATTCCCAGATGTGTGGGATGCCAAGCATTAAAACCCATCCTCACGCTCTTTGGGTGTGTCTCCACAGGATGCAGGCGCACCCTGTCATATACCCCATCTCAAATTGCTCCTCTGGACCCACTGGGTGAAGGCACCTTCACTCTTGTCCATTACACTGGCCTCCTCAGTGTGGCGCTACTTCTTCTTCATCTGTCCTCCTCTTCCTTTGGTCAACTCATCTAGACACAGTGACTTTCCAGCCACTTAACCTTTGATGAACACTCTTCCTTACAGAACCACAGGACTCTCTACCCAGAAACTCGGCACTCACACCCCATCTCCCCCCCCCCCCCACGCTCTCTCTCTCTCACACAGACACCCTGTCACCACTGCAGGGACTCCCCCTGAGCACAGCCTCAGATGCCTCCCCGCTCTCTTTTCACTGCTGTGCACAGATCTGTGCAGCGACCGGTTACTTGTTGCCCGCTGTCTGACTGTGCACTTGCTCCCTTCTGACCGTCTGGCACTGATGCGCACACTAAATGGACCTCAACATTTGTTAAAAGAACGGACAAAACGGAAAAGGAGCAGGAGGGAGGGAGGTCAGGAATTACCTCAAAGATTTCAAACCCAGCAATATCCAGGATCCCAATGAAAGACGCCCCCTGGCGTTTGGTCCTATCCAGCGCTTTATTGATGCGGTGAACGAGCCAGCGAAACAACCGCTCATAGGTAGCCTTTGCCAACGCTTCCACCGCAAAATCTGCCTGTAATTAGAGACCATCAGCCTCTTATCCAGGAAGCAGTCTCAACAAAACATTAGTAGTTGCAATATGGAACTCAATGCTACACAGAACTCAAACACTTGAAATGGCATTTACTGCTCAAGTACATCTCAATGCACGTTACATACCCACAGAGGCGATAGTGCACCTGATGAGAACCGTGGCCCGTGACTTCAGGGCTGCGCAAAGCCCTCCCAGGCCTCAGAGCCTGGGACAGCTGCATTTGTCTTATCAGCCTGGTTTCTTGGAAGTTTGCACCTACTAACCTTCTTGATCAAAGCTATTAATGCCCTTAAAACCATCACAACTGAACAGTAAGTGTCGCCCCTCTATTCTTGCTGCTATACCAGCCAGTAAAGAGTTCAGGGTGACCTTTGTTTTATTTGGCTGCTACAAAATGCAACATTTGTCTGTCAAATTATCTATTAGCTAGGAGGGAGACAACTGAGATGACATTTCAGATTTACTTACAAAGATGAACTTAAAATTCCTTGGGGGGGAGAAAAAGTAAATCACCACTGGAAAGCCAAAATTCACTTATTTCAAGATGATTCTGCATGTTCTTACTAACTCAGTTCAGTACGTGTCAAGCAGAAGGTTAAACAGCCACAGCCTATCATTTCAACACATCTGTAACAACTGCCACCACTGGACTCACCTGCTCTTTGGTCTGGGCTTTCTGTACGTAGTCTCGGCCAACCTTGATCCGGGGGGTGAGGATAGCCCGCGTGAACTCCATCACGTTCATCCCAAGCAGGTGGCAGAGTTTCTGTGCAACTGAAATGTAAAGGTGTCCTAAATGCTCTATTTCCACTTGGGATCCAATCATGGCATTAAACAATGGAAAACTCCAGACTTGAAGTGTGACAAAACTTTAAAAGTCTGGTGAAAATACTTTCTATTCTGGGCCAACATACATCCAGTGAAACAGCAAGCCTCTGCCCTCCTGGCCTTTGAGAAGAGTGACCCTTGTCCACCCTTGGGTTATTTCAAGACCCAAACTGTACATGTGTACCTTAAACCTTACATCACCCCACTAGGATGGATGTGACCGGGTGAGAGGCACACGGCGGACGGACCCCTTCTGCTAAACTATGTGATTGGGTTGTGTGTGAAAGGGTCCTAGTGCACAAAAGCTCTAGGAAGACGGTCCATTGCCTGGTCAAGAAATGGTGACCACGATCCAGCTATGGTGGGGCATGCCTTTAGTCCCGGCACTCAGAAGCAGAGGCAAATGGATCTCTAGGAGTTCGAGGCCAGCCTGGTCTACATAGTGAGTTCTAGAACAGCCAAGGCTACACAGAGAAACCCTGCTTCAAAAATAAAACAAAAAACAGCGACCATGATACGGGAGGAGAGCCATTCCCTCAGGGGTCGCACAGAAATAAGCTTTAAGAAACCTCAAATGGGTTACCAAAAAAGGGCTATTTTTTGGGTCTGTGTTCATGTGTGTACATGTGTGCACATGCACATGGGAGCTACAGGGCATCCTTGAGTGGTGTTACTCAGGTGGCACCCACCTTACTTTTGGGACAGGACCTCTCACTGGCCCAGCATTTCCTGACTAGGCGGGGCTGGCAGGACAGGAGCCTCAGGGACCTGCCCACATCCATCCTCTTAGCTACAAGTATGTGACCCACACCTGACTTTATGTCAGCATTCATTGGCCATAGCGCACTGTGGACACCTGTGAAACCTCCTAGGCAACAGAGGTGCCTCACTTCCCTTCAGACACAATCAGACAGCCCCCAATACCTGCAACCACACCCCCCCTCTTGGTGGCAACTTTTATTCCTGACCAGTGATTTTTGTTTTATATTTTGTTTTTTGAGACAGGGTTTCTCTGTGTAGCTCTGGCTATTCTGGAGCTTGATCAATAGACCAGGCTAGCCTTGAACTCAAAGATCTGACTGCCTCTGCCTCCTGAGTGCTGGGATTAAAAGTATGCCCCACCACCTGGCCATGACCAGTGTTTATTTAAGTCCATTTAACATTTAGTAACAGAAATTTTTCATATTTAAAAAAAAAACTGTCTATCTTTCCAATGGGTGTGGCACACAGCAGCCCTGCCCTCAGATGGCCAGCCTGAAGCACAGACTGAGACCCTGTCTCCCCCACCCCTCACCCCCCAAACAAGAAAAAGCAGAGCTCGCTAGGTTACCTGTGTTTTCAGGCATGGAAGCCTGATCAGTGTTTCTCTCCTTTTTGAAAGAGATGTTTCCAAACTGCAGCACCGAAGACACGACTTTAAGCATTGCTTTATATTGATAAAAAGAAAAGAAAATTTCATCAAAACGAGGTGGGGACATATCCTAACTTATCTGGTGCTAAAAGCCGGCGTCGTGTAACTTTCAGGTAAATCTTCAGAGTTTTATAAAGGCAGTTCTCACTAGCTTCCCAGCTCCCCAGTCCCCACGAGCCCCAACAGTGCTGAGCCCACGTACAGAGGACCTCGTCGTGAGAGAAGCCCATTATGTGCATCGCTTCCATGGTCTCCTGAAAATTATCCTTGTCTTGCTGTCCGGGAATAGGAATGTAGCCATTGGAGAGGAATCTGTAGTTATTAAAACCTTCGAGGAGTAAGTCAGCTAAAAGGAAATACAACAGGGTAAATTTAATTCATACTCATCAACAGATGGAAAGACTGCCTATAGAGCCCAAGAATGCAGAGCAGGCGTGCCACCTAAGCCAACGTGGCACACGGCTCCTTGTTAGTTCATATAACACGTAAGCACACAGTTTCCCAGTATTTGTTTCTTTCTTTTAAAAAAAAATATTTTATTAATTTATTCATATTACATCTCAATGGTTATCCCATCCCCAGTATTTGTTTCAATGAAGGAAAAGAAGATGTGAGTGTGTTAACACACCCCCACGGGTTTCATTTGTTTTGCTTAGTGATTTGTACACTTTTTTATTTGAAATGGGGTGAGAAACAAGTAAAAACTCCAAATTTAAATATCTCACCATCATTTGAATGAAAGCTTTGAAACTCTTATTCTGTATTTTTACCTCAGCAGGTAGCTTACAGCAATGCTTCAGAGGAGTACAGACCGCTTCCATGAACATAAGATCTGGACGGCAGGTGGGCAGGACACCTGAGCCTGTCCAGCCCTCAACTACGTGCTGCCTCAGGCCAGCGCTGATGCTGGGGCTTGAGCAGAGCACCTGGTGCATGCGACACACACGCTCTACCTCAGAGCCAGCCCAGCCCCCCAAGACAGTCTGCTATTAGAGACAGGCAACAGGTCATATCACGACGGAGCTTAGGGAAACCACCAGAAGCTGCTCAGACTACAGCGCCGTGCAATAAACTCAATGGCGCACAAGAGGTTTCTCACTGGCGGCAGATGAGAGGGCGGGGCTGCTAACGCCCCGCCCCTGCCCCGCCCCTGCTGTCCTCGGAGCTGGCTCTCTTGCAGTCTGAGAGTTTTCACAGATCACTCCTTTCCCCAATTCTTAACTACGTCACCTTGAACTTCTGTTTGCTTCCCCTACACCTTCTTTCATCACTTTGAAAGTCCTTTGATGAATTCCCATGAGAGAGTCTTCAAATGAAAGCCTCAGAGTCTTATTCTCCTCAAATGTTTCATCTTGAGTAGTTGATCTTTTTTTTTTTTTAAACAATTCTGTTTGTTGTGGAGTTTTTACTCCTTGCAGGTTTCTTAATTTCTAGTATATATATTAACTTTGCAGAAACACTGAACTTAGGACTTAATGATACTTTCTCTCAATATTTCTGAGTCAGCAAAATCTTGCTCAGCTAGAGCCAGGGTCTCGCTGTGTAGCCCTGGCTGGTCTGGGACTGGAGCCAGGGTCTCGCTGTGTGGCCCTGGGTGGTCTGGGACTGGAGGCAGGGTCTCACTGTGTGGCCCTGGGTGGTCTGGGACTGGAGCCAGGGTCTTGCTGTGTAGCCCTGGCTGGTCTGGGACTTGAGATAAACCAGACTGGCTTGTGCCTCTGCCTCCTGAGTGCTGAGGTGAGACCATGCTTGGGTTTAAGTTCTTTTTCAAATTAAATTTATTTTTCTGAAATTTTTTACTTTCTACTTTGCCCGGCTTTAAGTTTCCATCCTTGTGACTCACACCAATAAACAAATATCCACATTTACTCATTCTAGTACTAGTGCAAATAGTTGTAAACCAGAGAATAAGGGCTTTTATTCTACACTTTATAAAGTAAATTAATTTTTTTTTACATTTCCATTATAAATGTTAGGGCAGGACCATACAAAGACAGACCTTAAGACAGGGTCTCTTTATGTATCCCTGGCTGTCCTAAACTCTATGTAAACCAGGTTGGTCTTGAAGGCAGAGATCTGCTGGCCTCTGCCTCCCAACTGATAGAATTAAAGGTATGTGCCACCATGTCCGACTCTAATTTTATTTAAAGAAAATCTCAAAATCTAATATACCAAAACTCACACGCCTGCCTCTTAAGTTCAAATGTCAAAAAGATGAACGCAGAAGAGCGAAGAAGCCGTCTACTTACACTTCAGGTGCTCCCCTGCTCCAGACAGCAACTGGTAGAAGATATGAAATGTACGCTCATCTTTAGCTTGACGAACAGCACGAGACTTTTCCAGAAGGTCTGAGCAGAGGTGGTCAAGGATATAATAACAAAGGTCCTTGTGCAATGTCCACACACAACTTCCTTTCTTGGCTATATGTCAGCTTTGTTATAGGGAAACATTCTAAACAACTGTGCTTTGTATGAGAAAAAAAATCCAGCTTATGCCTCTTATTAATTTTCTAGACTCACTGGGCTGGGAGGGAACTGAACACATCACAGGTGTGGCTGTCCCACCCACCACACAGTACTGTGGACCATGTTAAAAGGACACAGAACGACACACAAGTGAAGAAAGTGCAGTTGCCTAAGGTAGGAGCTACAGATCTCCAGAATATCACAGGTTTGTAAATAAGGAACAGACGCAGAATGAGCCGGAGGGGACAGTTAACAAACGGTGGAGCTAAGATAAAGACTCGGCAGTGTTATTTTTCTCATGTGGCACAGTCTGGACAAAAGCCACTCAAGGGCGGGAGAGCTGTCTGGGCTCACAGTTTAAGTCCATCGTGGTGGGGACAACATGGCGGCAGGTGCATGAAGCAGGTGGTCACACGGCATCCAGTCAGGAAACAGAAATGAGTGCTAGTCCTCAGCTTGGTTTCCCCTGTTAGCTCCAGGACCTCTGGTCATGGATGGCCTGTGCACTTTCACTCGGCACAGACAATCCCTACACAGTACAGACCCCACAGTCCTTTCTACGGGGATCCTAAGTCCCACTGAGCAGACAGTCAAGACTGACCATCACCACGTGACCCCAACCACGCGTGTCTGACCGGTCTGCTGCTGATACAGCACCCTGGTCAAAAACCTGTGCATGAGCTGGGTGCCTGCCCTGGAGACTTTGCTCTTGGGGTTCTTCTCCCGAGTGCTTTGACAACCGTTGCTACACTGACCACTGCCCTTCCGTTCCCTGCACCCAAGAGGGAGAGAGCACAGCCGAAAGCAGGAAGCCATGCACAGGCCTGACCTTCCGGGGGGGCAAAACTTCGCAGAAGCAGCACCTGAAGTTCAGACAAAGCACACCCTCCTGTGACCTCGGGCTCAGGGTGAGGCTCGCTGGGACCTCCTCAGTATCAGCGCTGCCGTAGTCTGTGGGGCCCCAGGCACATTGGATGCTCATGGACTGTTTTATTGCTTTGCAAACTGATAGTCTCTTCTGGGGGTACACCCTTCCTGGGACTACCAATGAATTTTGTATGTGTGACATAGCCTAAATTCTAAGTGAGACTGGCCCTTAGTTCTCAGCAATTTGGTTAAAAAAGAGTCTGAGGAAAGATGTTATTAACAGACTAGTATGAACTGAGGGAAATGATAAACTCACTGCGCCATCACCCCAGCCCGGCTTTGAAGGTATAAAATTCTACTCTTAACAGGAACATTTCCACCTAGCCTTCATCTATAGCAAATGAATTTCTATCACTGCAGTTTATTTATGATCTCACAATTATTTATTTACTATCTCACTAATCAAACAGGAACTGTGTGTGTGTCAGGGTCAAATCTAGGGCTAAGCAAATACTTTGAGCTATCTTCCCAGTCCCTCTAAATTTGTTTCATATATTCCTATTACTCTTTCCAGCTACTCTATACAATGACATTTCTTAGGAATATTCTATGTATCTGACATGCTGTTTTTGTCCTCACTTTATTAACATAAACTGAAATTTCATTAACTCCTTAATTCCATAGGTTTGCCTCATGAGCAGAGGTACAGCCTAGGAGCACCCTAAGAATACGGTAAGCAGTGAGCAAACAGCCCAGCTGCCCAGGCTCACAGCACAGGGTGTGAGGCTCCCCACACTCAGGCCCACAGCCCTGTGGCTGGTTTTATGAACACACGGGGACCTGAGTGAGTTTATGAGCACCACGTGCATGCGGGTGCCCCGTGGAAGACAGGAATCTGCATGGATCTCCTGGAAATGGGGTGACATGCAGTAGTGAGCTCTCTAGCTGGGCATCAAACCAGTGACCCTGCAAGAGCAGCAGGTGTGAGCTGTTAACTGCTGAGCCGCCTTTCCAGCCTTTGTGGCCCTTTTTTTGAAAACAACAACAAAAATATCCGTGCCATTTTGGAGCTGAGAACCCGTAACTGAAAGTACCTGCATGTGTCCCAGCTTCCCTCACCTTCTCCCACCTGGTATGGTATCATGGGTGACCCTTAAGGCTGCAGGAAAATCTACAGTTACTTTGGACTCAACTGTGAAAAAGGATACATGTTTCAATGTTGGCCCCAACAATGTAGCCAGTTACATCAAAGTTGATCCGAATAAACTTGCCCTGAAAATAAAGAGAAAAACTGAAGATAAATAAGGACACAGAGGAGCAGATCCACTTACCTTGAATACCAAAGAGAGCCTGACCAGCAGCAAAGGTTAGCAGAAGGGAGACCACTGTCCTAGCCTGCACCGTAACAAAGCTGGCAGCTGACGCTGACAGGCGGATCAATAAAGCGCCCACTGCTCAGAGGGCAGCTTGGTCCCTGGCACAACTCCATGTCAGGGGCCTGGCAGCCTGCTCCAGCTTCCCCGGGTGCCATGCATTCGGCACACACTCGCAAATGTGCACACGCACACACATAAATGAAAAAATAAAAAAAAGTAAAATCTTAAAAGAAAAGGGGGTGGGGTGGGGAGTGCGTAGGAATTAACCCCAGCCACTTAGAACTTGAAGGCTTTTCTAAGTAGTGTGTGTGAGGCAGGAGGCATCTCAGAGGCCCACCACAGCTAGCTGGACTCCAACCATTAGCTTTTTGAAATTTTAAATAGCAGAGATTTTGTAGGAAAATAGAAATCCATTAAAAAGTGGAGAGTGAGGGAATATGAAGAGACACATAAAGGTAGCAAAGCAGAGTTATTCCTTCTAAAATGCTGAACTTTTAAAAAATTTATTTATGAAGTATACAGTGCTCTGTCTGCATGTATGTACACCTGCAGGCCAGAAGAGGACACCAGATCTCATTATAGATGGTTGTGAGCCACCATGTGGTTGCTGGGAATTGAACTCGAGACCTCTGGAAGAGCAGGCGGCGCTCTTAACGACTGAGCCATCTCTCCAGCCCAAAATGCTGAATGTTTTATAAATGCTAAACACCTTGACTCTCTTATATGCCCTTGGGAGAGAAAAGGCTGGGCGACGGCTCAGTGACACAGTGCTGGCAGAGCAGCAAGCCCCAACATTCCTGCCACAGACAAAGGAGAAAGAGAAATCAGTAACTGTCCCATAATTCTTTGATAGTTATTACAAACTGGTCAAGACAGCTGAAAAACAAGAAAGGGGAGACAAGGATAAACCTGATTGTCGCTTACTCTATAAGACATAAAAGGCCAAATCAAACACTTCACACACAGGACCATGCACGGAGCCCGAGAAGGTCTCATTCTGGAACTAATACTCGTCATAAGGCCTCAGCAGTCACTCTCCAAGGGAGCTGTGCTCCTGAGCCGGGGGGTGGGGAGTGGGTGTTGGGGGGGGGGGACCTGGGACTAGCTGCCACCTGTTCGCTGTGAGCCTTATTACATACATTTACACACAAGATACTTCCCGTTTTTCCACTTGTTCCTTGAAAGTTTAAAGTAGGCCACAGAAAAGGTATCTAAGCCTTCGGTCACACCCTTTTACATACTGAGAAACAGGCTGCGGTGGTTTGAGAGAGACTGGCCCCACAGGCATACATCTCTCTGCAGGACTGTTTCAAAGAGTTAGGAGGTATGGCCTTGTTGGAAGAGCGGCGTCACTGGGGCTGGGCTCTGCGGTTTCAAATGCCCACACCAGGGCCAGTCTTAGTCGCGCTCTCTGCTTCCAACCTGGCAGTCACATGTGCACTCCCAAGCTCCCGCTCTAGTGCCTGCCTGCCTGCCGCCTCGCTCCCCTCCACGACACAACTGTTGTGTGGACTAAGCCTCTGAAACTGTGAATCCGCGTGGAAATGCTATTTTCTATAAGCTGCCTTGGTCATGGTGTTTCCTCACAGTAATGGAAAAATAACTAAGACACAGGCCAACTTAAAGATGCAATAGTCCAGCTGGGCGTGGTGGCGCACGCCTTTAATCCCAGCACTCGGGAGGCAGAGGTAGGCAGATCGCTGTGAGTTCGAGGCCAGCCTGGTCTACAAAGTGAGTCCAGGACGGCCAAGGCTACACAGAGAGACCCTGTCTCGAAAAACAAAAAAACAAAACAAAAAAAAGATGCAATAGTCACTACAGTAGTCTCTCAGGCAATCCCATCTTTTAAATTTTATTTATTTGTATATGTATGTGTCTACATGGGTTTATGTTTACTACCTGTGTGCAGGAGTCCAGAGAGGCCAGGAGAAGTTGTCGGATCCCCAGGTGGGTGCTAGGAACCCAACTCAGTTCCTTTGGAAAAATAGCAAGTGCTCTTAAGCATGAACTATCTTCCCAGCCTCCAGCCCCAATATCCTTATCATCTTAAGCTTCGGGGGCGGGACGCTGCCTTGAACGTGGGGGTCTTGAGCATGCTAGGCAAGCATGTTGTCACCGCCTGGGCTGCACCCCCAACCGTTATTTTCATCTTTGTAGTATAGCTGCTAATACTTATAAAACAACAGTCTGATTCTTTGGATGATGAAACAGCACAATGTTTTAACATGGAATGAAGATATCATGAATACTCCATCTGTTTCTAAGATTTAGAAAACAGCGCAGTGGATCCATATGGTAATTACAAGACAGTGCATCTTATTCCATTTAAAGATAAGTTTATTTTGTCTTTGTTCCTGAGATGAACCCCAACACCCCCCCAAAAAAAGAATAAAGTTAAACCATTATTCCATATGGATAGTTACTGTTCAAAAAAAAAAAAAAAACCCAAACTAAAATTGGGTCCTGATGTTATAAAAGTGGGTTAAAATTCTCCATAAATTTTAAACAGCTGTTCCATCCATACGATACTCACTGAGTTAATTAAGAACTGCTATTTTAAGAGACAGTAGCAAAAGACAGTTTATTCCAAGGCTACAAAGCACACATTGCCAGAGCTGAAGCACGTAGCTCTCAAGCCCCCTGGCTCACTGCCACAGGAAGGCTCCTAAAACCATCGGTGTCGCCCAATTCCTAAGCACAGCGGTCACCAACGTGTGCAACTTCTTCACTGAGTGTGTCCCAGTATACTGCCTTACTGAACTGCCACGTGGTTCAGCTACACCAGGCCTGGGTGTGTACGCAGAGGAAATGAACTCAAGAGTACAGGGGACACCTTCGTACCCATGGCTGTCACAGCAGTGTTCACAAGGTCAAGATGTGGCACCAGCCTAGGTGCCTGTCAACAGGTGGCCTGCATACTGTATGCGTGTACAGAATATATGTAATCTGTATATCAATCATACAAAGGGGTTTATTCAAGCAGAAAGAAGAATGAAATCATGACATTTTCAGGACAATGGTGGACAGCACTGGAGGGTAAAAATGAGTAGTTTAAAAAGACAAATTAAAAGAAAGATTTATTTCTTTGTTTTATGTGTATGTGTGCTCTATCAGCATGCACACCTGCAAGCCAGAAGGCAGATCAGATCCCAAGGACAGATGGTTGGGAGCCACCATGCAGTGGCTGGGAATCGAATTCAGGATCTCTGGAAGGGCAGACACTGCTCTTAACTGCTGAGCCATGGCTTCCGGGCCAAGATGATAGATTTTTAGGAAGAAGAAATGGGTGGCTGGGGAAAGGATGGCAGAGTCCAAAGAGAAATGGAAGAAAACTCAGGTTTGGCTTTCATAGTTGTTAATCTACAAGTGAATGCTCTGAAATAACTTAGCTATGTGGCTCCCTGCTTGGATAAACGCTCCCGTCTCCTCATTAGCTCCCTAGCTCGGTTTTCTTTCCTACCTGGGTCCACAGTAACCCTAGGTGTTACAGTGTGGACCAGAGAAAGATCCTTGGAGCAAATAAAAAGAACCAACCAAAGAGTCAGAAAAGGGGCTCCAGCGAGGCCAGGGCCTGAAGGAAGCAAAGGGCCCGGCCGGCCTCGCCTCCTCCTGCTGTCTCTACACCACCCTCAAGAGAAACCAGCATTCCTAAATGCAAGGTTCTAGAGTAGTTTCTTCCCCAAAACATAAAACAGCAATTTCTTAAGGTTGACAAACTACTACTCTTAAATGGAATTCATGCAGATTATTTTACAAGATGGAGACAAAGATTCTAATATAAGGTGAAATTTCAACACTTGAAAAACATCTTACTGCCGGGCGTGGTGGCGCACGCCTTTAATCCCAGCACTTGGGAGGCAGAGGCAGGTGGATCTGTGAGTTCGAGGCGAGCCTGGTCTACAAAACAAGTCCAGGACAGCTAAGGCTACACAGAGAAACCCTGTCTTGAAAAACCAAAACCAAAACAAAAGCAAAAAGAAAGAAAGAAAAGAAAAAAGAAAACCATTTTACTGAATTATCTTCAAATAACCCAAAACCTTAAATTTCAGTGTTAAATCCTTAACACTGAATGTCCTGGCAAATTAGTAAAAAAGCAGGCAGAGGATGTGCTGTCATGCCAGGCGAGGTGGCCAGGAACACAGGTGCATGAGTGATGACATTTGCCTTTGGGGGTAAAAAGGGGACGGAATCTGTAAGTTAGAAAAGCCTTACACACACACACACACACACACACTCTAGTGAAACACAAATCCAGACTGAACTGAGAAACAAGAGTGAGTTCTCTAGCTCTTAAATATTATGTGAAGAAATCCATGCTAAACAAACTCCATATCTGATGTCACAAATCTCAGGTTATGGTCCTCAGAATGTTCAAGCAGGATCTCACCAATAAAAAGGCCACAAATATGACCACACACTGCATAGTAGTCACAGCCACACTGTGCGGTGGACAGCACTCACAGCTGTGCTTGGCTGCACATGGCCTGCTGGGAATGCCTGTTCATGGTGGTCTGCGAGAAGCACTTTCCCTCAGCTTAAGGCCTATACAGAGGCTTTAGAATGCTGTGCAGCAAGCCGGAACTACACCCAGCCTTAAAATACAAGCTGGTTAGAAATTCCATTTTAACAGGACAAACTGGATATTGCCTGTTTTAATTTTATAATGAAAAAAATTATTGTTTTTTCGTTTTGTTTTTCAAGACAGAGTTTTTCTGTGTAGCCCTGGCTGTCTTGGACTCATTCTGCATACCAGGCTGGCCTCGAACTCACGGAGATCCACCTGTCTCTGCTTCCCTGAAGAAAATTTAATTATCATTTAATATTTGTTCTGAATTAAAAAATAGTTCTGGAGTAGCTAAAAGCATCTGGAGTAATTAGGTGTAATGAATTATTAGTTAGCAGCTACTATAGGGTAAAGGCAGGTTCATTTTATACTCTGCATTTCCCCTTCCTAGCTTGGCACCTAATACTGTTAAATATGAGCCATGCTTTACTTTAAACACTTGAGCAAAAATCTTTTTTTTTTTTTTTTTTTTTTTTTTTTGGTTTTTCGAGACAGGGTCTTTCTGTGTTAGCCTTGGCTGTCCTGGACTCACTTTGTAGACCAGGCTGGCCTCGAACTCACAGCAATCCGCCCGCCTCTGCCTCCCGAGTGCTGGGATTAAAGGCGTGCGCCACCACGCCCGGCTTGAGCAAAAATCTTAATGTGTATGAACTCCGTTTTAAGTTCCATCCTGGAGGCAGCCATTCTCCTTAGCTGAGGAGGCCGTTGGAGGAGTCGAGGCCTTTAATCCAGAGGCCAGGTGGCCACCTCAGGGTCCAATTACCCTAATCTCCAGAAGCTCTGCTGCTACTAAAATGAGTTTACATGTGAAGTAAGTGGCCTGTGACTGGATGGATGGATGGATGGATGGATGGATGGATGGACGGACGGACGGTAGACATCACAAGGTCAACGTGAGTAGTGTGCGGGATACGGGATGCCCTGACCAGCAACACACACTCTTTCCACCTGGGCATGAAGCAGCCACTGGGCACTCCAGAGGGCCTGGCTCTCAAAGGGCGGATGTGCACGCAGTGCTGCTCTGGGGTGCTGGCTGATGGCACAGACTGTCACATCCAATTCTGTCACCTGAGCTACAGCAGGTTGACCTTTCAGGTTTTGGTCAGAGGGCTTAGGGGCTTTAATGTTGTAGCACATATGTGACACCTGTGACTTGATGTCAGGACGATCAGGGACCAGATCGAGGCGGCTCTGGCGCCTTACCTGGCTCTAAGTGCTGGAGGCTAATTATCTACCTCGGGGCACAGCAGAGCTACATGGCTAAACTGGCTCAGGTTGGTTTGACAGCAGAACACAATTAATGAAGAAATACAGCATGCATGCAAATAGCTTCCTGAGCAATCTGAGCAGCTTCAAACAAATGGCTCAAGTCCTGTTGCTAGTTTCGCTGTGACGGCCACTGCCCATAAGCCGCCTCCATCTGGAACGCATTCTGCTTCTCATAAACAGAACTGGACTGCGATAATGATTTTCAGACGGCAATGCTCTCCTGAAGAATCCCTTAACACGAACCACATGCCAGCATCTTCAGAAGAAAAGATATCTTCAGGAAATTAGCTGGCTAGATCAGATCAAAGAAACGGAACCAAATGGCTTCTAAAGCTCAGAGGCTACGGTTTCAAGCATCTTCCCTGCAAGCACGTGGCTTGAAACAAGGATGGCACGAACTCCTCCTCCTCGCTCAGCATCGCACCACATGGTTCAGGATGACACCCACCCCAACCCGAGGTCTGTCGTCCACGGAGCCACGTGCCTCCCTCCCACCTAACTCCAACCCACACGTAAGGCACAGTGAGCAACTGTACATGGTACGACATGTCACTGAGGATATTAATGTTTAAGCCAAAATAAAGGAGTCCGACTGGGCAGGATCTAGTTTGCCCAGTGGGACATTCCCCAGTCTCACAGTGTAAGTGGCATGTAGGGCATTTTGATGAACTGCATCCTGTAACATGTCTACTTACATCGTGAGGTGCGACGCTGGAACCAAGTGCACAGCGGGGACAAGGCAGACATGGTTGCTCCTGGCTGAGCGCTCACATTCTCAGGGGAGGGACAGCAATCAAAGTAATTGGCTACTGGCTGTGGGAAGACTGGGCGTAAGCACTGACTGCCATAAGCTGTCCTCAGATGGTGTCAGGCAGGTGGGGGGCAGGGAGAAATGTGGTCCTATCTCAAAAACAGTCAGGAGGTTTCACTGCCACCTGGGACACAGGCCAGGATGAATGATCTCAATTCCCAGCTGTTTTGACTTCCCAGGTTTTTGTTGTTTTTATTTCGCTTTAATGAGCTTAAGTAGCTTTTTTATACCATTCAATTTATTGATATAAGACATAATGGAACAAATCCTGAAAGAAGAAAACTTTCCATTTAAAGTATGTTAAACCATAGAGATCTACAAGACACAGATACCACTTGAGCAGCACAATTGCTTGGCAAAGAAGAGATGTTTAATAATTAATTGAATCACACAATAAACCAATACCCAAATTTAATTTAAAATTAATTTACAATTAAAATTTAATTTAAAAATCATCCCTGGTCCCTGAGAACCAAAGGCAGCAGGCACAAAGGAATCTGGAAAGGACAGCTTAACTGCATAGTACTCCGTGAAGTTACAAAATCATCTCTTACAAAACTACTAAAACCAGACACCTGTTTTAGTGTCATGTAGCTAACCCTTATATTAGCAGAAAGCTGCAAAACCATTTCTAAGAAGCAAATGAACAAAGAAAAGTCCCCAGCACTGTACAGAAAGGGAGAAACTGGAAAAACGTCTTTGCTTTTTGGTAAACAGAGTCAGATCTAAGGTACAGCCTTAATCACCGAGGCAGGAGCTGGCGGGCAGGCACTGAGCAGAGGCCAGAGCAAAGCTCAACTTTCTTCTGCTTGCCCACGCCCACCTTCCATGGGAGGAAGGCATTCAGCGAGCTGAATCAAGAAAATGCCTGCAGACACGCCCACAGGCCAGTCTAAGGGGCAGTTCCTCTTGCCTCTCCCCAATTGACAAAAACCAACCAGCACTCGAGCTCATATACTTTGCAAATAAAGTGCAGAACTGTTAAGCTTACTTAGAGCTATAATTTGAATGCACAGTCAAGAGCAGAAGTTTGCAGCTTCAGCATAACTGACATTTGGGGCCAGGCAGTTTTGTTGTGGGAATGGCCCTGGGTATTACTGCATCTTGGCATCTCTGACCTCGACCCAACAGATACCAACAGCCATGCCAATACCCGTCCCAGTGGCTGAATGTCTCCTGGGGAGAGGAGTGCTGAGGCTGCAGAGGGCTCCACAGGGGCTGCTCTTCCAGGTTTGATTCCTGGCACCGACCAGGCAGCTCACGCCTGTAACTCACTCCAGTCCTCGGGAATCCACCCCCGCACCTCTGGCCTCCGTAGGCAGCAGCTACAGACACATGGTACATACTTACAAAATTGGGGTGGGGGGAGCCAGGTGTCGCTGGTCCTCACTACTTTGTGGGGTCTTCTTTACCTCCCCCCCCCATTTCACTCCCTATCACTGGAGAGGAGAAAGAGGACAGAGGGAGGGGGTGGGGCGGGAGTTGAATCTAGTTTCTTTCTTTGCGTGTGGCTCGTCCTTGCTACTTTGTGGTTCTTCTTTTTCTTACCCTTTACCCCCCCCCCCCCACCGCCCGGATTCATCCTCTATCATTAGATTTGAGAGAAAGGAGGACAGAGAAGGGACGGGGGAGAAAGAAGGGGGGAGGGGGTGGGGTAAGGGGAGGAGGGCGGGGGAGAGGGGGCTCCTTGAATCTAATTTCTTTCTTCTTGTAACAAACTGCAACCAACCCCCGCTGTCTGTGCTCTAGTATTTATATACCCTCTGAAAAGGTCCCAGAATTCCAAACGTCACACAGTCACAGAAACTATCTACAGCTGCCAGAGCACGAGGCAAATCAGAGTCAGCTCCTGTGGACAGTGTGAAGCTGACCCATAGCCCCACACCTGGGATGAAAAGGAAAGCCTATCTGTGGTTTGTTTTTTGTTTTTTTTGAGACAGGGTTTCTCTGTGTTAGCCTTGGCTGTCCTGCACTTGCTTTGTAGACCAGGCTGGCCTTGAACTCACAGCAATCAGCCTGCCTCTGCCTCCTGAGTGCTGGCATTAAAGGCCTGCGTCACCACACACCGCCCGCATATTTGTGTTTTAAAGAAATCAAAATTCCAAAATTGTTACAACTGCCAGCTAGTGGTAGCACACGCCTTTAATCCCAGCACTCAGTGGGCAGCAGATCCTGAATTTGAGGCCAGCTTGGTCTACAGAATAAGTTTCAGAACAGCCAGGGCTACACAGAGAAACTGTGTCATGAGAAAACAAAAAACAAAACAAAGCCCCAAACAAAAACCCACAACTAAATTAAAATATAAAAATAAAATGTAAAAAAGGGTAATGTTAGTTATGCGTCAGAGCCCACTATATGCCAACAAGGAAGGAGGGCCTCTAAGGATTTGGGGTAGCCAGACTGTAAGATGGCTGGGTCACACGCGTCACACCCGGTCACAGTTCCCTCCCATAGTGTCCCTTCCAAGGCGGGACGATAAAAGACACTGAGCAGTCCCTGCCTTCCCTCTCAGGGGAAATGGCCACCATGCAGTGAGAATGCTTAGGCAGCTCCAAAGAGGCTCAGCGGCTG
Organism: Acomys minous; assembly: GCF_964271855.1. Lineage (NCBI taxonomy): Eukaryota > Metazoa > Chordata > Mammalia > Rodentia > Muridae > Acomys > Acomys minous. The sequence goes on from NC_140498.1 coordinate 3,548,500, forward strand.
GGGCCTGAGGCCTTCTGCCACAGCTGCTGGGGCCTGGCGCTTCCTGTCAAAAGCTCCCTGCACCAGCCTGGAGAAGCAGCCTCTAGCCTGTCAGGCCTTCACACGTGGCAGCGCTAACCAACAGTGTCATAATGACAACTTCATGGAGGCACTGAGCCAGAAGCACCCTGCTAAGCTATGACCGAGTTTCCAACACCCAGAGCTTGTGAGATAATGTTTATGTCAGTATCTTCTGGGGTCATTTGCTATAAACAACCAAACGCAAAGGGAGTGGGAAGATGCCCTGGCAGGGGTAAATTCTTACCATGCGGTGACAGCATCACTATGGTATTTACCACCAACAGACATAAATCATGTTTTAGTAGCAACTTCTCTTTTCTAGGCAAAAACAGGACTACCGTGTATCACACAGTTTCTCCTGGATTTGGAGTGTGGTTGGGAGCAGGCGTTGCAGGGGGTGGGGGAGTCTCAAATACCACGAGTAGCTTGATTTATGTGGTAAAATAAAGAATTTTCCATGAAGCTGCACTTGAAAATCTTCATGGAAAAAAAAAAAGTCACACACCAAAACTGTTGCTCCCGTCCCACTAAACACAGGGCTTTTCAGGAGGGAGAGTTTAAGATTCAGCTATGGCAGAGACTTAATGTGGACGGTCCAGGGAAGGCCAGGGCTCTAGCTCAAGACTCCCCAGACCTCTTCTAAGTGCAGCGCAGACACAGCGCAGACAAGCGTCTGAGGAACACAGGCATCCCACCCCACTCTGGACAAACAATGCTGAAGGAATCAGGAAATGAACATTGAATTGAGCAAATCTTCAAACAACAAACAAAACAAAACAAAACAAAACAAGCAAACATCACTATTTCCTACACAGCTGTCTGAGGCTGAGACAGATCAACAGTGGTGCCCTACTTTATGTTAAAGTTCTGGTGTATGGTGGTACACACCTGTAATCCCAGCACTCGAGAGGCAGAGGCAGGTGGATCGCTGTGAGTTCAAGGCCAGCCTGGTCTACAAAGTGAGTTCAGGACAGCCAAGGCTACACAGAGAAACCCTGTCTTGAACTGCCCCCTCTCCCCAAAAAGGAAAAGCGCATTTCTATCATCCTAACACACACAGCTGGAGGCTGTTTACTGGGCCTCTGAACAACTAAACCTGGTCCCTTCCACTAGTCACGAAACCCACGCCACCAATATACACGGACTCCACAGTGCTCCACACTCAATCTTAAAAAGCATGTAGCAATGGCATTATGCTTTCTAAAATGTTCATAAAAGGATGGTTAGAGATAAGATGCCTCTTGTCCTGGTGTTCTTCACTTTCACCAATACTTAGGAGAGAAAAGGAAAAAATAGTCAAATTCGAATAACTTAGGTACAAATAACTGAACGTTAAAGTTTCTTGGATAATAGAACAACAACAACAACAACAAAACAAAACAAAATAAAACACCACAAAACCCTCTCCCCAGTCAAGCTGAGGGGAAAGAGAAGCTATTCAGGACTTAGTGTAGTTGAACAGCTAGGAAAACAAGCTGTAACCCAGGTGTGGTGGCACACGCCGTTAGTCCCAATGCTCTGGAGGCAGAGGTGAGTTCAAAGCCAGCCTGGTCTACAGTGCGAGTCACAGGACAACCAGGGCTACAAGAGAGACCCTGTCTCAAAAAACAAAAGAAAGGAAGTTGTAAACAGAAGTCACACTAGTGAAAAGCATACAGTCCACGTCTCACAGAATAGCTAGTCATAAAAGGGACAACTCAGGGCTGGAGAGATGGCTCAGGGGTTAAGACCACTGGCTACTCTTCCAGAGGTCCTGAGTTCGATTCCCAGCAACCACATGGTGGCTCACAACCATCTATAGTGTGATCTGGTGCCCTCTTCTGGCCTGCAGGTGTACATGCAGGCAGATTTCATATAAGATATAAATAAATCTTAAAAGAGAGAACATGGATGGCTGTCCAAACCTATGTTTCCTTATAAAAAATAAAATAAAAAGGACAACTCATTACACCAAAACCAACCTACACCCACTGATGTGCCAAGTACTCAACACAGACACCGTTTATCTTAGGGTCTCTATTGCTGTGATGAAACCCAGGACCAAAAGCAATTTGGGGAGGAAGGGGTTTGTTTGGCTTATGTATCCCAGGTCACAGTTCATCGAGGGAAGCCAAGGCAGGAACTCACGCAGGGCAGGAAGCTGGAGGCAGGAGCTGATGCAGAGGCCATGGAGGGCGCTGCTTATTGGCTTGCTCAGCCTGCTTTCTTATAGAACCCAGGGACATCAGCGCAGGAGGGGCCCCACTCACAGTGGGCTGGGCCCTCCCACCTCAATCACTAATTAAGAAAATGTCCTACAAGCTGTCCCATAGCACAATCTTATGAAGGCATTTTCTTAATTGAGGCTCTGTCCTCTCAGAGGACTATAGCTTTTATCAAGTCGATAGAAAGCTAGCTAGCACACCAGTATCTATGCAATCCCATAATAGCATGGCTGGCAATGGTAAAGAAGTGAATACAGAGCTCTTATGCAATTACATGTCCACGTAAAAACATATAAAATGAAATACAACTACAGTAATTTAATATGTGGTTACCAGAAGAAACTACATCTATTAACTAGCCTTTCTTAACATCTAAAAAGAAAATCGATTCATTTGCTCACGTCATGGTGGACATTTCATGAGACATCTGAGGAAGTGCAGGGTTTGGGCTTTTCTACTTACAAAGCGAGATGAATTGTCATTTTTCACAGTCTTTGCATTTCCAAATGATTCCAGAATTGGATTCGCTTGTAAGAGCTGCCGTTCAAGTTCCCCCTAAAAGACACCACGCACACACAGACAAATACACACGTTAGTCTCGTGGCTTTGCTTCAGCCCTCGGGGTGAAAACAGGACTACAACGCCCCTCTTCCCGCGCTCTCATCCTGCGGCGGCCCAGCGGCCTCTGCTGGCTCCTCACCCCTGGTTACGGTAATGAGCTCTGACCAGAGAAGGAGGAACGGGCAGATAACAATTTAAACCAGGCAGAAAATAAAAGAGAGCAATAAGTTTTCCTGACGTGAAATGGGGTGGCACTCGTTGGGGTGACACTCTGCAGTTAACTTTCATCCTGCTTTGGGCGGGGAACTGAGGTGGCTGACAAGCCCCACCAGCGGGGTGTGAGTTGCCATCGTCCCTAGTGCTTCCACACGGCATCACCACAGCGTGGACAGGACGACAGCCCCGCGTGAGACCTGGCACAGCTGGCAAGGCACTCAAGTCACTACACGTACAACACGTGGCATAAGGCGTGTTCTAGTCACTCTTTATATGTAAATTTCACAAAAGAGAGGTGGAAGGTGCATGAAGCACCCCAGAAGCTGTGGGAGAGAGCGAGAGCCAGGCCACGAACACTGCAAAGTGATGTTGTGTTTGGGGGATGTAATTTCAGACTTATCTTTTATGATCTACATAAATCTGTTTTCCCCCAAAATCTTATCCCTATACTTTAAATTGCCCACAACATTCTAGACCTAAAGAAAATAAATAAATAGAAACCCCTAGCAAATGTGATTCTCTAAGCAAAAAGAATGAAACATAAAGAGCCTCATGTACTGTTTTAAAACTAGTGGTCATCAAGATGCATGATGCATGTCACTATCAAATCTCAGAACAGGAACACACGCATGCTGGGCCATTACCTCACCACTCACGGATCTGGGGCATCAACAAAGCCAACTGAAGAGCTCACAGTTTCAGCATCCCCTCGGTGGGACTCTGTCACGTGACGCAGTTTGAAGGGCAGGGCAGTGTAAGCAGAGCAGCTGATGTCTACCGGGACTGCCCAAACCCACTAAATTTCCTTAAAAGATGGCTGGAGTCCTGAACTCCGTTTGATTACTGAGAGCTACTATTACTAATGCCTGGTGTGGGCTGGGGATGAGGCTCAGGGGAGCGTGTTGCAGGCTGTGGGGGTGGCAGAGAGGGGGTCAGTTACTGTTCTCTGAGCCATCACTTCCACCAACATGCCTGTGTCTGAGATCTTGCAATGCGGCAGTGCACTGATTTTGTACCAACTGTTTAAGCCTCCAAAGGCTCCTTTTCTCCTCAGTGACCTCTGTGTGCTGTATGGATGCTGCTTCATCTGTGAAAAGCCGCTAATTGACCTATAGCTGAGGCAAAACACAGCAGGGAGGAGTCAGGTAGAGAGCGTGAGTGCTGGAATGCAGGGAAACGTGTGGGGAACGGGCCTGGGCCGCTGAGGCGGACAAACACATGAAACCTGAGCAGAGGTGGCCAGCCATGTGGTAGATCTTAGAATGCCATATGCAGGATGTTAGTTCTGAGCAAGTCAGGGAGCATGCTCAGCTATAGTGCCTTCGTAAACATATGTAAGCCTGGAGTTATTATTTCTGGAAACAAGGGTATGGGTGAAAAACACAAATTATAGAAAATCCCTTTCTACAGGGGATAGGAATGCAGAAATTGTCAGGAAAACTGATGCTCTGGTAAGTGAGGCACTTACTGTAATACAGATTCCTTAAAATCATGTATCATCCTGCCAAATCATGATTAAAAGATTGATAATCTTTTTTTTGTTCGGTTGGTTTTTTTGCCTGGGGGGGGTGTGGGGGTGGGGGGAGGGGGGGCAGCGGTGGTGGTGTTCTGAGACAGGGTCTCTCTGTGTAGCCTTGGCTGTCCTGGACTCTCTTTGTAGACCAGGCTGGCCTCGAACTCACAGCAATCCTCCTGCAATCCTCCTGCCTCTGCCTCCCCGAGTGCTGGGATTACAGGTGTGTGCCACTGCACCTGGCTTTTTGATAATCTATCTTAAGGTGCTTTCCTAACTTGGACGTGAAACAAGTGTAGCACTTTTGGTTTCATGTCCTTAGACATGGCAACAGAGACTCTCTCTGGGTCACACTTATCTCACTGATCCCTTCCCCTTATCTTGGTTGATATCAGGTCGAAAAGACTCAGGAAATGTTTGAGCAGAGGCACAGTATGTCCTAAAACCCCTAGGAGTGCCTGGGAAGGGTGTGGCTGCGAGCCAAGGGCAGCCCTAAGATCCGGGCTGAGGGGTAAAGTCATCATGAAGACGGTGCTGCTGCTGCTGCCTTGACTAAGGCATCATGGGATTGTTTCTCTCCTAACATATCTGAGACATCAGTGAGATCGAGCAAAGGCCTTACACAAAGCGGATTATCTTCAAACTGCTTTCACAGTCTTACAGTTAATTAGGGAAACGGTACTTCTATCTCTAAAAACTACCAGGGGACAATGACAATTTATATCCCTACTAGAACTAGACAGCTCACCTTTGCTTCTGTTCTATGTGTCAACAACAAATGTTCGCTATGGCCATGGGAGGAAATATTATCTACAAAATGTTAAGTATTTAGTTATGTATTGTTTACGGTCAACAATCACGGTGAGAACTATCTTTATTTTACAGTATACAACAGCCCCTTGGTAGGAGACGAGCAAATGCCACGAGGACAAGGGTCTGCTGCACGCTGCAGGGCCCAGCACAAGAGCCTCAGACCCAGAGAGGTTGAGGGCAGGTGGGCTCGACCACAGGTGGAAAATCAGATTCCAATCTCAAATAGCAGGCTCTAGTTTCCCTGTTTTTTTGCCCTGGTTCAAGGCAGTTGGGGCCTCTGAAGATGCTGAGAAGCAAGTACATTAGCTCGAAGGCGTCACTCTTAGTGCAAGTAAAGTTTTGAAACTTAGTCATTCCCAAATCTACTCTGAATTGCTCCATACTGAGGCTTGGAGGGGCAATGGACACCACTGAGCCTCCAAACAACCTGTCAGGGGGGAAAAAAAGGCGTTTGCAGCTGCCTGGTGGGTGGTACCGAGGGCGTAAAGCCCAATATAACTTCCAATTATGTTATAAAACATATCTGAAACTTCACAGATAAATCTTCACTTGAAGTTTACTTTTGTAACTTGAATTTTGAAGACCAGTGTTTCCTTCATTTATTCATATTTTCAAGGAAAACAAAGACCTGCTGAACCACTTGGGGGCTTATACTAAAGGGTAGATATCGCCAAGTGTGCATGAGGACACAGAGAAACACACACTCACATGGCTCTCCTGTTTTTACCTGACCCAGCAATGAACTCAAGGACGATGAGACAATGTCCCTGAAAAACAAGGACCTAAACGTTTAAAATGGCCCAGACTGGAGCAACCCAAGCGTCTGCCGCTGCTGAGTGGACAATGAAATGGGGCAAATTTAACACAACAGAATGTTATTAAGTCATAAAAAAGAAAGCTGTACTTCTAATAATGTGGGCTGGACCTTGGAAACATTACGCTTATTGAAGCAACAGCCAGAAAACAAGTCCCATTCACACACAGTGCGCACAATATGCACTTACACAGGAGACGGCCAGCGCACTAGTGGTTGCCAGCACAGGAGGGAACAGGAGGTGACCGCCGGCAGACACACTGGTGATGCTGAACTGTGTGGCTGTACATGTAAACGGTCAAACTGTATGTATGTATATATAATATGAACTGCATTGCAATATTTGGCCAACAAAGTTCAATGTAAATTCGGAAACCAGTAGGAAAAAAAAAAGGAGAGTGGAAAGAAAAAAAGAAACTGAAACAAACAGTGACTTTGTAAGGTCAGCCCTCCGCAGGCTCTGCACCCACAACTCAACCAAGAGCGCAATTAAAATATTTTTTTGCAGGGGAGGAGAAGCGCCTGTCCCTGACACATAGGTTTCTCCTTTATCACCGCAACAACTACGTACACAGCACCTATATTGTATCAGGCACTGTATGCACTCTAGTGTGATTTAAGTTACACAGAGGACTGCACGGGCTCCCCTGAGCATCTGAGGAACTTGGCATCTGAGGAGGACAAGGAGAGGGGCATGGAGTTAACCTTGCCAAGGGACCAAGGGATTAATTTTAGCCTCATATTCTTCAGGGTGTTGGAGCACAACTAAGAACCAATCTTGCACGTTTTTAAACGCATCACACAGCGACCACCATTGACTAAGGTAGCAATGGACATGGGGCTTGTGCGCACAGCCGGCACACGCAGAGGCCTGCCACTCAGCAGGACAGACAGCGCGGCCCAATGCAGCTGCTTTCTCCTTTGGGAGGACTTGCTTCCAGGGATAGCCTGGAACACGAGACACCGAGACACCCAAGTGTGACATGCCACTCTCACACGGCCGGATGTACTGCGGTTTGAGATGACATGAAACACAATGTAAGTGACAGCGGCTCCCGTGTTTCAGGGAACCTGGAAAATCGAAATCGTTAAATTGCTTATTTCACGTTATTTCAGGGCTCTGGGCAGATTAAAATGTCATAGAGAATGTGCCTCGGATGCACAGAGAAAAGCTGGTTCCTTGTCTGTGCTGTCCCTCAACCACTGAAGAAGCCACAGCACGGCGAGTCACGCCTTAACTCTTCCAAGCTGTAGCGCTGGCCTGGACTGCAGTTAGTCACAGAGGACCATCACAGGCCTTCATGGGTCAACAGAGCCGGGGACGGACAACTCCTTAAATGTTAAGAAAGACACTTGAGCATCTCAGCATCTGCGGCAGCTCTGGGTGGGTAGGTATGCACCATCTTTTCTCTATGTATTAATAGATCAACTATGACTCAACAGCACTGTTTCTTGCTTTAAATTAACACCATCACCGTGCTTGCGGAAGACACACAAACCAAAACGGCTACCGTGCCAAGGTGAGGGTCAGGCCCAAAGCCTCGTCTTGCTCCTCAAGGACCCCCGGAAGCAGGAAACGGGGTTCAGGCCTGTGTGTGGCTTGTTCAATGTTGGGAATTCTGGAGTTAAACGGCAAGCAGCTGATAACTCTTCCAGTACTTGCCCAGCACAAAGAAAAATTCTGATATATTGAAGATATTAAATACAACAAGGCAAGCCTTTGGGCTAAAACACACTCAGGCATAAATTACATAATGCCATAAAAACTTAACAGACTAGAAATGCAGTTGCTTTAGAAATGCAGTACAGCTTTCAGGATTGTTCCCCAAATTTAAAACATAATGCACAGCACACAACAAAGTTTGCATGTGCTTGCTAAATGGTAAGGCAATTCTACCTAAGATGGCAGATGGACTCATCTTAAGTTTAAAGCCTTCGTAGACATGCATTTCAATGTCATGATAAAAGGGAAATGTTCAGACTCATGGGACACAACAGGAAGCACAGGTGCGCTAGCATTTTCAGCATTAGACCTCACGTAGACTAGATTGCGCTCAGAACCAGGGCAGGCACCCAGGACGGGAAGCAGAAGGAAAACCACCTGCCCGGGGCTTCGCTGGCTGAGGCGGTTCCTGCTGCTCATCACACGGATAAGCAGACGTCAGCACAAAGCACCAGGCCAGGGCGCAGCGGGAGGTTCGGCTGGCACACGCAGGCTCACCAACACTACCACAACATCTCAAAAAAATGAGAGGCTCACTGGCACCTGTAGCCTGTGTCTTTACCTTCTTATCATCCACTGACTCTTCCCACAGATCCCCAATCCCTAGAGCTGCTATAGGCAGCAGCCACAGGCTATTCTGCAATCTGGAAAGAGCCACTACAATTATTTACAGACACTCATTGAGTGGAATTAAGACAGCTTTACAGGCACTGCTCATTAATTTATAAATTGGGCTTCAAGCCGCAGCTGTGACTCCCATTTGCCTGTGAGAAAGTCTAGTAACTTCCCCGTCCTGTGCCTGGCTCCTCCTGAACGGAGAGAGAGTGGGGCTGGGGGTGTGTGGCCAACAAGCTGCGCTTTCCTGGTTTGCGTCTGATAGTATGAAAGAATGAAATGCAGACAAAAGCAATGACTTACAGGAATATTATGGTCCTTTCTTCCTTTGTGTGAAGAGGCAACATGCGCGAGGTACTGAATGACTTTCTTGGTATTTTCTGTCTTCCCGGCACCCGATTCACCCCTGTGAGAAACATCAACAGCAGCTACTTTAAAAAGAGCTTAGCACTTGTTCCCGAGTTACAGCTGATACAATGACACTGAGCAGAATACAAGTCGGGAAAAGAAAACAAGAGAAAATTTATAGGCAACAACAATAATAGACAAAAAAAATTACTGTTTTTTTTGTTTGTTTGTTTGGTTTTTCGAGGCAGGGTTTCTCTCTGTAGCCCTGGCTGTCCTGGACTCACTTTGTAGATCAGGCTGGCCTCGAACTCACAGCGATCTGCCTGCCTCTGCCTCCTGAGTGTTGGGATTAAAGGCATGCGCCACCACGCCTGGCCCGAACTACTGTTCTTAAAGTATCAACTCTTCATTCTTAGAATCAACCTTGTTATCACCACTGAACCACCTTAGAAATTGCTTCTGTTCTTATATGTATCAAAAATGTACACCAAACAATGAGTTCTGGGCTGCAAAAGAGAACTAACTGCTGTTCATCTTTTCTACCATGTCAGTGAGCACACACAAGTGCTGGTCTCATGTGTGTGTTTGGTTTTGTGGTTTTTGAAACGGACTCTCCTAGGGTAGCTGGTCTACAACCTACAGTGTAGACTAGTCTTTTGAAACCACAGTGATCCTCCTGTCTCAGCCTTCCAAGTGTTAGGACTAAAGGTTTAAGCCACCATTCCTGACTAAGAAAATATTATGATGCTGCTGCTGATGCTGCTGCTGGGTGTGGTGGCACATGCCTTTAATCCCAGCATTTGGGAAGCAGAGGCAGGCCAACCTGGCCTACAAAGTGAAGTCCAAGACAGCCAGGGCTACTTGGGGGAAAAAGGTATTAAACTAAACCAAATAAATATTCATTGGTAGCACTCGTGAAAAAACACAGGAAAATATCCAAGACACATTTTTCCTGCTCCCTGGGGTAAAAGCTTCCACAAGCAAAGAGAAACTTATTAGAATTGTCATGGAAAAGAAAAGAAAACAAAAACAAACACACTCCCTGCCACCCCTACCCCTTGACACCGCCCCCCCCCCCACCTGCATTAAAAACATGCTGTAGCAGCACTGAGAGAGAAAGCAGCACTCCGCCGCAGACTTCAGTCTGAAGGAGGCGGCAGCGGGGATGCTTGCTTGTCACTGCGCTCATCTCCAAACCACAGGGCTGTCCCGGTGCTGCACTTGGAAAAAGCCTTCCCACTGGTACTGGCCTCACACACGGAGGCCTCCTGATCTCATAGCCTCATGGGCTGGTTCATGTCTGAACCCATATTGCCTCACACAATATGAGAATGAGAAATATTTTGTATTTCTGGACTGAGCTTGAACTACAGAGAGCCTCTGTACACTCTGAGGGACCCCAGCGTCTCACCTCTCTGCTCAAGGATAGTTCAGGCCTCCAGAAAATGAGCAATGGTTTACTCTTTTAATAGTCACACATATTATATAATACTGTTATATATAAGATATACCTTTATACATTACATATACAAGATTACATATAAATATATATTTGAACTCTTAACAAGACATTTAATCTCCAATTTAACTTGGGGACTCGGTTCACCCGCACCCAGGCGCAGTCTCTAAGTGTTTTAGCTCACTGCTCTAAATCCTGACTCCTCTCCTTGGAGTTATACCTAATGCGCTATTGGAACTGCCCACACCTCAGGTTTCCAGCAGGCTTACCAGTTACATTGTCTCCTCAGCTCTGGGCAGCTGGTGAACCACAGCGTCAACCACAGGGGGCTGGGGCAAGGGGACCCTACAGAGCAGCTGTAGGAACTGGAGTAGGAAGTGACCTCGGAGCATCAGTTTCCCAGCTCTGAAGAACGCAGGCCGTGGATCTGACCCTGCCTAGTTCCAATGTCGGATGATGCTCGACACAGACCACCCACGGACACAGTCACACAGTCACACTTCAAGCTTGCTGGCTGTGAGCGCTAATCCTGGGTACCACCTTGACTACATACGTCTGGAATCAATTACAATCAAATAGCTTGAGCATACTTGTGGGGTACATTCTTGACTGGATCATCTGAGGCAGGAGACCCATCCTGTATCTGGACATTTGCAGTCAGCAGACACACCCAAATCTGGGCTACACCTCATCACGGCAGCCACATAAAGGCCCGGAAGGCAGCTTTTGGTCTTTTGCCTGCTTGCTTTCACTCTTGCTGGCAAGTTCATCCATTCTGCTGCTGAGGCATTCCTTTGTTGGTATTAGAACCTACTTCTTCTAAACACACATACTAAAACCAGATGAGACATCCAGCCTACAGGAGTGGACGGCTACCAGGCTCTTGGCCTTTCCATCTGGGGACAGCCATTGTTGTACTAGCCAGACCACACTGATAAATCTCCACACACGCACGTACACACGCATGCACACATGCATGCCCACGCCCACATAGTAAGCTCTGTTCCTCTAGACAACCCTGACTAAAACACTAACCCCCTCTACTTTTCCTCCTAGGAGTTTCTGAGTCTTAGGTCTCAAACCTACCACGCTTTTTAATAAGGTTTCTGCCCACTTTTGAAAGCCTGCATTGAAGATTATTACATCCTTCTAAATTCTCAGGTTATGTAATTTCATTAACTCTACCTGTATTTTCTCCTAGACCTTGATAAGTCTCAGATTTTATAACTGAATCTTTAGTCCACCTGAAAAAATTATAGCTGAGATAATGAAATCCCCTCCCAGATGACGTGGCTCACCCCACCAGGCACCTGAGGCGTCATCCTCAGCCTGCCTGCTCTTTTCTCACACACACTGTCTATTCAAGGGCAGCACCACAGCTGGGGCCTGTGACGGGCAGTTAGCCCCATTCTTTGGAAAATAAAAAGATAAAAGAAAAATACTCTCCGGGGTTCATTTCATAGATAAGCTTCAAATTTCGTTCCACTGTTCTCCATCTGCTTCCTGCAATCCGGTGGCCCACCTCACCCAAAGCACCAACAAGACGTGGCCTTTAAGGAAAACGGTGATTTTTATCTCTCAGATAATTCTTCTTTTATTCAAAATAAGCAGAGGAGACTTATTTGTCCTCCAGAGCCCAGCAAAAAAGAAAATACCGCTTCAAAGATAGGTATCCCAAAGCCGCACTGCTGACTTCCCCGTAGTTTCTAGAGCAGAGACGATGACTCTCGCCATACATGGGAATAATAGCGCCTACACATAAAGTTGTTGAAGAAAAGTAGCAGTATCTAAAACACATGGTTAATAACGGGTGACATCACTCATACTGTCCACTCAGACGCTGACTGATCAAAAATGAGGTAGCTTGGATTCTCACTTTTTTGCTTGGTCAATCTTTAATATTGATGCAGTGCTTAAGGCTGTGAACTATAGAATAAATGTGACCTGCCTAGACTTAAATCTTTCCTTTGCCATGAGATACTGAGTGCTTCTTACCCTAGTGCTCTGCAGTGCATGTTTCCTCCTGTAATGCTCTACGGGGCACGCTCCCTACCGTAAAGCTCTACAGGGCACGCTCCCTACCGTAATGCTCTACAGTGCATTAGATCCCCAAACAATGGAACCAACCAAGCAGGGGATGAAACCATGAGCCTGAATAAGCCTTTCCTTTTTATGAATGAATTTATCTCTGTTGTTAAGATAAAGACCAGGAACACATTATCCACCTGTATTGCTTTAGATAAGTACCTGCTCATCTGAGACTTAGTATATATAGAGAGAAAGTTATTTCATACAACTGAAACAACACGCAAGCATCTAGAACTGTGCCTGGTAGCGGTGTGAACAGTGCTGATAATTATCATGACAACCAGTAACAGGAAGTAACAAACAACAAAAAGGATTTCTTATGTTAATGAGGCTTTAGAGAGAAATTAGAATATAATTCTTTGGAAAATGGAAAAGCAAAACACAATGGGAAATGATACATCTCAACAGACAGAACCTGAAAAATAAAAACACCCTAAATGACAGTAGTGGGAAAGCTGGAGAGGTGGCTCATGGGTAAGACATTGGCTACTCTTTGAGAGGACAGGGGTTCAATTCCCAGCATGTACACGGTGGCCCACAAGTGTCTATAACTCCAGTTGCAGGGATCCGAGGCACCTTCAGGTACCCATGGGCACTACGCATGCAGGAGGCCCAGGCTCACCATACACATCAAATATGAAATTAAAATGTAAAAACTGCTGGGAGAAAGTAGAGGGAAAGAGAACCAAACAAAAAGCCCATCAGGGCTGGAGAGATGGCTCAGCGGTTAGAACACTGTCTGCTCTTCCAAAGGTCCCAAGTTCAATTCCTAGGAACCACATGGTGTCTCACAAGCATCTATACCCTCTAATGCCCTCTTCTGGTGATCAAGTGTACATGCAGGTAGAGCACTCATATACATAAAATAAATAAATAAATAAGATAAATAATAAAGTAAATAAATTAATTCAAAAAAAAAAGTCCATCAGGCTTCTTGTGCAGGGGAGAGATGGGGGGCTGGGGGGGATGCAGGGGAGAGATGGGGGGGCTGGGGGGGGTGCAGGGGAGAGATGGGGGGCTGGGGGGGAGCAGGGGAGAGATGGGGGGGCTGGGGGGGATGCAGGGGAGAGATGGGGGGCTGGGGGGGTGCAGGGGAGAGATGGGGGGCTGGGGGGGGAAGCAGGGGAGAGATGGGGGGGCTGGGGGGGATGCAGGGGAGAGATGGGGGGCTGGGGGGGGGATGCAGGGGAGAGATGGGGGGGCTGGGGGGGTGCAGGGGAGAGATGGGGGGCTGGGGGGGGAAGCAGGGGAGAGATGGGGGGGCTGGGGGGGATGCAGGGGAGAGATGGGGGCTGGGGGGGTGCAGGGGAGAGATGGGGGGCTGGGGGGGAAGCAGGGGAGAATGGGGGGGCTGGGGGGGGATGCAGGGGAGAGATGGGGGGCTGGGGGGGGATGCAGGGGAGAGATGGGGGGGCTGGGGGGTGCAGGGGAGAGATGGGGGGGCTGAGGGGGATGCAGGGGAGAGATGGGGGGGCTGGGGGGGGATGCAGGGGAGAGATGGGGGGCTGGGGGGGATGCAGGGGAGAGATGGGGGGCTGGGGGGGATGCAGGGGAGAGATGGGGGGGCTGAGGGGGATGCAGGGGAGAGATGGGGGGCTGGGGGGGATGCAGGGGAGAGATGGGGGGGCTGGGGGGGTGCAGGGGAGAGATGGGGGGCTGGGGGGGGAAGCAGGGGAGAGATGGGGGGGCTGGGGGGGATGCAGGGGAGAGATGGGGGCTGGGGGGGTGCAGGGGAGAGATGGGGGGCTGGGGGGGAAGCAGGGGAGAATGGGGGGGCTGGGGGGGGATGCAGGGGAGAGATGGGGGGCTGGGGGGGGATGCAGGGGAGAGATGGGGGGGCTGGGGGGTGCAGGGGAGAGATGGGGGGGCTGAGGGGGATGCAGGGGAGAGATGGGGGGGCTGGGGGGGATGCAGGGGAGAGATGGGGGGCTGGGGGGGATGCAGGGGAGAGATGGGGGGCTGGGGGGGATGCAGGGGAGAGATGGGGGGGCTGAGGGGGATGCAGGGGAGAGATGGGGGGCTGGGGGGGATGCAGGGGAGAGATGGGGGGGCTGGGGGGGATGCAGGGGAGAGATGGGGGGGCTGAGGGGGATGCAGGGGAGAGATGGGGGGCTGGGGGGGATGCAGGGGAGAGATGGGGGGGCTGGGGGGGATGCAGGGGAGAGATGGGGGGGCTGGGGGGGATGCAGGGGAGAGATGGGGGGCTGGGGGGGTGCAGGGGAGAGATGGGGGGCTGGGGGGGAGCAGGGGAGAGATGGGGGGCTGGGGGGGATGCAGGGGAGAGATGGGGGGGCTGGGGGGGATGCAGGGGAGAGATGGGGGGGCTGAGGGGGATGCAGGGGAGAGATGGGGGGCTGGGGGGGATGCAGGGGAGAGATGGGGGGGCTGGGGGGGATGCAGGGGAGAGATGGGGGGGCTGGGGGGGATGCAGGGGAGAGATGGGGGCTGGGGGGGTGCAGGGGAGAGATGGGGGGCTGGGGGGGAGCAGGGGAGAGATGGGGGGGCTGGGGGGGATGCAGGGGAGAGATGGGGGGGCTGAGGGGGATGCAGGGGAGAGATGGGGGGGCTGGGGGGGATGCAGGGGAGAGATGGGGGGCTGGGGGGGAGCAGGGGAGAGATGGGGGGGCTGGGGGGGTGCAGGGGAGAGATGGGGGGCTGGGGGGGGAAGCAGGGGAGAGATGGGGGGGCTGGGGGGGGACAATCAACAGACCAAAGCAGGAAGCAAGGAGGCTCTGCTTTCATTTCTACCAAGAAACTGATGTGCAGTGCGTGCAGCCTCAGCCTTGAAGTGGTGTCACCCGTCACTGTTGGTTCCCAGCAGCCCAGGTAGGGAAGGGCGGGTGACTGGCTCTGCGAGCCCACTCCTCCGGACAGTGTGAGTCGGAGCACAAGTTAATCTGAAGCTGTAAACAAGAAGGCTGCTGAAGTGCACTGGACAGTATCCATCAGGAGTTTTTAGCCTTTGCACATTCCGCACAGCAGATCACTAACACAACGGCTGCGCCAGGATCCTTCCTTGAACGCTCTGGTGCCCGGTTCCACCAGCGAGAAACCCTTTCCTTGTCTGTCTTCGCTGCATGTGTGCTGCCTGAAGTCCTTGCTTTGAATAACCTCAACGTGAAAATCGCCACCTGCCTCCTACAATGCCCAGCGGCTGGACTTGGCTCTTTCTGAGGAGCACAGGTCCTCACTCCGCTCCAAGGTGACTAAAGCAGGACAGAAGCCAGGCATCTCTGTCACCTTGCTCAGTCGGCTGCCACCAACCAGACCACACTGACCACACCGCTCCACGGCAGGCCTCTGCACTTCCTCTAAACCTAAATCACGCTGACTGCACCTCTTCCTCAGCTTTTCTCCATTACTCTTCCCCTTGACTGGCACTCTGAGATGGGCAGGCAAGCCAATCAGTTGGGATTCTGAGAGTCAGGACTTTTTGCTTTAAAAGTCTGGCTACAAGGTGGGCACAGTGGCACTCTCTTGTAATCCCAGCACTCAGGAGGCAGAGGCAGGCAGATTTCTGTAAGTTCCAGGCCAGCCTGGTCTACAAAGTGAGTTCAGGACAGCCAAGGCTACACAGAGAAACCCTGTCTTGGAAAACCACCAAAAAAAAAAAAAAAAAAAAAAAAAAGTCTGGCTACAGGGCCCTCTTTTCTATATTAAATGTGTGTATAATATATAAATATTAATAAGTGGATTCCTATAATTTCTAAATTAGCTTTGTATTTTTTTATTCATGTACTCAAGCAACATTTACTGAGCACACAACACATGTCAGGTATAACATAGGCAAACAAGTTTTTGACACTTTTAAACTTCATAGTCTAGAAGTAACCTGTGTCAGTCAGGTGCCCATGGTTTTCTCGTTTCTAGTTATTTTTGAGCTATAGTTCCTATTTCTATAAACAAAAAAATTTCTCCCTTTTCTCCAAAGCTTAAGCCACTATTAATTGAAACAATTTATATTTTGTAAAATCTTTAAGAAATTATAGTTACCAATGAAAAACTGTCAAAGACACAGACACTAGTTAGTCTTCAGAAGGCAGCTTACTAGCAGAGGCTTTATAACCGAGGCTGGCTATGTTCAAGTCCCCCTCCCACTGCAGTCACACTGGCTCCTTATGGGGTCTTAAAGTAGCATGTGCTGGGGATGGGTAGAGACCTTAGCTTCTTTCCCTTGCCTAGAACATCCCCCCCTCTCATTTTTTTTTCTTTCTGTTTTGTTTCTTTGAGTTAGGGTTTCTCTATGCACTCCTCGCTGTCCTGGAACTTGCTGTGTAGACCAGGTTGTCCTTGAATTCTGAGCTCACCAGCTTCTGCTTAGAGAGCTGGGATTAAAGGGGTATGCCACCACATCCCACTATTCTCCACACCCCCATACACACACACCTCAGAAGAAAATTAATAAACACATATTTCTACCCAGAGCTTCTTAAATGTCTATCAGCGGCTTCATGTGGCTCCTTTTTTTGCTTATAACATAGTTATAATTTAAAGAGAGGAATCCAAAAATTCCCAAATGTTTATGGCTTGAAGACATCTAAAATAGAGTTTTCAGAAAAGCAAATTGGGATGCTGGCATACTTTTCATCTATTTTATTTTGTTTTCTTATATCTCTACCTCCCTTCCAACCCCCAACACTAGGTAGGAGAGAAGGAAAGTAAGAAGGGACAGGGGCGTAGACCTCTTTAGCCTTAGTTCCTAGGGCAATTCCAATCTCCTTGTCAGGATGTGCAGCAGTCCAGATCACTAGCAAACCAGCAAACAGCAAAGCCAGCAGCAGCTGACTTCCTTCTTGGAGCATCCCTCGAAGCAGCTCCCCCCCCCCCTTGCTCCCGACATACACACGCTTAGTATTTATATCCTCTCAGAGTCAACTATCTGCAGCTGGGAAGGACCACACCCCTCTCCGATGAGCAGGCAAGACCATGCCCCACACAAGGCAACTACAGTTAACAGCCATGGATAAACTAAGGCAGGACTATATCCCACACTTGGGATTAAAACAAAAACATGTTTACATAACATAACTGAATTTGTTTGTTTGTTTTGTCTTTTTGGGTTTTTTTTTTGAGACAGGGTTTCTCTGTGTAGCATTGGCTGTCCTGAGCTCACTTTGTAGGCCAGGCTGGCCTCGAACTCACAGAGATCCACCTGCCTCTGCATAACTGAGTTTTTATGTTTTTTTGTTTTGTTTTTTTGAGACAAGGTCTCTCTGTGTTAGCTTTGGCTGTCCTGGACTCACTTTGTAGACCAGGCCGGCCTCGAACTCACAGGGATCGCCCTGCTTCTGCCTCCCGAGTGCTGGGATTAAAGGTGTGCGCCACCACGCCCAGCTATAACTGAGTTTTAAAGAAACCAAAACGTCCACTACATTGGGATCTGAAGCGGCTATGACAGGCATCACGGACGAGACTTAAGATGATCTTCTGCCCATCTGACCACACAATGGCATTCCAACTATACTGTACCGTCATTTTAGTTGGCTTCGGCTATGTTCAAACTCACTATATAGCCAGAGATGGCCGTGAACTTGCCTCTACCTGGCACTACAACAGGTGTGCCTCATGCTGGCTTATGTAATCTTGGTATTAAACCCACAGCACTGTGCGTGCTGGGCGAGTACTCTGCCAAGTGAGCCACACCCTCCACTCCTATTCAACCAGTTCTACCCATTTGCTTACCCTGAAACTTTCAGCTACGCTACTCTTAGCAATAATCAACTTCCCTCAGCACAGGACTCACTCCGGGTATCGTATATGGTAGATAATTGCTACACACAAAACCAAACCAAACCATAAATGTCACGTTTTGACTGGAGAGAACTATTACATTATACTAAAATATATTTAAAAGGAAAGAGAGACTTGGGGTTATCAGTGTGTCCAAATCAGAGTCACGAAGTCAGTGCCCTCTACAGATGGCTCAGGCATGGCTGCTCTGTCAGCCTCCACACTAAGGCCATGGGGGGTCAGGCAGGGGTACATTTTCCCTTTCAGCTCAGCCGTGGCTCTCTTCAAAGATGCCTGGTGCGTCCTCACAGCGGCTAGCAGTGGACTGCAAGCGTGGGCTGCAGGCTCATGCGACCGGGTCAGCTCTCAGAGCTCATCCGGTGGCAACAGGGGCAGAAGCGGTGCAGGGTGTAAGTTGGAAGTTCAGCCTTCATAGGAAGTGCCAATTAGAAAACAAAAGGACTACAAAAGTAAGGTTTAAAGACAACTATCAAACTATATACATATTTTTATATGTGCTTGTTTTCATTTTATACGTATGGGTGTTTTGCCTACACATATGCCTGTAGGCTCAATTTTCTTGGCAAATATATTTTATAATGAACTTATTAACTGAGAGTGCCGTACTTATAACCCGACTGGCCTAAATAACAGGAAAAGAAGATTAAAGAATACAGTAACAAAACCATAAGGATATCAGTTCCGAGGAATGATTCTCCTGGCGTAATCAGCAGGATTTCTTCTGCTGGGACCTGGAGTAACCAGAACCCGGAACCCCAGTAGGAGCTGGGAGCCCGAAGCCTTCCCTTGAGCGGTTCTCTCTAGGAGCATCTCTAAGTGATGAACAGCCAAAACTATCCCAAGTCTCCAAAGGCCCCACCTCCTGGTTTTGGCTCACATTTATACCTCCTCTCAGAATTTGTTCAAGGATGTTTTTCAGCTGGTTAATAACCAATCTCCCCGACACGGTGGTTCGACTTCTAAGGGGATAAACATCACCTGCTCTCTCACAGGTCTTTTTCTCATCCCCCACTTGTGATCTAAACAAAAAACATGTTTATCTCTCCTTCATCTCCCCCTGTCTATTAAATAAGCCATATACAACAAAATAAGAATTATCTATTAAGTCACATTTACAAGGGCCACTCCATTTGCAGTTAACAATTTTTAAGAAATTATTCCACTATCTATCCTATGCTACTTATTCTTAATCTAATATCTAAAATTTTTTCTTTTTTCTTTTTTTTTAAACTAAAATTATATTAATACTGTGGCTATCTAGTCTTCAACCCTAGAGACCCCAGAAGGAAAAACTATATAATAAGAAATAAATGCAGGCAAGCAATTTCCAAAAGTATTGACAGGACAGAGAGCTGACTGTCTGGACAGTCACAAGTTCCTCTCCATCGTCGGGGCATCCAGCCTTCAGCCAGCAGGCCCAAGGCTGCTTCTGCACTGTCACAAGTTTCTCTCCATGGTAGGTGAATCCTGCCTTCAGCCAGCCCAAAGCATCTCACAGACTGCTCTGAAGCAGGAATCCTGAAGGACTGGCCCACCTAATCTCTGCAAGGCTGGGCAGCCAATTTCTCAGTATCAGGCTTGATCATAGTGTGTGGTCATTCTGTCATCAGCAGTAGAGATAAGCAAAGTTCCTCAGACCAGTGGCTATCTGCCACTATCGTTTCTTGATGCCCACATAATTAGACTGGAGGTGCTGCCAGGAACGGATGTGTCTCTGTCATAAAAGCCCTTTATTATTAAATGCCATTTTCTGTGGATCTCTGAAGTGTTTGAAGACCATCTATCTATCTCTTCTATCCATCATCTATCTATTCCTTTGAAAACATACAAAAAAACTAAATAGAGCTTATTCTATAATTAAGTAATTTAGTATCCAGTAAGATTTATAAGTTACCAACTACCAATTTCTATCTCTGACCATCGTGAACAAATTATAACAGTTATTTTTCCACCTTTTCAAATAAGTTGTACATGTATAATACATTAAATAAATGTCAAACAAAATGATCTTAAGTTTCTACCAGCATACAATATACAATTTAAGTTTCCATTAACATACCATATACAATACATAAAACAAAAATTGAAAAAGGGGGAAAAACCTTATATTTCCATCAATCTACAATACCAATATGAAATATTTGAATACCAATATAAATTATTTGAGGTTAGTAGATTCAATAATCTACTCTTTATTCTATAAATCTATATATGCCGCTGCACCACATGCGTGCCCTAGGAATCCACATGAGGACTGCAAATCAGCTGTCATGTGGGTGCTGGGAACTGAACCCAGGTCACGCGCTTTTCATTCCACTGACAGCAGGCATTCCTGTCACTGACAGCAGGCATTCCTGTTAGGCTGTGACCAGGACAAGACCAGCAAGGCGCTGGCCGATCGCCCCATCTGCACCGGAAAGCCCTTACCGCTATGGCGCCAGCCCCTCATCCCCAACGACCACCAGGCAGCCAAACCAGTACCTTATATGGAAAAAAGCCGGCTCTGGCCGGACACATCACCATTCCCCTGGCCCAGGGCTTGAATCACTTCACCAGAGAGCTGCACCAATACACCCGAGCTTGTGTGCAGACAACTCAGTCTGATCTGGTCACTTCAAGCCTCCCTGCCACCCCTCCCCCCTCCCCAAAACCTCTCAATTCCCTCCTAAGGGGTCTGTTGTTTTCGCATATCCTCAAAGGTTTTCATTAAAGTCACCCAGTTGGCCCTGGTGGCACAGACTTGGGAGGCTGAGGCAGGAAGACTGCAGGTTCAAGGCCAGCCTCAACTGTACACAGTAAGTTTAAGTCTAGCTTGAGAACTTGTCTCAAAATAAAAAGAGGGCTGGGGTATGTCTCAGAGGGACAGTGCTTGCCTATCACCACGAGGCCCTCGGTCAGCTCTCGGGAACAGCAAAGAAAGCAGTCACCCTAGTCCCAAACAACACAACAAGAGAACTGAGCTTGTCCCTTCTGTTGGCTGGACTTGGTCTTGTGCCAGCACTTGGGTGGTGGGCCACAGCGACGGCTCACTGTTTCATTTTTCACTTTGTAGTGGTTGTCAGGTGGCAGGTGGACTCAGCCATGGTTGTCGGGCTTGGGAGAGGGACATGGAAGGGAATACAGCTGTCCCTTTAAAAGCCAGCATGCGAGCATACTCAGAGAAGCCATGGCCTGTTCAACAGTTGGCCAGCACCCACAGCTGGCTACAGAGGCGGGGTAACCCCTCGAGATGGCCAAGCCTGGCCTATATACTAAGTCAACCATGCGAGCCCAACACAGTTGCTGGGAAGTCTGCAGGACCATGCAACTATGCTGGGCTTTTTAAATTGTTACTTTTATTTTACTTATTATTTGTATACGTTAAGTGTGTGAGTGGGAGTGCCATGGGGCATGTTGGGGGGACAAGGACAGTTTATGTAGTAGGTTCTCTTCATCTTTCTACCTTCATGTGAGTTCCAGGGATCGAACTAAGGTTTGACAATATGAGGCGACAAGCAACCGCTGTGTCACCTCACAGGACTGACCGTGCTGTTAGGCCACGAGGCTTCATGGGGAGCTCTTTATGTAACACTGTGAGGCTAACTGATGAGAAGAAAATTCATTCGACAAAGCAGACTCTCTTTTCTTCTCTCACATCTCTCTCTTCCCACCACATACTCAACACCAAGCGTTCTATTCCAAGAGAAAAAGAAGGCAGCCCAGGATGGGTTCTCAGATCCAGCTCTCCAGCCTGTGGACAACCCCACAGGAGAGTCGTGGTGCCTGCCACGCCCACCAAATTCTCCTTCCTCCTGCTTCCATCCCGCTACTCTTAAAACCACTCTCCCTCACTTCCTATCTTGGCCACATTAAAAGCACCAATGGGATTTAAAAAAAAATCCCTCTGCTGGAGAGATGGCTCAGAGGTTAAGAGCACTGACTGCTCTTCCAGAGGTCCTGAGTTCAATTCCCAACAACCACATGGTGGCTCACAACTGTCTATAATGAGATCTGGTGCCCTCTTCTGGCCTGCAGGTGTACATGCAGGCAGAGCATTGTATACATAATATACGTATATAATACATATATGTGTGGGTGTATGTATATAATAAATACATCTTTAAAAAGCTTCTACTGGTCTCTAAGTCAGCTATTGCTCTGCTCACAATCTTGACCTGAAAAACAGTAAGTCTTGTTTTTCTGTTTGTTTGCTTTTCTCTAATTATTTCTCTGCTCCAGTGTCTTCACCCCACTATTTAAGTCCTTTTAACATCCTCCTCCTCCTCCTTTTGTTTTGCTTTGTTTTTTTGAGACAGGGTCTCTCTGTGTAGCTCTGGCTGTCCTGGACTCACTTTGTAGACTAGGTTGGCCTCGAACTCACAGAGCTCCATCTGCCTCTGCCTCTCTGAGTGCAGCAGACATCCTGGACATTCCCCGTCTCTGGAAAGGCCCCATCCTGTGGATCATTCTGGACTTTGCTGCTCTTCTTCCTCTGGTTTATCTCCTGAGACATACACACACACAGCACACGGCCTCCACAGCACCCTGAGGCATCCACACACAGGACACAGCCTCCACAGCACCCTGAGGCATCCACACACAGCACACAGCCTCCACAGCACCCTGAGGCATCCACACACAGGACACAGCCTCCACAGCACCCTGAGGCATCCACACACAGCACACGGCCTCCACAGCACCCTGAGGCATCCACACACAGCACACAGCCTCCACAGCACCCTGAGGCATCCACACATAGCACACAGCCTCCACAGCACCCTGAGGCATCCACACACAGCACATGGCTTCCACAGCACCCACGCTGCGATTTCTTGGTTCTCTGCTTGCAGCACAGGCCTGCCTTGACGGCTTTCTACAAGCTAATGGATGAGCACAGCTGCCCGGCCGGCATGTGGCCTAAACCAAGCTTGGTATCTGCCACTGCAGTCTGCTTCCTTCCCACCATGTAGGAAGACAGGCTAATTCTACCAATAAATCTATTGGTAGATTTTCTTGGGCATAAAAAATACCCCATAATATTTTATATTTTCTTGGGCACATAAACCACCAGCTCCCAATAATCTTGGTTTCTAAACTGAACACGCCTTAAACTCAACTGCTTCTTTGTAGGTTCACAACCATGGCTTGCACCACCACAGTCTCTTAGCTCATCTCTTCCAGCCCGGGGCCCACGTGCAGGCAAAGCCGTCTTTCCACTGTCCTGCCCTGGGTACTGTTCTGTCCAGTGCCACACAGTACATAGGCACGTGAGATGATAAATACTTACTGAGTAAAACTAATATATTGCTGAACTCTCCGGCCATCCTATACTTAGACATATAAACTAACGAGGTCAGTTTTACAAATTCAACTTACCAATGTGAGACATCTTGTCTGAGAGCCAAGCAGTAACTCACATCAGGTGTGAGCACCTTGTACACTCTTAGCCATAAAGTAAACACAATTCTTAAACTACACCCTTGCTCAACACCCTCCCTGCAAACACAAAAGCAATTCTCTACTTCCCAGAAGAATCAGAAACAAATCTGAATATTTAACATTTACTTACGTGCAAAGAATTGACTGGTCCTCACGATCTGTAAAACAGAATAAAAACAAACAAAAGAGTGACTGTTTGCCTGATTTAATGTTCTATATAATAATAGCATTGCAACAACACATTATAGAATAGTAGCAATTCTCCTCTCAAGTGGAGGTCGAATCTGCTGGAACTCAATCACAGTCCTAAATTGAGGCAAGTCAACTCTGCTCCCGCTGCTGGATCTCACTCTCGGGGGTTAACAAGGACCCAGACAGGAAACACTGCCTTCTAGATGACCTCATGAACACCCACACCCAGCGAGGCCACTATGTGAGACCTGACCATGGTCTCAAGTCAAGTTACACATGGTTTTGATGTTCTGAGACATGGTCTCCTGTAGCCCTGGCTGGCCTTGAACTTGCTATGTGATCGGGGATGACCTTAGATTTCTGACCCTCCTGCCTCTACCTTCTTGGTGACGGGATTACAGGCACGTGCCCTCGTACCCAGCTGTACCTGCTACGGCTTGAATCTGGAAAGTTCCTGCACCAGGATTCGGCTGCCAGCTGATGGGGAAGAGACTGGATCCTCTGGGTTCTAACCTCGTCAATGGATTAAGCCCTTTATAGACTCAGAACTGACAGTGTTCCTAGGAAGCCAGACCCAGGTGGAGTAACTGAAGCAGTCCCTGGTCCCTGGAGAGCAGCACCCGGTCCCTGGAGAGCAGCACCGGGCCCCTGGCGCCCCCTCTGCAGCGCTGCTTTGCTCTACACCCTCCCTGCCATGATGTTGGCCTCACCTCTGGGCCCTCAGCAGCAGAGCCAGCCAACCACAGGCAGAGGCACCGAAATGTGAGCTAAAATCAATAATTTCTCCTTTAAGCCATTTTTCTTGGGTATTTGTTTTATTTATTTGTTTGTTTGTTTTTTCCGAGACAGCGTTTCTCTGTGTATCCCTGACTGTCCCTGGACTCGCTTTGTAGATCAGGCTGGCCTCGAACTCACAGTGATCCACCTGCCTCTGCCCTCCTGAGTACTGGGATCACAAGCGTGTGTCATGGTGTCCGTTTTCTTGGGTATTTGTAATGGAGACAAAAAGCTGACTAACAGATTCCAAACAGGAATGCACAATAAGACTCTAGTATGGTTTTATGATTATTCAATTTTTAATATTTCAAAGTGAATTAAGCATTCAGGCTTTTCAAACAAAAAAAAGGCAGTAAATCCACATCTACAAAATTATTAGTGTATGATTTCTAATTTCTAATTACCTGCAAGCACTGTTATTCCTATTGCACAGATGAGCTTGGGTAATCTCCCTAAATCACACAGCGAGCAGGGGACATGCAGATCAGGGTAAGGACCTAAGTCCCCTCTGCTTCTAGCACATGTTCTCGTGTGTGTGTGTGTGTGTGTGTGTGTGTGTGTGTGTGTGTGTGTGTACGCACGTGCACATGTGGTGTTGGGGATTGAACCCAGGGCTCCATGTATGTCAGACAAGCACTCAGCCATGGAACTACATCCCAGCTGTTGTGTTGTTAAGGGAACTGAACAAGGCTGCCGCTGCTCTTAGAGGCCCTGTGCGGGGCACGGGTCCTGGGACAGGAGCTATTTTATTGCCCCCTGTCTCTGCTCTCTGCTCCTCTGGCAGATGCCACCAGGTACCCAGGAGACTAAATGAATCTTTTCATATAGTCTATATTTAAACTAAGTTACAAAAGAACCTGTTCCTGCACTCTAGTTTTTTGGTTTTGTTTTTTAAAGATAGAGTCTCTCAATGTAGCCCTGGCTTCCTGGAACGCTGTTCATAGACTAGGACGGCCTTCCACGCACAGAGATCCATCTGCCTCTGCCTCCGAGCTCTGGGATTAAAACTGTGTGCCAGTTGCCCACTTGGCTCAAGTGTTTTTGTTTGTCTGTCTGTTTGTTTCTGAGATAGGGTTTCTCTGTGTAGTCCTGGCTGTCCTGGACTTACTCTATAGACCAGGCTGGCCTCGAACTCAGAGATCCACCTGCCTCTACCTCCCAAATGCTGGGATTAAAGGCGCGAGCTACTACACCCACTGCAAATCTATTTTTTAAATAAGATTTTAAAATATTCTTACAAATTGTTCTCCTATATGAGATACAATGTGATTATCTCAATGTATGTATTTAACACATATATCATGATATGATGGGGTGACTTTACTAGTCACCACCTCAGACAGCTAATGCTCTATATTGAAAACATTCAAAATCTTGTCTATTAGCTATTCTGTAATCTACAATTAGCTGTCAACGATGGTCGCCCTACTGTGCTACAGACCTTTAAAGATGACTCCTCCCATCCTACATTCCCGTACTCGGGACAAGTATGAAAAATGGGGAAATGTATGAAAAAGGAACTAAAAACCACCTGTACGACAAACAGAAGGGAGGCACGGCTTAGCCAGTTTCATCTACTGTTCTGAGACAGGGTCTCCATGTGGCGCTGGCTGTCCTGGAACTCTCTATAAAGACCAGGTTAGCCTCAAATGCACAGAAAGCAGCCTGCTTCTGCTTGCACGCAGGGATTAAAGGTGTATGCCAACACGCCAGGCGCAGAGCCCCTGGACTCTCCTGGCCCGAGTGATTTCTATACAACACCATGATACCGAGTATTGAAAAGTTTTTCTTGAAAATGAGTATTTTTTTCCACATTAAAAAAACTAAAACACTGGGCTAAGGTGTAGCTCGATGGATCTGTGTTTGCCTAGCGTGTTTGAGGGACTTAAGCTCAAGAATTCAACAGAGGCAGGTGGATCGCTGTGAGTTTGAGGCCAGCCTGGTGTTCAAGGCGAGTGCAGGACGGGCAAGGCTACACAGAGAGACCCTGTCTCAAAAAACAAAAAACAAAGGCAAAACAACAACAACAACAACAAAATTCACCAGCCAGTATAAAAAAGAAAAGAAAAAAAAAAGAGAAGTATAAGGAAAAAAAAAAAAAAAAGAAACCAAAACCAAAACACCACACACACACACACACACACACACACACACACACACACGGCAAATTAAATAGCCTCCTAATGCATCATTAAAGCCCTCCCTGGGTCTGGACCATTGCCTGGAACTAAGACCTCCGCCCCGAGCATCTCCAGGCTCCTTCCTTCTCCTCGAGCGCACTGACCCTCCAGCAGCAGTGACAGTCAACCCTCCTCTACCCAGACTCTTCTATTCTCTGTCTCTCTGACCGCTGTGGATTTTGAGCCCCAGTTTCTCATTAGCACGAAGGGGGAGTGGCCTGAGAACCTTCAGGATCCCTCCAACTCAATGACACTGCCCCCTCATCTGTGTGGCTTCACGGACCCCTCCATTCCTGAAGCACACGAGCAGCGCTACGACAGCGCAGTGACCTCCAACTCTGCACACCCACTAATGTAACTAGATAGTGAGATTTATTGGTGAAAAGAAATCTAGTTCAAAAATGCAACTAGCCGCCGGGTATGGTGGCACACACCTTTAGCCTCAGCACTCAGGAAGGCAGAGGCAGGCGGAGTGCTGTGAGTTTGAGGCCAGTGTGGTGTACAAAGTGAGTCTAGGACAGCCAAGGCTACATAGAAAAACCTTGTCTCAAAAAAAAAAAATCCAACTAGCCTTATAAAGAGACTACATGTGTGCTAGCACAGCAAGCTCAGTGGTTTCCAAAGCCCCTTCCAAAAACCACAGGAGGAGGAACTTAGTTTCGTTGACATAAACCACACACTCAGCAGTGGGAATGCTCAAATCAACAATCTCAGCTCCCACCATAAAAGCCTAGGAAAGAGCGAATGAAACCCCAAGAGAGGAAGCAATAAAAAACAGAACGTAACATAGTAGAAAACAGGGTTGGGGGAGGGGGCTTACTTACAACAAAACGAAAAACCAACAACTCGAAGCCCTATTATAAGCATCAAAGAAACTGACTACATAATTAAAATCCATCCTATGAAAAAGTGAAGCTTATCGAAGGAATACCTAAGGTTGACATAATTCTAACTTTCTACAGTCTCCAGGAAGAGGGAGAAACAGTTCCCAGCCTACTCTAAGAGGCAAGGCTTACTTTAGCCTGAAAGAAAAATATAGCAGAAAGCATCTATCTCACAAATAAACACAAAAGTTCTTAACAAAGTGATAGCAAATAATATCCAGCAATATATAAAACAAGTCATAGAATGGGCAAGTGCTGCTGCTTATCCTTAGATTAATTCACTGGGCTACGAGTCTAAGACAAACTACCTCATCACTGAATAGATGGAGAAAAAGCATTTGGGGTGGGGGCAATCCATTCATGATTTTAAAGGAGGAAAAAGCCCTGTGTGGTGGCACACGCCTGACTCCAGCACTCAGGAGGCAGAGGCAGGCAGATTGCTGGGAGTTCTAGACCAGCCTGGTCTAAAAAGCGAGTCCAGGACAGAGAGACCCTGTCTCAAAAAACCAAAAAGAGGTATGGGAGAACTGCTTAGCCTGCATCTACCTAACCCACGCCAGCGCCACCATCTTTGTGAAGGCCGTACACCTGAGACCGCGAAGAGGGCAAGGTGTCCACTCTCATTACCTGCACATGGAAAAGCAAAAAGGAATACAAGGCAGCGGTGGTGCCTGGTCTACAGAGAGTGTTTCAGGACAGCAAGGGCTACACAGAGAAACAGAGATTCCACCCCCCCCAACTCTGCCCTCCCCCAAAAGATGCACTAGAGGGTCTGGAGAGGTGGCTCAGAGGTTAAGAGCACTGGCTGCTCCTCCAAATGTCCTGAGTTCAATTCCCAGCAACCACATGGTGGCTCACAACCATCTATAGTGTGATCTGATGCCCTCTTCTGGCCTGGAGGTGTGCATGCAAGTAGAGCACTGTATACATAAAGTAAATAAATATATAAAAAATTCCTGAAAATAAAATAAAATAAAATAAAATAAAATAAAATAAAATAAAAGATGCACTGGAGCAACATAGAAGCACAAGAAACTACAGCAGATGTGCTGGGGTACAGGACCTTTGAGACACTCACAAACACAATTAGAAACTACAGCCGACCTCAGAGAGACTACAACTTAACTGGCAAACCCAAAGCTGACAAAGGTTTGGAAAAATTGGAACTCACCTACTGCTAAAAAGAATGCAGACTGTTTTGGTAACATCTTATAAACTCAAGAACTGACCCAGGTGAAATGGAGGCTCCACACACGTGCAGTTCGTGAATAAGGCAGGAGACATGCTCACAGCGGAACACTTGCCAGCGCTACAGAGGAGAGACGCACTGCTGAACCATCTCAACCGCAGCCAGCGCACCAGCAAAGGAAGGCGGCACTCAAAAGGCCGAACTGCAGACGACTGTGATATCCTAGACTTTTATAAAAGACAGTGTGTATCCGGAGCACTGATTTGTCTTTGGCTATAATGAGCGATTGCTGAAAATATGCAAGCAAGCCACAAATGCTTGTACCTTTCACGTTTCTCTTCTGCGATGTCAACTTCAGTCCCCCCAACCCTTTCATTCTCCACACTCTCCCACTTCTTAGCTTGCTCCGTAATATTTACCACAATTTCCCTCCCCAGTGAAATCAAGTCCCCGACAGTGTTACTGGAATGGTTCCCCTACATCTCCTGCTTAGTAAGCTGGGGATATTTCCCACTGTCCACTTCCACATCTCAGAGGCCAAACACAGCCATACCACTTACGAAAGATTCCTTTTCCCAGCACAAAATGCCCCCTTTCCCATATCTGTTGTTCATGTGTTTTATGGTGGCTACCAGTGCTTTGTCTGAATGTGTGCCTGCGCACCAGCACCAGAAGAGGCCTCAGAGCCATCACAGACGGTTGTGAGCCACGACGTGGATGCTGGGAATTGAACTCAGGGCCTGCGGGAGGGCAGGTTAAGGTACCTGCTCATCCTCAAATGCTGACTGTCTGGCTATCTTGAGGCGTCTTTCTTGTAAGTGACATATACTTGTTGTTAGGCTGCCTCTTACCTATAGATAAGGTGTTAAAAGTACAATTACTGTTAGGGCCGAGGTGTTTGGTGTCACAGGTTTTCTGCCTTCCTAAACATCTCGCCTTTAACTCTCCATGTAGAAAGCGTGACTCAGTTTCTCGGTTGATTTTAGAAGTTTCAAGGGCCATTTCTGAAGGATAGCAGTCTTTTCTTAGGGTGCTCACACCTCCGGCAGGAGAAGGGGTACAGGTGCCTGCCATGCTGGGGAGCGCTCTGCAGAACTCTTCAGCATGACATCTGCCACAGAAGAGCTACAAGAGCAGCCTCCAGGCACCATGACAGGCCGACAGGACTGTCGGGAAGCCACTGAGGCCATCCTCCAGTCAAAGCAACTGCGATGTCTGTCACTTAAAACCCAAGTCCTCCAGACAGCAGAGATTGCTCTGCACCGAGTGGTGGTCTAAATCCACTCACAGAACAGGAACCAGCTGGGCCTTAAATGTAATAGACGCTGTCTCTACAACTGCTCAGGCCTTATGATGTAGACACGAAGGCGGAGCGTCAGCCCCAGTCCCTTCAGTACCCGCAAGGGCACTGCTCTGTCCAGGCTTACTACGGGTCAACTGGATCTTTGTAATAGTGCCGCGGCCTTTATCATTCCTGAGGATCTCCCGGACACCCTCGCTAAACCTCTATTTTACAGTGCACTCGTAGTCGGCTCCTAGCTTTACTTGCCAGGTCAACAACAGAACGCAGGAGTCTTTTAATACATCCCCCTTTGGTTTAGGTTCACGTTACTGCTAATGCTTTTGAAGAAAGCTTTTTTTTTTTTAATTGTGAACAAAACACAGACTAGCTCACTTGAGAGTGCACAGGCCACAAGTGGTCATAAAATCTTTTGTCTTCCTTGCTAGGTAAATTGCCTAAGTCTGCTATAAATTTTTGTTGGCTAATAAAATTAGATCTATAAGTTTGTTTGTTTGTTTGTTTCTGAGACAGGGTTTCTCTGTGTAGCGTTGGCTGTCCTGGACTCACTTTGTGGACCAGGCTGGCCTCGAACTCACAGTGATCCATCGGCCTCTGCCTCCCGAGTGCTGGGATTAAAGGCGTGCGCCACCACACCTGGCCCTATAAGTGTTTCTTAAAGTGACTTTTGCCTCAACTCTCCCATTTAAAAACAATTTTCATTCATTCACTCAGTTTTTCCACACAGGGTTTCTCTGTATAACCTTAGCTGTCCTGGACTTATTTTGTAAACCAGGCTGGCCTCAAAATCAAGAGATCTGCTTGCCTCTGCCTCCCAAGTGCTGGGTTTACAGGCATGTGCCACTGTACCTGGCCAATTATTTTATTTTTATGTGCCTTGGTGTTTTATCTGTATGTATGACTGTGTAAGTGTCAGATTTCCTGGAACTGGATTTACAGTTACAGACAGTTGTGAGCTGCCATGTGGGTGCTGGGAATTGAACCTGCACCCCTGGAAGAGCAGTCTTACCCACTAAGGCATCTAGGACCTTACTTTCTTAAAAGCAAGCCTTTCAACATTTGATTTATTTTTGCATATATATGTTGTTGTGGTCAAGAATCTACAATATACTTCCTGATGTCTTCTCTCACCAAAGCCCACACAGATACATGATCAACGGTGAAATAACAACGTATTATACACACTCCCACAGCAGCCAACCCACTGGGAAATCTTAGCATTAATACTTTGTCTTATTCACTGTGGTCAGAGATTGTGGCCCATTGTTTCTTCTTTTAGGAACTGAGGATTTTATTGGTGGCCTTCTTCAGAACTTGCTTCAAGTTTGAAAATGTCCCTCCTGCTTGACGGGCAGCTGCCCTATACATTTATTTTCCAAGTCCCGCTTACTAAACTGTTAAATCCCATCTCTCATATTCTTTTATACCTTACTTAACACTAAATCCCGAGGAGCATCTGGCATCTCCCTCTGTCCTCACGGCCCCACTCTCCCTGTACTCCCCCAAGGCATCAGCTGTATTATCTGCTGCAGCAACAGTGGGGGGAGCAGAAGTGGCATCTGTCCCTCCGGGTGATCACGGCGACACCACTTCTTAACGCCTTCTTCCCTCCTTCCTTCTCACGCTCAAACAAAGCCTGTCTTAGGGTCCTTGAGAAGACAGAGCATCAAGTTTCTGCCGTGGACCGTGGCATCCCATCTGCCTAACCACGGACAATGCTTCAAAACTGACAGTGACAAGGAGAACACGTGATATGTAAATCATATTTTTTAGGCCAAGGGAAATGATTAGCACAGTTAATGCTGTTGGGAAGGCGTCAAAAGCAAGGCAGCAGATGGTGACTCAAGGCAAGCCGCACTGTGAGATTCCTGGAGAGAGACGAAGGGACGGCGGGCTGCCTTGGACAGCCGCAGACACGGCAGTAGATGGTTTATAAATCTGGTTGGGGAATCTGGGACAGTTCTCTGGTGACTTCTAATTTCTCAGAAATAAGAACAAGCTGCTCTATGGGAAGTTGCGGAACACATAAGGAGGCAGAGCTCTGAAGCACACAGGGCCATGGACAGGGCGTGCCCGTCACCTCACTCTGCAGATAGAGCCGGCAAGCTGCATCATGATTTATGGCAGGGCCAATCTGCCCACTTGCATACTCCAGGAGGACCAGCACCCCGAGGAAGGATGCCGAGAAGCACCGTAGCCTCGCTCCGCCGGCCTGAGAACTCTGACAAACTGGATAATGAAGAATGACAGGGCTGAGGGCTAGGCTTCGAGAGAGTGCTGCATTGAGAGAGCTCGCCGAGGGACAACAGCGTCCACAGGAAGCAAGAATATATATACATTTCCCGCATGGACCACCCATCTGGAAGGACATTGCAATAGAATTTGTGAAATATTGAAAAACCAGGCGATTCAACAGATGAAAAAGTCTGCAATGTCACCACAGAAATTGGTAGCACAAATGAGATGAAGCCTGCGTGGGGGTGGGGGGTGGGGGTGGGGGTGGGGGGTGGGGGTGGGGGTGGGGGGTGGGGGTGGGGGTGGGGGTGGGGGTGGGGGTGGGGGTGGGGAGGGCTGTCATGAAAAACGATGTAGCTCCCAACACAGGATCACAGCAAAGCCTGAGGGAAAGAGAGCCCTGCCTCTTTGATGGTCAGCAGCATCAAAGAATGGGGGGAACCAAGCAGAGAGCTTGGAGGGGAAGGGATGGATGCAGGGGGGCAGGAAGGAGAGGGAGGGAGGGAAGGGAGGGAGAGGGAGGGAAGGAGAGGGAGGGAAGGAAGGAGGGAGGGAAGGAGGGGGAGGGAGGGAAGGAGGGGGAGGGAAGGAAGGAGGGAGGGAAGGAGGGGGAGGGAAGGAAGGAGGGAGGGAAGGAGGGGGAGGGAGGGAAGGAGGGAGGGAAGGAGGGGGAGGAAAGGAAGGAGGGAGGGAAGGAGGGGGAGGGAAGGAGGGGGAGGGAAGGAGAGGGAGGGAAGGAGGGGGAGGGAAGGAAGGAGGGAGGGAGAGGGAGGGAGGGAAGGAGGGAGGGAAGGAGGGGGAGGGAGGGAAGGAGGGAGGGAAGGAAGGAGAGAGGGAAGGAGGGGGAGAGGGAAGGAGGGGGAGGGAAGGAAGGAGGGAGGGAAGGAGGGGGAGGGAAGGAAGGAGGGAGGGAGAGGGAGGGAGGGAAGGAGGGAGGGAAGGAGAGGGAGGGAGGGAAGGAGGGAGGGAAGGAGGGGGAGGGAGGGAAGGAGGGAGGGAAGGAGGGGGAGGAAAGGAAGGAGGGAGGGAAGGAGGGGGAGGGAAGGAGGGGGAGGGAAGGAGAGGGAGGGAAGGAGGGGGAGGGAAGGAAGGAGGGAGGGAGAGGGAGGGAGGGAAGGAGGGAGGGAAGGAGGGGGAGGGAGGGAAGGAGGGAGGGAAGGAAGGAGAGAGGGAAGGAGGGGGAGAGGGAAGGAGGGGGAGGGAAGGAAGGAGGGAGGGAAGGAGGGGGAGAGGGAAGGAGGGGGAGGGAAGGAAGGAGGGAGGGAAGGAGGGGGAGGGAAGGAAGGAGGGAGGGGAGAGGGAGGGAGGGAAGGAGGGAGGGAAGGAAGGAGGGAGGGTCGATACAGGTTCAGATACAGCTAAGATACACAGCAGAGCAAGGTGTGTTGCGCTTCCTCCTAAGACTCCAAGAAAGCACCACACGCGTGAGCAGTTAGTTACAACATGCCAAGGAGCCTCTGAGGCCACTGTCCAGTCCGTGCAGCTAGGCTGTGTCGCAGGACTGCTGTTCCCGAAGGGAAGCTGGCTGGGGTGGAGGGGGCCTTTGGTGTCAATACTACAAATGAGCGGTCTGACACTGAAGACCCCTCCATGAAGATCCTCTGCCCTGTGGCCTGTCTGCCTGGAAGGTCTACGTCTTTTCTTTAGCTCAGGTATGTTTTTCCAAATTACCGTTTCAATCACAGAACCTAGACAAGGCTCCAGGTTCCCACCTCTCCCTTGCTCCCAAGCTCCACTGCGTCCTTCTCATGTGCATCTGCCTTCTGACGAACAGACAGACTGACGGACTGCTTTAGCTCTGTCAATATTGCTGTCCCAAACTTCTGCTGAACATGGGACTTTTTTTGCAATCTAATTCACAACCAAGAGCTCTGCTTCTGCCCATTCATTCAACAAATATTTACTGAGCACCCAGTATGTTCCAGGCAGTCTGCATTTTACCAACCCCTTAGATTCCACACCTAAGAAAAATTAAGGTTTTTAAAGATTTATTTATCTTTATTTTGTGTTTTATATGTTCATTTGTTTGTTTATTATATATATACAGTATGTATGTATGTATGTATGTATGTATGTATTTTTGTATGCAGTGTGCATGCCTGCAGGCCAGAAGAGGGCATCAGATCCCAGTATAGATGGTTGTGAGGCACCATGTGGTTCCTGGGAATTGAACTCAGGACCTGTGGAAGAGCAGCCAATGCTCTTAACTGCTGAGCCATCTCTCCAGCCTCTTATGTGTATACTTAAGTGTTTTGCCTGTGTGTATGTTGGGTACCATGTGCTTGTAGTGCCCATGGAGGCCAAAAGAGGGCACCATATCCCAGGGAATTGGAGTCACAGACAGTTGCAAGCCTCCACATAGATGCTGGGAATTGAGCCTGGGCCTCTGGGAGAGCAGTCTTACCCACTCTTACCCACTAAGCCTTCTTTCTGGTCCTTACATTTCTTAAAAACACACCTTTCAACATTTCTATCAGAAAATTTGAAGATGAAGAATGCGTGGCCAAAGTAATGGCATAGCATAGGACTCAGATGATACTCCACTCATGAAAGAAGCAGAATTGTAAAAATCCAGACAGGTTAATGGGGAATTGACTCTAATATCAAGTTGAGAGGAACCCTGCAGGCTGGCTGTCCACGCGGTACCAAAGGCCTGAACTGCATACGTTGTGTGAGCTCTGTCCGCCTCTCTCACTGTGCTGTAGGCTGGCTGTCCACACGTTACTGAAGGCCTAAACTGAATACTGTGGGAGCTCTGTTCCCCACCCCCAAATGGAATGCAGAGGTAGTTTTATGTATCTTTTTTTTTTTTTTTTTTTTCAAGACAGGGTTTCTCTGTGTAACAGCCCTGGCTGTCCTGGAACTTGCTTTGTAGACTAGGCTGGCCTTGAACTCAGAGATCCGCCTGCCTCTGCCTCCTCTCCTGGCTTCTGTATCAAACTTTAAATTGTTTTTATGATCGCTGATTTTCATTTAATGTGCGTAAGGATGTTTCAAGCAGCAGCCATGTGTGGCAGCTCAAGTTCCTGAGCCTGGCACTCGAGGGTGAAGCAGGAAGTCACTTCTGTGAATCTGAGGTCAGCCTGGGCTGCAGAGACCCTATCTCAAAACCAAAAAACAAGAAATATGTCAGGTTCTCGCGACATGTTCTTGGTCACGTTATTTAATTCCTTTGTGCCGTGGTATAAGAGATAAATGCAGTAAATATTATAATTGAGCTGTCCACTCTAACATGAGTGGTGATGATGCCACATGCTCGCAGACCGCACCTTCCTCACATCATACGCCCCTCTTTTTTCCAGGCTGACTTGGGAACCAGTCACAGGACTTAACGGTTGCTCGTGAAGCCACTGCAGCAGAGTCAGCTCTCCACTCAACCTAGCCAAACACTTAAAATGTCTGTCTATCCCTGGGGGGTACTCGACTGTCTGTACCAGTCCCGTGACACTCAGCAACTGTGTAGCACACGCCATATACCTCACATATACGACAGCAGCGCTGACAAGGACACAGCCCTCTGATGCACACCCGAAGAAGACATACTTTTGTCGCAGCTCCAGGATCACACAGAGGACTGTGGGATGGTGTAAGTCTCAGCTGTCTGATAACGTTTTCCACATGTTTCTCTTGGCTACGAAGTCCAAACTAACATAGCAAACATAGCCATATTGTTTTTAAGCTGATCTTGCTATATTAACAACAGATTCTAAAATTCTTCCTGACTTGTACATTATGCTCAGGAGGCTGCAATATTTTCTCCTTTTAAAAGAAATTAGAATCGTGTATAGGAGAGCCTACCCTAGCCTTCTGGCAACTTCTCTTTTCTATAGAAATCCAGGCATTGGAGAGACAAGCTCAGCTGAAACAAGGATCACGGACTCAGGCAAAGGGGGTAGGTGCCTTTCGCACTCTTGTCTCACGAGGCGCACTATATGGTCAGACTTTAAAAAAAAAATCCTTCCATAAACCATTGTTCAAAGTCAGGGCTTAAATGAAGGACTCAAAAGTCTATAATTCATTCTAATCCAAAAGCAATTAATGTCAATCAATCAACACATTTAAAAGCTTTTGTTGTTGGGCTGGAGAGATGGCTCAGAGGTTAAGAGCACCGTCTGCTCTTCCCAAGGTCCTGAGTTCAATTCCCAGCAACCACATGGTGGCTCACAGCCATCTATAATGAGATCTGGTGCCCTCTTCTGGCCTGCAGGTGTATGTGCAGGCAGAGCACTGCATACATAATAACTTTTTTTAAAAAAACAAAACTTTTGTTATCTCTTTATATGCATTTACTACAAGTAAGATTTTATAATTCTCCCTCACTCAATGATGTATCCACCTTTCCTATTACTCTTATGGTAAGTCATTAATTAATTAACTAATTCATTCATTCATTCATTCACCTACCTATCTATATTTGGCAGTACCACAGACTGAACCCAAGGAGCTGTATCCCCAGACCATATTTTTATTGTGAAACAATATCTCAGTAATTCACCCAGGGTGGCCTTGAACTCATCCTGAATCCAGGCAGGCCTTGGATTTGTGTTCTTCCTATGCAGCTTGTTTTCATTTCATATTACTTTGCAATGCTGCGGATGGACTGAACCCTGGGCGTCACACATGCTAAGCAAATGCCCTACTGCTGACCCTGCCCCCCCCCCCAGCCCTTTCCTACCAGCTGTAAAGCCTGATACAATGGGGTGTTACTTGTGCTAGTTTGTGGTGGAGTTGGAACATGCATTAAAAAGTACATGAAGAGCTGGGCGTGGTGGTGCACGCCTTTAATCCCAGCACTCAGGAGGCAGAGGCAGGTGGATTGCTGTGAGTTCAAGGCCAGCCTGGTCTACAAAATGAGTCCAGGACAGCCAAGGCTATACAGAGATACCCTGTCTCAAAAAAACAAAAAACAAAACAAAACAAACAAAAAAGTACATGAAGAATTGTTACGAAGCAGCAACCATATTTCAGCTCTCTGTAGAAAACAGCCTCATCATCTATTTGAATCTTAAAAGTCACTAACTTTTCAACAATAAACACTTTATTTATCATTGTCTGATTGAGACAAGCTTTCACTGTGTAACTCTAACTGCCTTGGAACTTGCTATGTGGGCCAGGCTGCCCTCACACTCAGAGATGCACCTGCCTCTGCCTCTTCAGTACCACCTTGCCTGGCCTACTTTTTAATTCTTAAAAGTAAAATGAAAACCTTTTGTAGGTCAGATCAAGACATTAAAGAGCTTTATCTAACAGTGTCCACGTGCTTCTTGCTCCCGTGTCTCCGCTTACCTTGAAGCATGCATCTGTAAGCGGACTCTGATATGGCGTAGATGTGTGGCGGCATCTCGTGGCGTTTTTTCCCTCTGTACATCTCAATGATATTCTCAGAGTAAATCGGAAGGTTCTTGTAAGGATTTATCACTACACAGAAGAGTCCAGAGTAAGTCTAGAATAAAAACAAATACAAAGTTAAGAAACAGAAAAGTGAAAAACAGACAAACAGGGCTGGAGAGATGGCTCAGAGGTTAAGAGCACCAGCTGCTCTTCTGAAGGTCCTGAGTTCGATTCCCAGCAACCACATGGTGGCTCACAACCATCTGTAATGAGATCTGGTGCCCTCTTGTGGTGGGCAGGCACACGTGTGGGCAGAATACTGTGTAAATAATAAATAAATCTTAAAAAAAAAAAAAACCAGACAAACAAAATCTGTATTCATCACTCAGGACTAACCATAAGGCAGAAAACACTATGGGCATTTAAACAGGAGATCTTTATTCTTCAGACAACTATCTCCCAAATTAAGTCATCTCACCAGGACACTTTCCCACAAACTCCTAGTAGTTTTAGCAGAGCATTTTCTTAGGGTACTGTTCTTGAGTCAATTCTGTAAATGACCCTCACCTGTAAGATGCACGTGCCACAGTTCATGATTTCAACAGAGTTCAAAAACCATATTATTGGTCTTTCTTTTCACATTTACCCTCTCATGAATACACAAATTTAAGAAAGCTTGTTAGTGTAGTTTAGACCCCATGTTACAGCTAATCTTTAAGAAAATGCCATTTGCTAAGTTTGGGTATATATAATGCCAAGGAAGAATATTCCCAATTTATCTGAAAAGTGATTAAAATATTCCTTAAAAAATCATTTGTAGAGTTACTTAATGTTATGTGTATGAATGTCTTGCTTGGACATTTGCATCTACATCATGGCTATGCCTGGTGCCCATGGAGGTCACAGGAGGGCATCCGTTCCCTTAGAACTAGAGTTGAGATAGTTGTGAGCCATCAGGTGGGTGCTGGGAATCGAACCCAGGTCCTCTGGAAGAGCAACAAGTGCTCAAAACCACTGAGCCCCCAAATAACTCCTCTTTCTAAAACATCTGCATATGGCAGGATTTCTTCACGTAACGTCACAACAAACCGAACAGACGCAGACGTGAGAACTCAACTCTTGCTAGGATATGAAAGGAGACTTAAAATAATAATAATAATAATAATAATAATAATAATAAGAAGAAGAAGAAGAAGAAGAAGAAGAAGAAGAAGAAGAAGAAGTTTTTACTCTGCAGCTCTTTTGGCTTTCAAAAATATTTTTTGGTAAAAATAACTTTAACTTTCTATGGGTTCATTACTTTAAAATGAGATAATAAACATTAGATTTTATACTTCTAGTATGGCAAACACTGTCACAGTAACCCAGATTCTCCTCGATAACGTATGAACAACTGGGTTAGGAGGCTCCAGGTCAACATGGTAGTCATCTTTCAACAGCGCTAGGGCGGGACAGGAGGCGCAATGGTTAACAGCACTGGCTGCTCTTGCAGAGAACCCAGGTTCAATTCCAGTGCCCACGTCGTGGCTCACATCCACCTGTAACTCTAGTCTTGAAGGATCTGATGCCGTCTCCGACCTCCTCAGGCACCAGACACACATGTAGTGTACATAAATACAAGAGGGCTGAATACTCATACACATAAAATAATAAAACATTTGGGAAAATAACACACATTTCAGAAAAGAAAAATAAATGGCATGCTGGACACCTAAGACTGAGATTTTAGTCTTTTCAGGGTGACTTCTGAGACTGCTCTGTAGAACTCAGTACTGGAAAAAGTCAGGGAGTCCTGCTTCCAGATGTGTGCCAGATGCGCCAGGTGCGCCAGGCCTCGGGGACTGTGGCATTTGGAAAGGACATCCTTTCCAGCTGCATATGAGGCAGACCTTTTACTTGGTGTTTGGCCAAATAACCAGTGAGAAGATGCTACAAAGAGCCAGAGAGAGAGACCCTTTCCGTCCCGGGCACCCACACAGCAGCTCACTACTGTTGTAACTCGAGATGTCGGGGAGCCCATCCCCCTCTGGCCTCCACCGCACCAGGCATGCGCGTGGTGCACATGCATACAACGTGCAGCCACAACACTCTTACACATAAGTAAAAACACATAAATCTTCTCAAGAAGATAGGGGACGGGGGGGGGGTGAGGGAGAGCGGCTGGAAGATGAGGCGTGCTGGCTGGAGCTGTGTGGCCAGCTCCCCAGGGACAGCTGAGGGGGGCTGTAATGAACAGCCGTGTTCATAAGTGCTGAAACCTTGGCACTTGCTGCAGAAAGCCCTCTAGAGACCGCTCTAGTTTGAATGCTGCACTTACTAATGCTAAAACAAGAAGAAAGCTTGCCAAAACAACTCAAGTGACCAGACCATCTCCGTCGCTGCTCTTTAGAGCTTTCCTT
The DNA here is from genome assembly GCF_964271855.1 of Acomys minous. Lineage (NCBI taxonomy): Eukaryota > Metazoa > Chordata > Mammalia > Rodentia > Muridae > Acomys > Acomys minous. The sequence continues at coordinate 3,588,570 of NC_140498.1, forward strand.
GAGGCACTACTGCAGGCTCCGAGGTGGGATGCAAGGGAGAGGGGGCCTGCCTGGAGCCTGGCCTTGACCTCTTGGCATCTATCTGACTTGATGCGATGGGAGCCTGCCCCTGTTTGCCTGGGGCTGGCTGCACCCATGGGTTGCCTCCCTCGCCACCCCAGGCCCTTGGCCTCGTCTGCATAGACACAGGCAACCTTAGCTTGCTCCTCGTCTTCCCAGGCCACCTCCCACCTCCTCCCAAGCAGGTCCCTCATTTAACTAATGCAGTCTCAGATGACAAAAGACAATAAAAACACACTTTACAGCAATGGAAGAGCTACTGCACTATGGGGTAGCTTTATAGCGACTGTAACCTTGTATTCCAAAAAGCTGGGAGAAATTAGTTATGAGTATGACAAATGTTTGAGACAGATATATTTGATCTAAGCACACAAAGCGAACATGTATGGAAACACCACTGTGTTTTCAATGTGTCCATTACAAAATAGACTTAAATTTTAAAGTATTTTATTAAGGATGAAACAAAGAAAGGCAATCTCAATTGTTACTGGGTTTATGCTATACAGTAATATAAGTTATAGCCACACAGTAACGAATCCTTAAAGATAAAATATTATTTTTTCACTCAAGCTTGGTCATAGGCTGTCAAGACACTTCAGCATCTGCACTTCATGTTTTTAAGAGAAAAATAATTAATAGAATAGGAAACAACAACAACAAAAATGTCTTAGTCAAAGTATTACAAATTAAAATGGATGTGCTGTAGTACGGAGGGCACAGGAACAGATTGTAACAAGAACACATTTAATCAGAACCAAGCCCAGCATGTCTTAGGCAGTTTTCTGAGGACAAGGGTTACAAAGATGAGTAAGCCTCACAAATATGCATTAAGTCATCACAAAGAAAACATTAAATAATCATTAGCACTTCATGCTTGCCAGAGACGAATGTAACAAATGGCTAAGCAGAAATCTTCTTAAAGTACTAACTTCTGAGTACCTGAAAAATTAGCCCAAATATTGGGGTTTTTTTTCCTTACATAAACTGATCGTTAATATTGTATCACTTCTGTCTCTGGCAGACCATGGGCCTGCAAGTTCAAATTTATTTTAAGTATTTGGATGTGTATACAACACCTTCAAGAAGCACACATTCTAGGTGTAAAACAACAAGAGCACACGAAACAAACCAGTCAGACCATGAGGCGGCCAAACAGGGAAGAGGAAGGTAAACAGGTGTACTGAGGAGGGAGAGCTGTGGCCAAGACACCCAGCAGATAGCAGGCACCAAGTGCCACGGCATCCTGCCCAGAGCCACGGAACTGACGGAACAGCCCCAGATGGTCTTTGATGCTGTTCCTGCCTGGACGCTGTTAGGTCTAAAGGAGGGATGAAGAGTTCCTATAAAACAGTGGAAGGTTAAGACTCTTACAGGGACAGACGGAGAAGCCTGGCACAGCTGAGAACGGTTTGGACAATGGAATGTGAGAAAAGTCTATACTCACACTGAACAATCTAGGCTGTCCTCGATAGGTGACAGTGACTTGAGGAAAGAAGCACTTTACACTAGGTACCAGTTTGGCAGCCATCTGGAATAGCAGGGAGGAGGAAAGCAGCGGACAGAGGAGGGGCAAACCATGGAGATGCTGGACACAGGTGTCCCCGGAGAAACGGAGAAATCCAGAGGGCAGGAGCATCGAAGGCCCCAGTCAGGGAGGGACGCAGTCTTTAAGCTCGAGTGGCTGCAACAGTTATTGAGACGAGGGAAAGATGACGTGCTTTGTGGGGGAAAAGACTGCACTCCTCTTTTCATGTTCTGAGACCACGGGACAGCAGATGAGCCCAGAGGCTGCTTGGGAGCCGCTGGACAGATTAAATTGCCAGAGCCGCAGGAAAATCCTGGAGAACTGAGAGGGCCTGAGGGAAAAGTCTGTGTAATAACGTGATTGCACGTCTTACCTAAGAGAGACATACAAAAATATTTGCACACACAAAGTGCCACAGTTGTGTCGGTTTGTTTGTATTACATTGCTTTATGCTTCCTTCCAGGCTCCTGTCTTGGCTGATCCCCGCCTGGAACGCCACCCTCTCCTCTACTCCACTGCCGGAAGTGCTGCTCAGTCATCTTCTAAGAGTCCGGCCAGTGTTTAAGAAAGCCGGGCTTTGTATACACATTGTTTCAGGGGATCAAAGGACTAGAGAGCTAGGAAGCGGAAGCAGGTGCAGACGCTCGGCCAGGAAGCAGATGCAGCAGGCTCCCCTCGGGAACAGCAGATCACCTCCATCCCTCCTGGAGCTCTCAGGGGAAATCAGTCCAAACCAAAGTTCCCGGGGTGGGGAGAGCATGTGGGAAGGGGGACAACTGCCCTATGCCATCGACAAGCACCTAGCGACAGCCACATGTACACTGGAAAGCAACTCATCTATACCATCTACAAGCACCGTACCTAGGTGACAGCCACATGTATACCGGAAAACAAAGTTGTCCCACAAACAAGAATATACTACATGCTGAGAAAAAGACCGTCAGAGGATTTGGAGGAAGAAGTTATGTGTGGAAAGCCCACAAACAAGCCACGAGCGAACCTCAGCGTTAGACTTACGTCTACAACAGAATGTGGTGCCACAGTCTTCACATTGCTGCAGAAACAAAAGAAAAGAACCAATGGCCAAAGACTGAAAACTTAAATCACAGAGTGGGTGAGGCACCGCCCAGTACTCAGGAGGCTGAAGCAGGAGGACTGCCAGGAGTTCGGGGCCAGTCTATGAGGTGAGTTTTTGGCTAGTCTGAGCTCCACAGGGAGACCGTACACAATGTTAATCTCAGTTGTCAACTTGACTGGATTTGGGTCCTGTGGGAGACACACCTGTGAGCACATCTGTGACAGTGTTTTCTGAGAGATTCAATTGGGAGAGAAGGCCCATCCTGGATGTGGGCAGCAGCACCCCACCAGCTGAGTCTCGAGCTAAGGACCAGCATTCATCTGTTTCCTGAATGCAAACACAATGCCACACTGGGCCTGCCACCTTACCTCACCTTCAAACTATGAGCCAGCTAAGTCTCTCCGCCTAAAAGTCGCTTCCTGTCAGGTACTTTGGCACAGTGACAAGTAGTTACTAGTCTACCCTGTCTCAAAACCAAAGGCAGAATGGAAACCAGGCGATCAGAAGCCACATTTACGCTGAAGCATTCTTCCTATAGAAAAATAGACCATAAGGAAAATAATACATGAAAAGCACATTACACAAATAAAACTAATAAAAACAACACCCAGAAGGCAAGTGAATGTGGACGACAAAGATAACTAAGTTATTAACCAGTATTGCTGTGCGTGTGTGTGCGTGTGTGTGTGTGTGTGTGTGCGCGCGCGCGCGCGCGTGCGCGCGCACATGGGGGGTATTATATCCAAGGTATACAAAACAACAAGGTGTGGCTGAGATCACATCTGGTTCTCCTCAGTCTATTATTTGTTTGTTTGTTTGATTATACATTTGGAGGATAAAATTTTTTTAAAAAGTAACAAGAACCAAACTGGAGCCAGTCACGGGGGCACACACCTTTGATCTCAGCACTCAGGGGGAAGAGGCAGTGGCTCTCTATGAGATGGAAGTCAGTTTGTTCTACACAGTAAGTTCAGGGACAGCTAGGGCTACACAGAGAGAGCTGTCTCAAAGCAAACAAACAAACAAAGCCAAAAACACTTGAAAAAAAAATGACTTGAGATGGCTTGAATAGCTCTTCATGTGAAATACACACACACACACACACACACACACACACACACACACACACACTGGACACAGGCCTGAGTTCCCAGAACCACCATGGCAAGAAAGGAAATATCTTGGAGACACACTTGAGTCCTTCCCTCTGGCAATCCAAAGCAATGGGACCCCAAAGAACTGAAAAGTTCCCCAGGTACCCCCATTGTCCTAGTTACGGTTACTATTGTGATAAAACAGCATGATCAAAAGCAAGTTGGGGAGGAGCAGGTTTTCTCTGCTCACACTTCCACATCATAGTGCATGGCTGAAGGAAGTCAGGACAGGAACTCACACAGCGCAGGAACCTGGAGGCAGGAGCTGATGCAGAGGCCATGGAGGATGCTGCTTACTGGCTTGCTGTCTGCTTTCTTATAGTATCCAGGACCACCGGCCCAGCCTTGGCACCACCCACAATGGGCTGGACCCTCACCCATCAGTCACGAATTAAGAAAATGCTCTACAGGCTTGCCTACAGCCTGATTTTAGGGAGGCGTTTTTCTCAATTGAGGTTCCTGCCTTTTAGGTAACTCTAGCTTGTGTCCGGTTGACATAAAACTAGCCAGCACAGGCATTAAAATTTTTTGGGTTTTTTGTTAAAAAAAAAAACAAACAAACAAACATTGGGCAGGGAGGGTGTGCTACCACACACATGTGGCAGTCAGAGGACAACATTCAAGTGACTCTCTCCTTCTACTGTGTGGGTCCCAGGAAGTAAACTCATAATGTCTGGACCGGTAGCAGGCACCTCGGCCCGCCGAGCCATCTTGCTGTCTCCTTAGAGTCTATTTTTGTTGACTAGTATTATTATCTTGAGTGATAAAGTGTCCAATTAATTAAAAGACAAAGTAGAGAATTCTGGTTGAGATCTGGAAATTATTCAAATAAAATCCAAAAGAAAATTCTAAAACTGAATAAAATATTAACAAAAACAAAGAACTCAATGGGCGTGTTTAGCGGCGCTCAGACACAACTGGAGAATTAGATCCTTGACATTAAATCAGCAGCAATCACCAGGCCGAGGCGCTCATAAACAAGGCTAGGTACGGGAGATGGTAAAGCCACTGGCACGTGGAGAGGTGAGCCACAGAGGTACGAAGGACAGGGCGGGCAGAACCAGAGTCCCAAGAGATAAACAGCCAAGAATTTCCCCAAACCTACAAAAGGTATCACGCCACAAATCCAAAAGCACCACAAATGCTAAACGGAATTTACTAAGCACAATCAAACTGCTCAAGTCCAAAGAGAAAGAGACTCTTAGAGGGACCCTGGTTTGGGGAGCAACAGCTGGGGGCATAGATCAGCAGCAAGCAACAGTGCTTGCTGCTCCTGCAGAGGCTCTGAGTTTGGCTTCCGTCACCCATATGGTGGCACGGCCACTCTTAACTCTGGTTCCAGGGGACCAAACATGCGCTTCTGATCTAGGGAACCAGGCACACGTATTGTACATACATGCATACAGGTAAAACATTCAAAAAATTTTAACTATAAGCTGAAACTCTACATTTTAATTATTTAATTAATTACGTGTGTGTGTGTGTGTGTGTGTGTGTGTGTGTGTGTGTGTGTTGTGTGTGTGTGGAGTGCGTGTGTATGTGTGGTGTGTATGCGCCTGCTTATCTGTTCACCACAGGCATATGAGTGCCCAGAGGCCAGAAGAGAGTATCAGATCCTCTGGAAAGCTCCACAGGGCTGTGAGTCACGTGATGCGGGTGTGGGCAAACAGAACCGGGGTCCTCTGCAGGAGCAGCTAGTGCTCTTCATCACTGGACCATCTCTAGACCTGAGGCTAAACTCTGAGAAAGATGGAAGAGGAACCGTGGCAGCCTTGTGTCTGTGCTGCCGGCCAGCTCTGCACCTTCTGTTGAGTTTCTCTGTATGTTGCCTGTCCTAGAGCTAACAGGCTGGCCTCACATTCACAGAGAGAGTGACGCCTGCTTCTGCCTCAGGAGTCCTGAGAGTAAAGGCGTGTACCACCACACTCCAGCTCTAGCTGGAGCAAACCTAAAACAGACTCAGGTGTGAAATCCAAGCACTCCAGAGGCTGGGGCAGGAAGACTGCAGCAAGTTGGGTCCATCCTGGGCTACAGGACAAGAACCTGTCCCAAGCAAACAGGAAACAGACTCTCTCTCTCTCTCTCTCTCTCTCTCTCTCTCTCTCTCTCTCTCTCTCTCTCTCTCTCTCTCCCTCCCACCCTCCCTCCAGCAGCGTGTGTGTGTGTGTGTGTGTGTGTGTGTTGTGTGTGTGTGGAGTGCGTGTGTATGTGTGGTGTGTATGCGCCTGCTTATCTGTTCACCACAGGCATATGAGTGCCCAGAGGCCAGAAGAGAGTATCAGATCCTCTGGAAAGCTCCACAGGGCTGTGAGTCACGTGATGCGGGTGTGGGCAAACAGAACCGGGGTCCTCTGCAGGAGCAGCTAGTGCTCTTCATCACTGGACCATCTCTAGACCTGAGGCTAAACTCTGAGAAAGATGGAAGAGGAACCGTGGCAGCCTTGTGTCTGTGCTGCCGGCCAGCTCTGCACCTTCTGTTGAGTTTCTCTGTATGTTGCCTGTCCTAGAGCTAACAGGCTGGCCTCACATTCACAGAGAGAGTGACGCCTGCTTCTGCCTCAGGAGTCCTGAGAGTAAAGGCGTGTACCACCACACTCCAGCTCTAGCTGGAGCAAACCTAAAACAGACTCAGGTGTGAAATCCAAGCACTCCAGAGGCTGGGGCAGGAAGACTGCAGCAAGTTGGGTCCATCCTGGGCTACAGGACAAGAACCTGTCCCAAGCAAACAGGAAACAGACTCTCTCTCTCTCTCTCTCTCTCTCTCTCTCTCTCTCTCTCTCTCTCTCTCTCTCCCTCCCACCCTCCCTCCAGCAGCGTGTGTGTGTGTGTGTGTGTGTGTGTGTGTGTGTGTGTGTGTGTGTGTGTAAGCTAGAGGTGACATCAGATGTCTTTCTTAGTCTTTTTGTTTGTTTCTTGAAACAGAGCCTCACTGGGTAGCCTTGGCTAGCCTAGAACTCGCTATGTGGGTCAAGCTAGCCTCATAATCATGGAGATGCTTGAGGGTTTATTTTTTTAATTTTTAAATTTTGTGTATATGTGTGACAGGGTTGGTGCCCTCTGAGGCCAGAGGTATGGGGTCAGATCTACTTGGAGCTGGAATTATAGGCAGTTGTGAGCTGCCCAGTGTGGGTGCTGAGAACTGAACTCGGGTCCTCTGCAAGAGTAGTAAGTGCTCTTAACTGCTGAGCCATGGCTCCAGCCATTCCTCCTTGTATTTTGAGACAGGATCTCTCACTGAACGTGGATCCCATGATTGGCTTGATTGGCTACCCAAAAACCCTCAGGGGCCTCCCACTGCTATGATCACATGTGTGCACGAGTGCTGGGTCCCACTGCTACGATCACATGTGTGCACGAGTGCTGGGTCCCACTGCTACGATCACATGTGTGCACGAGTGCTGGGTCCCACTGCTACCATCACATGTGTGCACGAGTGCTGGGTCCCACTGCTACCATCACATGTGTGCACGAGTGCTGGGTCCCACTGCTACGATCACATGTCTGCACAAGTGCTGGGCAGCCACACTTAGGCCCTTGTACTTACAGGACAATCACTTTACCTACTAAGCTTTGCTTTGCTTTTCTCCTTCTTTAAATAAAAGACTTGCTTCATTTTCACATGTGTATCTCTGTGATGTGTGTGCATGGTGTTTGCAGGTGCCCACAGAGGCCAGCCTAGGGCATCAGATCCCTTGGAATTGGCGGCATTTGCGAACTGGGATCCAACTCCAGCCCTCACAAGGAGCGACAAGCGCTCTAACTGCTGAACCATCTTTAAACACACATGCACGAATCATTTCTCAGCCCTTTTTGGCAAAGAGCATGTGTCACGTCATTCATTACTAGGCCAAGAATACAAATAGAAATATATAACCACTAAAAAGAAAGCTAAAGTGAAAAGCAAAAATGTATAGTAAGAACTGGCTGGAGATGGGTCAAAACCACTTCAAGGTTCCATCAAAGGACTGGAGTTCAGTTCCCAACACCCACAGGGCAGCTCGCGACTCTGGAGCTCTACTTCAGGCATCCAGTGCCTTCTTCTGGCCTCAATAGGCTCCACTGGGTACATATCCACACACGCTGGCAAAACACACTTATAAAAAGAGCCCCGCCCCCGCCGCTGCCCTGCCCCTGCCCCACCGTCCCGCCCCGCCCCCCACTCCATGGGATGTGGGAGCTGGGGGTCCTTTGGGTTAGGGTAAAGGGGAATATAAAAGAAAGGGAGAAGAGAAAATGGTGGTGTTGGAGAAAGAACTCAGTTGGTAAAATGTTTGCCATGAAAGCAAGAGTCATGGAAAAGCCAAAAAGCACGCTTGTAATTCTAGCACCGGAGAAGTGAAAGACAGAACCCTGGAGCTTGCCGGCCAAGCAGTCTAGCTTAATTAGTGAGTCCCAGTTCCCAGGGCAAGAATCTGTCTCTAGCAAGAAGCTGAAGGGCCGGCAAGATGGCTCTGCATGTAAAGATGATTGCCAAGAAGGCGCGGTTTGATCCCTAGATCCCATATGGGAGAGGAGACCAAATCTTGCCAACCTGTCTTCAAACTTCCACATGTGCAATGGGACACACATGTACACAAATGTACACACATACACTAGATAACAGGGAGATATGCATCCTATTAACTAGCTGTAGTTGGGGCAGGTATTTTTTCTTTATCCTTTACTTTTGAGGCAGAGTTTCTTTGTAGACTAGGCTGGCCCAGAGCTCAAAAGATCTGCCTGCCTCTGCTTCCTGAGTTCTGGGACTAAAGGCATGCGCTATCACCACCCACCTATGTAGTTGTTATTTTTGTCCCAAATCTAACAATAGTCTGTCTTATTCTTTTGGAATGGGTCTTACTATGTAGCCCAGGGCAGTGTTGAATTTCTCCTGCATCTGTGTCTCAAGAGAATGATGCCAGCTGCAATACCAGGCTTTTGCAGGTTTTTGAGTCTGATCACCTTTATTTCTCTCTCTCATTTATTTATTTTAGGGTGGGAATTTATAATTTACTCAGTAATGAAGTAGGAATTGATCAACAGATTTTTACAAGGAGAATGAGAAATCAGGTATCTGGGCAGGCTGCATTAGACAGCCGGACAGTCTAAATGAGTAGGTGGTTTATATACGTGCACTGTAATGACTAATAACATGATTTCATCTGCCCTTAACTTGTTTTCTATTGTGTGTGTGAGTGTGTATGTACATTCCTCTGAGCTAGCGGATTTTTACAGGTGTGTGTGTGATGGCTGTACCATAACCCAGCACTGCTCGGACGGAGACACCTCCATAAGCATGCACACACACATGCTAGCTGTCTGTCAGCCTAGCTCCAGCCTCAGTAAGAGACCCTGTGTGACCAAGAAGGGCACCTGTGTCTTCCATCTTCTGCTGGCTTCCACAAGCTTTTGTGTGTGTGTGTTGAGAATCATTTTAAAAAATGGAAAAAGTTATTAATACCAAGAATGAAGGGCCAGGAGTAGCTCGGCGGTAGATGCCTGTGTGTGCACAAGGCTACTGTGTAATTCAAACTGTCCCTCCCCCACACCGGGGTGCAGTCCTTGTGGCTCTGAGACTCTCCTGTTTTCGTGAGGTGTAAGCACTGCTCCCCCAATGTTCCCTGATAGGCCAATAAAGCAGCTTACAGCCACTTGCTGAGCAGGGGAGAAAACAGGGCTGGACTTCCGAGACACCAGAGAGGAGCTGGGATTTACTCTGGAGGAAGCAGAGTACCTCAGAGGGCTAAGAATAGAGTAGTAACTGCTCAGCTAACGTGCTGTGAAGCTTCTTATATAATTGAGTCTCAATTATTTGTGTGATATCGGGGTTAAGAGAGAAACTAAGAAACAAACACAATTCTACAAAACTAACTTTAACACGCCTGCACAGTGAGCTGGGGCCCCTGCGCTCCCTCATCTGTCCCCGTGTTGAAGAAGCGAAATCACTGGAAATTAAACTCTACAAGAGAGCATTATCAAGCATCCACAGCAATAAATTTGAATTGTCCATGAGCTAGACAGACTTCTAGAGAAATATAATTATCAATGGAAACAAAGTAGGCCTGAAAAGCTCCAGACCTATCACAGAAAAACCTTCCCAAGGAGCACTGCTCCATCATCGTTTTCAGCCGAGCCTGAGTCCCATTCAGACTCTTGTGGAGAACAGCCCCAGGTCCTCTCATAAGACCAACATTGTTTCTGGAGTGGTGCTGAGGACGGCCCGAGCCTCCTAGCATGAGCTACGCCAGCACCCACGGAGCCACATTCCTGGTAGAAAGCTATCTTAACACAAAATATGACAAGAATATTTATTCCGGAAGAGAAGAGTGAGCTCTTTCCACTCTTAAAGATATGCTCAGAGCCTAAGTATTAGCTAGGAAAGGGAGGGCAAAAGCCAAGGGAGGATATAGGCTCCTCGGTCCTGGTAAGGTTATTTAATATTCCAAAATACACAACAAATAGCAAAAAAAAAAGTTTATACTATTATCTCATTGATGATAAAAAATACTTGCTAAGTTAAAACTCAATCAAGATTTTAAAAAATTATTCAGGATAGAAACTAAGAATAGAAAGAAAGTTCCCTTAAGTTGACAAAAGAGTATTTGTTTTGCTATTTTTTATTTGTTTTTAGTTTTTCTAGACAGGGTTTTGCTATGTAGCCCTGGCTGTCCTGGACTCACTTTGTAGACCAGGCTGGCCTCGAACTTAGAGATCTGCCTGCCTCTGCCTCCTGAGTGCTGGGATTAAAGGTCACCTCTGCCTAGCTTAAAAGAATATTTTTGTTTTGAGACAGGGTCTCACTGTGTACCTGTCTAACCTAAAACTAGCATGTCTGCCTCTGAGTCAGTGCTGGGAATAAAGGTGTGCCCATCATGCCCAGCTGAAAATGTCATTCTTAATTCTGAAATACTGAAAACTTCCCCTGAGATTCAAAATGATACAAGAATTGTCTATTAGTTTTATTCAAAAATATCACACTAGGGGGTGGGTTATAGTAGTATAATAAAGCAGACAGAAATGTGTAAGAATTGGGAAGGAAAGCAAAACTTTCATTTGCAGATAATGAATCTTCGGGGAACTATTATCAGCAGTGAGTAAGCTCAGCAAGGCCACTGAGTACAAAGGCCGTGCATAACAACTCGTCACACAACAGGCTGTTCCTGCATCACGGCAATAATTACACACATATTATAATATGTCCACACTATATGGACCAAAATGGTAAAATTTTAAACACTACTTGTCTCGGTTGGGTTTTTGTCAACTTGGCATAAGCTAGAGTTATGGGGAAGAAGAGTCTCAGCTGAGAAAGGCCCTCTGTTAGGCCGCCTCGGGCGAGTCTGTACGGCATTTTCTTGATGGATAATTAGTATGGGAAAGCTCAGCCACCCACAGCAGAGGGCCTGGGTTGTATAAGAAAGCAGGCTGAGGAGACGGCTCAGAGGTTGAGAGCACTGTCTGCTCTTCCAGAGGCCCTGAGTTCAGTTCCCAGCAACCACATGGTGGCTCACAACCATCTGTAATGTGATCTGGCGCCCTCTTCTGGCCTGCAGGTGCACATGCAGGCAGAGCGTTGTATACATAATAAGTAAATCTTAGAAAAGAAAAAAGAAAGTAAGTAGGCTGAGCAGGTCTGAGGAGCAAGCCCGTACACAGTGTTCTTTTATGGCCTCTGTGTTCCGGCCCTGGCTTCCCTTCAGAATGGGCCGCCATCAGCCAAATAAATTCTTTCTCCCCAAGGTGCTTTGGTCATGGTGTTTTAATCACAACAATAGAAAGCCAAACTATCTAAAGAGTAACTAGGAAAAATATTCAAATAATCAAAAGATAAATTTAGCAAAACATGGGCACAGAGGCTGGAGAGATGGCTCAGATATTAAGAGCACTGGCTGCTTCCCCAAACACCTGGAGCCAATCCCAAGTACCACATGGCAGCTCACAACCATCTGATGCCCTCTTCTGGCCTCTCTGGGCACCAGGCAAGCATGGTGTGTCCAGATAAAACATAAAATAAGATTAAAAAATAATAAAAGATGCTTTTTAGCCGGGCATGGTGACACATGCCTTTAATCTCAGCACTCTGGAGGCAGAGGCAAAGCAGGATTGCTGTGAGTGCGAGGCCAGCCTGGTCTACAAAGCTAGTCCAGGACAAGCCAGGGAAAAAGGTGCTTTTTAAAAATACGGATATAGCTTTTGTAAAAAAAATTATAAATAGAAAAATAAACAATTAAATATATGAGTTTATCAGGAATTAAAGTTAGTTTTGTAAATATCTAATTTCCCCCCAAAAAATTCCAATTAAAAAAAATCTAAATAGCTGGGCATGGTGACATATGCCTTTAACCCCAGCACTTGGGAGGCAGGGGCAGGCGGATCTCTGTGAGTTTGAGGCCAGCCTGGTCTACAGAGAGAGTTTCAGGACAGCCAAGGCTACACGGAGAAACCCTGTCTCAAAACCAAAAGAAAAAAAGAAAGAAAAAAGCAAAGATATAGGGTTTTATGCAGTATGCTTGTAACAAGTGACAAGGTGATACTAAAATTATATTGAAATGTGAAGGACCTACTATCTATAAACAATCTGCTACTAACAAAACTGAGGGCTGCTGGGTGTGGTGGTGCACACTTTTCATCCAGGCACACTGGGCTGATTATCACAAAGACATCCAAAGTTTAACCACCAGATGTGGGGGCACATGCCTGGAACCCCAGTGCCAAGGAGGGAGAGGCAGGAGGGTCCTGCCACAGACAAGTTTCTGTATCTAATCCAGTGTGATTGATTACGCGATGCTGCACGTGAAGGAATTCAGACTCAGAGAGACTTGGTTGGGAAAGAGGAAACGGCCTCAACAAAACAAGAACAGTTACAAAACCCTCAAATTACACGACTGACAACAAAATACCATCAGTTTTTTTTTCCTCTTAAGTAACAGCCTCACTTTATTTTCAACAAAATGCCTGCCAACTACCCCTACATACACAACCGGAACTTACCTCTCAGTCTTTCTCCCATATAAAAATGCAACCTATAAAAAAAGCAGCAGGTTCGGCTTCTAAGTCCGACCCCCACACATGCTGCCCAGCAGGCCGGCCCTCACATGTCCTGCACAGCAGAAGGGCTTCTTCACACAGGATTTTTAAAAGATGTATGCTCGGGGGTAGAGACTTAATAAAATCAATGACTTTTCCCGCTTTATCAAAGACATTCTCAAGTAAAGCTAGATTCACTTTTTCAACTACCCACAAGCTCAGTGGGAGCGGGGGACATTGTGAACACAGCCTGAGTCACTCACTACCCGGGAGAAGCTGTCATGAGCTTAGTCAGCACTGCCTTCGGACCATCGGTACAAATGTCAGCGGTGAAAGGGCAAATGACATAATGACAGTGAAAATAGTTTTGACCTCTCGGTTCTCCTGTAAAGGGCTTAAGGGAACCTCACTGACCACACTATGAAAACTACTGAGCTACATCAACTCGGAACAGTGTGGCTCCATCTTTGAAATGTAATTCCAAGCAGGAGGAAAACCACAGACTGCACGAGGCGGCTCATTTACATGAAGACACGAAACCAGGCAAAACTAAACTCGGGTTTGCAGGTGCACACTGCAAGTTCATAAAACACACTGCGAGATCTCAACACATTTCTCTTGTCACTGACACACGGAGACAAATATGAGACATGTGAAGTTTTGTGTGAGCAGGCGCACACCTATGGCGTCAGAGGACAAGCTCCAGCCTTGCTCCTCAGCCACTAGCTACATGGGGGTGGTTTTGAAACTGGGTCTCTCACTGGCCTGGAGCCCAGAAGGTAGGCTAGGCTGGCTGATCAGCAAGCCCCAGGGATCTGTGTTTGCCATCATGCCTGGCTTTTTTATGTGGGTTCCTGGGGCTGACCTCGGGTCCTCATAGCAAGCACTTTCCTAACTGAACCGTCTCCCCGGCTTCAGACTGCACAGGAAGCAGTAGGGTTAAATGCTGGATCTAGTGGCCATGCATAGACTGTATGCCCAACAGTAACTGAATATACAATCTTCACAAAAGTACAGAACACTCCCCGAACAGAGTATATTTACAGAAAAGAATTTTCAATAAAAGTAAAGTAGTGCACGCCTTTCACCGCAGCCCTCGGGAGGCAGAGGCAGGCAGATCTCTGTAAGTTGGAGGATAGCCTGGGCTACACAGAGAGTTCCAGAACAGCCAGCGCTACATGAGACCCTGCCTCAAAAACAAACACAGCAAAACCCAACAAGGACTGCTACTATATGATCATTATCTTTGTTTTGTGATTACTTTTTTTTAAAAAAATCAATAGTAAAAAGGTAACTAAGAGCCACATTTGAAATTGAGCATGGCGGCGTGTCCCTGTCCCTGCAATCCCAGAACTTGGGAGGTGGGGGACAAGCAGGAGGTCAAGACTAGCTTTTGTTACACAATGAGGTTGAGGCTAACCTGGTCAACAACAACAGCAACAACAACAGCAACAACCACCACCACCTGCTTTCAAAAGCCAAAGGCAGGGCAGAGAGGACAGCTCAGTCGATAAAGCACTTGCCACAGAAGCCTGAGTTTGGACCCCTAACGCACTCATAAAAGAGACAGCAAGGCAGGACGCGCGGCCAATCCCAGCACCAGAACAGGCAATCCCTGCAGTTCATTGAGTAGCCAGTCCTGCCAAACTGATGCGCCCCAGGTTCAGGGAGCGACCCTGTCTTTAAAAATTAGATAAATGGGGCTGGAAAGCTGGCTCTGTGGTTAAAAGCTGGGGTTCATTTCCCAGCTCCCAAACAGCTGCCTGAACTTCACCTGTCCTCTGGCCTCCACAGACAAGTATATTCCTGGATACATACATGCAAGCAAAACTCTCATACATACAAAGGAAAAATAGATAACTCTTTTAAAAAGTAACTGGGAAAGATACCTGAAGCTGACCTTCAGCTTTCACAGGCACTCACACACATGCATTCACGCACACGAACATGTACATATATAACACACACATGCATGCACACACACAAACAGTTACATATATAAAACACACACACATAAATAATAACAGGAAGAACAAAACAACAACAACAACAACAACCAAAACCGCAGCCTGGAATGTAAACACTCAGAAGGCGAGGCAGGAGAGTTGCTCTAAGTTTGAGACTAGCCTGATCTATAGAAGAAGCTCTGGGCCAGCAAAGACCTTGCCTGAAAACTACCAGAAACAGGCAAGCAAACAAAACAAAGGAGAAAAGAAAAGAACAACACCCCTGCAAATGTTAAAACCACGCCTTTAACGGCCCAAAGGTTGAAGAAGTCAGAGAAATTAGAAAGTACTTAAAATGGAATAACCAAACGCTATGTGTCAAATCTGTGAGGTGAGCTGGAGCAGTGTTGAAGAGGTCCTTGCAGGTGCAGTGTTGGAGAGGTCCTTGCAGGTGCAGTGTTGGAGAGGTCCTTGCAGGTTTAAGTAGAGGGAAGATGAAACTAGTGATCTCAGAAGTCCAAAGGGAAGAACGCACTAAACCTACCCGCAGCCAGGCTGCCTGGAGGAGGCTGCTTTATCTTACCCACACACTATGGCCAAAGCACAGGCTATCTGTCTCTATCACTGCACCTCAACCGACAGTTTTAACTACCCAGGAAACTCCAAACAAGCAGAGCAAGTGTAGCGGCAGCACCTCCCAGCCCCAGTGTCAGCAGCTCCCGCCAGACCTGGAGCGGGCGGGACCCTTTCACCATCCTCCCTAACTCCTGCTGTCAAACTCGATGCTTTGAGAGAAAACTCAAATTTGTGTTTGTCCTTCTGCACAGACCTAGGAACCATGCTTTGAAAGGCAATTCAAATTTTCACTTAGGTGGTCCCTGAGTTAGGTTGGGAAAAATCTATATATACATAAAACAGCTGTATAAACTTTTAATTATCATGAGGAATGTTTACAAATCTTTGTCATGTGGACGCCTGTGTGCATGTGTAGAGCTCAGAGGTTAACATGGCGTATCTCCCTCCATCATTTTATTTTATTTTATTTAGATTTATTTATATATGAATGTTTTGTCTGCATGTATGCACCATTTCATTTTTTTTGAGGCAGGGTCTCTCGCTGATTGGCGAGACTGGCAGCCCAGTGAGCTACCTCCATGTCCTCCTCCTGGCTCTACCTTGGAGTGCTGAGCTTTCAGGCATGGATGATCACACCGGCTTTTTATGTGAGTGCTGAGGACAATCAAGTACTTTATCCTCAGCCGCCTTTCCTTTTCTTTTTTCCTTGTACCAAGGCAATATCTCTCCCCTTCCATCGCTCTTCTGGCTCCTCCTTGAAGCTATCTACGGTGTCCACTGATGGAATTAAGGTAAAGCCTTCAGCAGAAACAGCCTGGCTCGACACTGATGTCCTTTATTATGGTGTGTGTGTGTGTGTGTGTGTGTGTGTGTGTGTGTGTGTGTTAGGTCACCCTCAGGGCAGCAGCGTTTGCTTGGCATCTCCGGTTGCCCTCCCTCCCCCACATGGCATGGCATACCCCACTCCTCCCTCCATCCCTGCCCCCTCAAGGAAAGCCTCCACATTCCTGGCATTCCTGAGGATGCCCGACCCCCTCACCTGGCGCCACCAGCTCCCCAAGTCCAGCAGGGGGCAGACACATCATCTTCCTTCACCTGCAATCCTTAACACCCCAGCCTAACACAATCCAGTGTGACTTCCTCTGGCCTCCTCCCCTGAGGCTGCAGGAGCCTCAGTTCCCAAATAAACCTGCCCTTTTTATAATTTTAATCTGCTTGGGCTGGCTTATTCCGTCAGAGGAGACAACCCATCAAGTAGTACTTTTTTTCTGAGACAGGATCTCCCCCTGGGGCGTACAGCTCACCAACTAGAGTTGGATGGTGTCGAGAAAGCCCTGGTGATCCTCGGCTCTGTCCTGCCAGCACCGGGATTATGAGCTTGTGCCACTATCCTGAGCTTTTCCATGGGTTTTTTGTTTTGTTTTGTTTTGTTTGAGACAGGGTTTCTGCGTGTAGCCTTGGCAGTCCTGGACATGCTTTGTAAACCAGGCTGGCCTTGAACTCACAGAGATCCTCTTGCCTGTGCCTCCCAAGTGCTGGGACTACACTGCTCCATGGACTCTTTCGTCAGACTTGTGTGCTCAGGCTCACGTGAGCAGTGTGTGTACACTACGGGAGATGCTATCTTCTCAGACCTTCCAGTACTTCTTGGTTGTGTTTTCACACTTCCAGTCCTGCATAAGTCACTGCACCACGCTTCCGTCCAAAACTGATGTGCTCTCAAATCTCCAAAGTCCACATTTCCATCTGACTCAACATCCTAAGACTCCACAATCCCATGAACTCTGTCCTTCAGTGGTATTAAAACCTCAGCCCTTGATCATTGCGGTTTGGATGATAACGGCCCCATCCGTTCATATATTTGAATGCTCAGTCACCAAGGAGTGGGACAGTGTGGGAAGGATTGGGAGGCGTGGCTTTGTCAGAGGTTTCGAAAGCCTATGCCAGTCCCAGTGTCTCTCTCTCTGATTTCTGCCTGTGAGATGGGATGTAAAACTCTCAGCTACTGCTCCAGCACCACGCCCACCTGCTTGCCTCCCGCCACCGTCACGGACTAACCCTCTAAAACTGCAAGGAGGCTCCAACTAACCGCTTCCCTTATAAGATGTGCCTTGGTTACGGTGTGTCCTCACAGCAGCAGAACAGTAACTGAGACACGCATAGAGCCTTCCTGCCTAGACCTCGCTCCTCCTCAGCCTGACTCTAAAGATGACCACCAAGCTGCACGCCTACTGTGCTAGTAATACGGACACAGGTTACCTGGTCCTCACTGTCCTAAAGCTAAGCCACACAGCCAGGAAAGGGACACTGCTCCTTTGTTTCTCTTTTCCGTGGCTCCTCCTCTTTTCCAGGCTGGACTGCTCCCCTAACCTGCTTTCCCAGCCCTGCAGGCTGCCTCTTCCTCCCTTTTTCTGTATTTTTCCTCACAGGGGGAAAGGAAGGGAGGGGAAGGGGCTCGGAAACTGCTGGTCTTTCAGCCTCTGCTCTGCTGGTTCCCTTATCAGCCAGACTCCAGGCCAACTGCTACCTTGTCAAAGAGCCCTTCCCTGACCCCCTGGGGCAGCCACTCTCTCTCTCAGCCTGGTTTACGAGCTTGCTTCCTTTCCTTATAGGACACCTCACAAAGACAGGGCACTGAGTCGCACGCGCCCGGACGGCAGGCAGTGTGTGCTTGGTGAAATTAAACTCGCTGGTTCTGACGGACTGAGTTTTGAATTACTTGTGAACCTCCAGTAGCAGCTTCTTTGCATAAAATCAACCACATTTTCCCAATTGCAGTGTCACTACTGTCAACTTTTCTATGTCTCTTCCTTGTAAATCTGTCCTAGTCTCATCCATTCCACTTTCTTCGGTCCCTGCCCGTCATTTCCTCAAACCTATTTTGTCTTTCTAGACTTGTTCTGTTGTTGCTATTATTATTATTATTATTATTATTATTATTATTATTATTATTATTATTATTATTTTATGTGTATGGGTGTTTTGCCTGTGTGTATGACTGTGCACCACTTGTATATCTGATCCCCAAGGAAGTCATAAGAGGACATCAGATCCCCTGAACTGGAGTTACAGATGGTTGTGAGCCATCATGTGGGTGCTGGGAACCATACATGCGTCCTCTGGAAGAGCAGCCAGTGCTCTTCAGCCTTCGTCATCTCTCCAGCCCTTGGTACTTTCTGAAACAGGGTCTTACTCTTTAGCCAAGGCTGGCTCCTCACTCACAGAAATCCTCCTGCCTCCACCATCAGTGCCTCTGCTGATGCTGGGATCCCAGGCATGAACTCTGACCTCCAGCCCATTCTAGATTCTCTGCAGTGTCTAGCATCCTTCCTCCGCCTTGCCTTAACTGTTTTCAGTAGCTTCTGAACACAGACATGGTCAGCGACTGCAGCATAGATGTCGACACAGGACGGCCACAGCCTCGGCCTCATCTCCAACTGTTGCCTCTGAAAAGCCTGGACAGTCTTCCTTCCGCGTCCCTTCGTGCAAGGGAAGCTGCTGTTGCTCTCCACCGAAACCCCGACCCTGCGCCCCTTGCTTTTCTACTCTGCATTGGCTGTAAAGGAACTCTCTCCGCTGTCATTAAATTCCCTGGCTTTTTTGCCACATGCTCGCTCCCTGCCATGTTACCCCCCCCACCCCCACCCCTGGGCACCACTTTAAAAGTCTTCAAACCGACATCTCATCCTATCCGACCACAGACAGAATCATTTACACTTTGCATTGTTAAAACGTGAAAGAAAGCAGGAACTAGCTAAGCAAAGATCGTCCCGTTTTTAACAGAATAACAGTGTCAACAGGGTGTCGGGAACCTCGGCTCTCAAGTGGTCACAGCACTATGTATAACGGAGATCGTACCACTTCCCAGGCACCACCCCACGGCTACGGGGAGGAAACACTCACATAGATAAGTCCGGAATAGTAGCGGTCCTTCAGGTTGTGCAACACAGAGGCTTCGTTGAGGCACGTCAGCTCCGCCATGTCCTCCACCTTGGAGAACTTGGGTGGGTTCATCTTCTGGATGTCGTCTTTATTGACCATTGCTTTCTTGCCGTTCTCGGCCAGCTCCACCGTGACTTCATCGCCCCGCTCTTCTTTGATGCTAGCTGCCTCAAAACCATGGCGCTCTGACGGAATCCACACCAGCTTCTTAGCTGTCCAATCAGCTTGCGTGGCAGGGTTGTAGATGACAGCCCTGTCCACAAAGAGATACCTCTCCGGATCCTCCAGTCCAGTCCTCTGGGCCATTGTAAACAGAGGGATCCGAAAGGAGTCGCCGCTACAAGAGAAGGGCAAAATTAGATGCTTACGAAATGTAAAATAATTTACAAGTCTGACTTTCTAAGAAACTAAATAAAACCCTCGGTACACATAAAACAAACAGCTAAAGAGCGAGCGAGTAATCCTCCCCACAGCCACACCACCCCCTTTTCCAAGGTAAACTCAGGGGTGACCACAATCATGCCTCTGGCTGTCTGGTGACCGTTCAAGGTCGGCCTCAGATACCAAACGCAGGGGCACGCAACCAAGTTTCCAGGTGCCCTTTCCCTCTCTATCTGCTCTATCTACCCTCGCCACAAATTACGCCAGGAGCTATGAAAAGAAACGTGACAGAAAAAATAATAACAAAACAAAGATACATAACAAAAGGCCCATGGAGTCATACTGGCAATAGTGTGACCACAGGCCATGGCTACAAAACACATGATGGCGGTCCGAGAGTAAGGGGCCAGGTCTGGGGTGTGGCGCTTGGGCGGAGCATTTGCCTGGCATGCAGGAGGCCCTCGGTTCCATGCTCAGTACAGAAGTCGAGAAGGGACACACACACACAAGCATGGTGAGACTAAATGAATGGATTAGGCTGAACTACGCCTTCTAGTTCACCCTCAGACAAGACGCAAGTCAATCCCCCTGTCGTTTCACTAGGGCCCTTTAATCGGCTACGCAGGGGCCACAGAAGACAATTGCAACTCGGCTTCAACTTAGCCTTTCAAGTATGTTGTGACGTCTGTTCAGGGATCCATTGTGTATTTCACAACTGCTTAAACTCCTGCATCTCCACCTACCCCTACCCTCACCAGAGTATCCAAATGGTGTGTAATAGTTTCCAGACTACAACAGTCTATTAAAACAGCGCTTTAAGCAGGAAGATAAGCAACTCAAAACAGATTCAGGAAGTCCCTGAAACTAAGCAGGCTCACGAGGCCTCTCCCTGCCTTGTAAGTAATGGAATAAGCAACGGAGTAAGCAATGGAAGCCGAGAGAGTGTTCCCCTCCGGTTCAGCACAGCCAAGCTGTACAGAAGACCCTCACACAGCTGAGGAGCAAAGAGTCTCGAGACCAGCTGAGCTGCCCGGGAGAAGCAGAGACCAGCCGAGCTGCCTGGATCAACTGAGGCACCTGGAAAGGACCCTCTCCAACCCGCTGAGCTGTGTGCAGTGGGCTCCAGGTTCCCAGCTTTGTGACCTGTCACCCATGCTGGGGTGGGCCTTGGTCATGCAGCTGTCTGTGAGTCATTTCTGCTCCTATAACCTCCCCCCCCTGCCCCCCCCCCACGACTCAGATTCCTGTAAGTAACCCCAATAAAACTCATTGGCTCACCAAGACAAACTTCGGCGGTATCTGGTTTTTTTGGTCTGTCCTGAGCTCCCTGTCTGGGGTGAATAGGGATGGATGTGTTGCATCACCCCAGGAAAAGTTTTGTAACACAAGACGTGTCTTCCATTAACAGTGTGTGACCCCAAAGCAAACCTAATATTCCAGAAATGATCTAACTGCTAGAGAAGGAGCGAATTACATATAGTATTCGCCATACTGAGGAAAGGCCCGTTCCGTGACTGTTACAACAGCCACTCGGTGCTCACTGACTATTGGCACGCAGGGAGAGAAGCGGAGTCTCCATGCTTGTCACGGAGACGGCACCTCGCCCACACTTGAGCAATCAGCCTTTTGGATCAAAGGACACCATGCACCTTTCAGATGTGACTTGTGCATCTTTCTAGAATCGAACACCATATCAACACTTCTTGCTATCACTCCAATGTCCAAGTTATTCCAAATTTCATAGGAACAGTTTCCAAGACTTCATCCAAAACAGCCCAAGACACCGAGTAGCTACTTTTACTCTCTCAGATCCCGTCAACTTCTCCCCTTTCCCCAGCTTGCCAGAAATATTGGGGACTCTCTGTAGGTGAAAGGGTCAATAGAAGACATCCTTCGTATGTTGCATGGAAAAAATCATAAAGTTATCCCATGTTGTAAATAGGTCAGTAACCTTGGTCTATAAATAAACCTCAAGCTCCACGCCCACCCCACCCCCGAAGTGGCGTAACCCATGAAGTACACTTAGTGAGTGGCTTGTGCGTCACTCTGAGGGCCGATCCACAGCCTTCTTCAGATTCTCAAAGGACTATCTACACCCTGAAGGACCAACTGCTGGCAGTGGGCAGAGACTCTAGCTGGCTCCTTAAGCTCTGATAAAGGTTTATTTCAATCTAATAGCTGGGATCCTTCAGAGATTGTCACATAAACCCCGACACTCCGGAGCGGCGGGCGTCAAACTGCAGCACAGGTTAGCGGCCCGGGAAGGCTCACTATGTGCAGCTGCTGGACCACATCCCCAGAACTGCTTGTTCAGTAAGTCTGGGGCGAGGCTCGAAAGTCTGCATTTCCTCCTCCGCCTTTTGAAATAAGAGAAATTTATTTTATGCGTGTGAGGATTTTGCCTGCACATATGTATGTGATGTATGTGAACCACATGCAAGCTTAGTGGCCATGGAGGGCAGAAGAAGAGGATGTCAGATGCCATGGGAAGCAGAGCTGTGGTTGTGAGCCACAGTACAGGTGCTGGGAACTGAACCCAGGTCTCTTGCAAGAACAAGTCTTCTTAACTTAACTGCTGAGCCATCTCTGGAAGTCCAGCCCAAGATTGTATTTCTGTCAAATTCTCGCCTGGTGCTAACGCTATTGGTCCTGGACCACTTTTGACAACCACAATTCCACAGTTCTCTCCGGCTACCAATATTCCTAGCAGGCATATGAGAACAGAACAGTGAAAGCCAATGTCCGAAACTCATCCACAGCCAGTGTAAAGAATGTGCTGATGCTTTAAGGACTACAGACTCGAATTTTAAAAGAAAGAAAATGACCTCCCTTCTTTAAAAAGAAAAGTGATTCAGGTTATTAATAAATCTACAAATAGAGATGCTATCACTTATCTTAAACCTACATTTGCTTCCTAGGCAAATATGAGAGAGAGGGCAATACAGAAAGCATTTGTGGGCACACATACAATCAAAAGTATATTGGCGGGTTATTAGCAAGTCTTTCTATTTAAATTGCACAGTGGTAAAAAGAAGTTTGGGGATTATCTCAGATGAATTTGAGGAAAATAATAGGTTATACACTCCACCTTTTGGAAATACAGAATCTATTAAAAGTGTGAAAAAAACCTCAATTATATCAAGATGAGTTTATCTTGCTCTTTGCACACATGGCATTTGGGAAAGTATCCTTGTGTCCATAGGTGTGCACACAGCACTTCTCCTTGGGTGTGGAAGCACGCTTAAATTTGGAAGGCAGATATAAACTAGAGTAATTTAGCAAGTTTAGGGAAAGTAAGTTGTGTATTTTTGGTTGTTGTTGTTATTTTATCAAATGGGGGAACAAATTTGTTGGTACATGTTGAAGACGCTAAAATGCTAATTTAATGTGGAAAAAAAAACCTAGCCAATTACAAAGTTGTAATCACCACAAGCTCCTAGTTTTGTGAGAGAAAGATAACATACACACACATTTTTGGTTTTTTGAGTCCCAGGCCTCAGAAGCCAGTAAATAGGTGAGGCTGGTTTTGAACTCCTAATGTTTTTGCTTCCACCTACCAAATTCTAGGATTACAGATGTGTGCCACCACGCCCAACTTCATCTATTTTTTAAATGGAGCCAGTTCTTTGGGTCTTCAATTGGGCAGTAGCTTATGAGCTATTTTTATTTTTAACACATCCACATTCTCTGCACTAAACCCTGTGGGATGGTTACCTGTTCCATACTGCGTTGGCCATTTAACCCGGTCCCTGGTACATAACAGAGAATCCAGATCTTTCTTACATAAGTGGTCCCCATCTTTATAATTCACTTCAACTCCTCACAGCCAAAAGCCTTCCCTCCTGACCCAAATGCTACCCTTTTACACTTTCTTTTCAGGTCAGTCTAGCAATTTAATCCTTCCTTCTCCTAACCCTCCTTGCTGCCCTTCTGGCAGTCTCCTCGACCTACCTAGCAGCGCACCACAGGGCTTACTTAGCAGGTAGGAGGTGGTCCTGTGCCCACTTAATTCATAGTTCTTGAGGCCAGGAAAGATGTTTTACTGAGTTTAGCTTTTCCCTCCTGCTTGCCAAGTATATTGTATTTTTTCACTCCACTGCACATTTGGTATTAGATCTGATTTAAAAATGGTATTTAAACATGTACCACTTGCAAGTATTTTGCCTTGCTGAAAGGCTAATACCACAATTTTTAAAACAAATAATCCTGTTATACCTCCCTAATTACATCCAGGCACTACTCTAAGTAGTTACACATATCAAAGCCTTACTCCTCACAAGAGGGGTACAGGATAGCTTCCATTAATAACACCATTTTACAAATGAAGAATCTGAAGAATTCTGAGAATAGACAAGTCACTGGCCCAAGGTCACACAGCAGAGGTCACAAGCAGCAGAGGGAGGCTTGAGCCCAGAGATGAGGCTACAGTGATGAGAGTGAAGGGAGAGGAAAGAAAACTTGAGAGACGTGCAGCATACGTATTACTTGTTACCAAATTTTAAAAGCCTGTCTACCAATAACAGGCTAAAGATTATAGGTTTAGTCAATGAGCACGTTAGTACAAACTGGCAAAGACTTTACACTTTGAAGGAAAATGTCTACATTTAAGAAAGGGGGAGGTGGGTGTAAAAAGAAACCTCTGTAGTAGACAGACATGCAGAGAATTTGTCTGCGTCTGGTGTCACCTGGATGAAATCATTTATCAGTGTATATATGAATTTGCCTCCTAGAGCCGAAGTTCACACCCCTGGCATTGGTTGTAGACCACCACCCTAAGACCAACACCCAGGTCCTTTTTTTTTTTTTTTAACTTAATGAAATGTCACCTAGCAAAAATTCTCTGCTGCCTCCCAACATCCAAGGTAGGCGTCGGGAGAGGAAAACAACTCAATTTTATGATCAACCTGAATGCAGAAAAGCAAACAAAATAATGGCTATTAATCCACCCTAGAGGATGCTTCTGGACCGGACGGCCTACGCGAGAACTGCCCCAACCTGTGTGGTGCTGCCTACCGCGGAGGGCACTGGTATTACAGAACTGCAAAGATCTCTTAAATTATCAAAATCCTAATTAACCAAACAATCACAGACGCAAAAGCTAAGACTGCTAGGAAGCCCTGCACTACCTCCCAATTAATAAAATATTACCAAAACTTGCATCTCAAGCCAGGGATCTTAAGTCCTCATAGGTGATAACAATGTACATCAAACGCTGAGGCATAGAGTCTCTCACCCTACAGCGTGCCCTTCAAATCTTCCTCCATCTCGCTCTCTATTCAGTCTCTTCACTGTAATGATTTCCCTGCGGAGCCCAAATACATAGCCAAGCACTCACAGGTCACATCCTTTTGCCGCAGAAGCTTGTGGTATATCACACAATTGCACCATACGCTTTCTGCCGATAAGGATGGGAAGAGCGGAATTTAAGATGCAGAAGTAAGGAGATACATAAAATGGCCACTTTTCCAGAACCGGAGACAGACAGGGCACACTTAAAACATCAATGCACGGAGCTAAAGGAATTCTTAAAAGAGGCAATTGATAAAGGAGATGAAACAATGAATAGATTATAAAGTTTTCCAGAGTCAGATAGGATCAGGAATAATTAGACCTCACCCGAAGCAACCTTAGTTTCAATGTTTAAAAAAAAACAAAAAACAAAAACAAAATCTCAGCATAGCCCAAGTATTATATTTAGTATTATTTTATTCAGCAAAAACCAGCAGTCTTTGTTTCATCCGCAGTCTGGATCTACCCCGCCTGCTTTTCCCTACCCCACCCCAACCTACCCCACCCCCTTCCATCCACCGCAGTGATCTTGAAGAGAGCTGCAGAGGCCCCAAGAAACAAGAGATAACGGTCGTAGGCAGAGACTCGGTTACCCCAAACCTCACCAGCTCAGGTCAGACCCGCCGCCGAGCGGCCACCTCCTCCCTAAGGCCCCAGTCCCCAGGCAGGCCTGACTGGGGGCCTCTCGGGTCCCTGGGCCGCATCCGCCCACCAAAGGCCCACAAAGCCCCGCCAATGCTTCAACTTCCCTCCGACCCAATTCCACTTCGATTTTATGGGATCAGGGTGTGACCCCCACACACACACACCCACCCCCAACAGCAGAAAGCCGGGGAGAGATTCTGCGGCGAGCTATTACCAGATCACTTACACAATAAAGCGATCCAGCGGCGAGGGCTGACCCTCCCCCCCGGGCCGCTCCGCTACAACGCGCCCGGGCCACATTTCCCGCCTCGTTCCCCTCAACGGCCCAGGCCTCGCCCGGCGTCTACCTCCCGGTCCCCCAAGGTCCCCAGCGCGCGTGGCAAGCCTTCTAGATCTAGCCCTCCTTCCCGTCGCACGCTCCCCGGACCGTGCAGAGAGCTTCAGCCTACTGGTCCCTAAACCTCACAGATCCAGGGTCCGCCTTCTGAGTCCTAGGGGAACCCTTCAGCCGCGCCCGGGGAAGTCTAAATTGGCCTAACCCACCGTGCAACCCACCCAGGGGCCCTTCCTTCCCGCGCCCCCAGCACCAAGATCACACCCAGGTCTCAGTCCTCTCCTAAGGAGAGGACAGAGACACGCCAGGCGCCTCCGGCCTCCTGCTAGGGCACTCGTCTCCCAAACCCACGCTTCCAGGGATCCAATGCAACCAGGAGTTGGTCCCCGCGTCCCCACCCCCCAGATCTCCATCCTCATCCTCTCCAAGGGTCGTCCTCGCGCACACCCTGGCTCTGATCGCGGCAGGGGTCTTGCTCTCAAGGACCCCATGCTCCACCCCTCCCGGGGGGTTCGTTTCTCCATCTCCATACACTGGGGTCCGGTCCCCTCCACAAGCTCCACAGCCCCACAGCCCCTGCCTTTTCCCAGCTCCCGCTCGGGATCCGTCTCTGTGCTCAAGAGTGTCGTGTCCGTCTGTCTCCCCCTCCCCCCGCCCCAGCCCGGGTCCCTTCCCTCCTGGTCGCCCTACCAGTCCCAGCTCCCGGGCACGCCGCGCTCGGACCCAGGCAACCGCACCTCTCTCACCTTCAGCCGAAGATGGTGGCGCCCGCGCACGTCCCCAGCGGCGACCACAGATCCAGAGTCTCAGTTCCGAACCCGCCGCTGCCTCCGCCGGGCTCCTTTAGCACTGCCGCTCGCGCCTGCCCCACCCACCCCCACCCTCATTGGGCCAGCTCCACGCCCATCACCGCCGCCCCCAGACCCACTGGTCCGTTTGCGCGCCCATCTCCCAGGAAAGACGTTAGCAACCCGAACGAAGCTACCTTCCCAAGTCCTGCTCCCTCCACCCACCTGGAATGATGCTCATTGGCTCCCGCTCCCAACCAAGGCCCACAGGATCCCAATCTTATAGGCTGGCCCTCACGCCTGTCACAGACTCCGGGGGGTGCGGTCGGGGCAGTGGCGGCCGATTGGCTGGCTCGCGGGGGAGATGGACAGCTGAAACCGACTGGGGAGCCGGGCGATCCCGCGAGGCAGAGGACGCCGACCCTTCTGGGGTGTGCGCGCTGGGCTAGTCTGGCCTGGGGGGGACGGCGGCCCCCGGCTCCCACTGGTCACGTCTCTGTGCCGCCGCCGCGACCCACTCGAGCCTCCTGCAGCCCGTGGGTTTGCCGCAGCCACTGCGTCCCGCAGCGGGACCGGCTCTCACGGAGGAGCTGCCTGCAGGGGCGGGCTCGGAGCGCGGTCCAGAGGCCTGACGTCACCCTGGAGCTTCGTGGGGTGGAAGCCTCTGCTGTGCAGCTAGCTCACCTGCAGTGGCGGGGGGAGGGGTGCCGCTCTGCCAGCGCGCGAGTCAGCTTGGAACCTTGTGGCTACTGGGGTACCCCCTTACTGATGCTTTTTTTTTCTGGGCGCCCGCCGCCAGACACCTTCCTCTCTCGTGGTCCGCCACGGCTGGATGTTTGCAAGCGGATAAGAACTGCTTGCTCAGCCTCTTAAGCAAGGCTGAGATTCCAAAAATATGAGAAAGCCAACGAGCCTGGCAGAAAGCGACTTCATTTGTTCAGTCACTTATTCAGTCCAGTTCCCTAAGGAAGATGAACTAACTGGGTTGGGTTTGCAGGATTCTTGTGGCGTTGTCATACCCACTGGAGCCAAAGTTCTAGTGATTCAGTTGCCTTAGAAAATGCCTAGGGCTTCAGGTGGGGATGGGGTTCCAAAATAAGGAAACTGGAAAATTGAAGTAAAAAATGTAATGCAGCCGAGCGTGGTGGCGCACGCCTTTAATCCCAGCACTCGGGAGGCAGAGGCAGGAGGATCGCTGTGAGTTCGAGACCAGCCTGGTCTACAAAGCGAGTCCAGGACAGCCAGGGCTACACAGAGAAACCCTGTCTCGAAAAACCAAACCAACCAACCAAACAAAAAACCATAATGCGATATCTGCAGAATCTAGTCAACTTTTAACTGTACGTGTATAATAAAGTCAAAAATCACAACACCAAAATGGGTTATTTGTTCTTATAAAAAGATAAATATTTTCAAAAAATAATGCCTCAAAATTTTTAGTATTTTGTGTTGGTATATGTGGTGTGTTTTGATAGATACCTTGTAAATGCCTAGGATACTTCCAGGCTGATTTTTTTTTTTTTTTGACTGAAAAAAAAAAATAGAAAACAAGGCAGGAAGTGATAAGAGAGTTGGTGGAATTCAGAGAAAGCGCCAAGGCAGCCGAATGCAGAGCCTTTCTGGGGGAAGTCAGGATTCTTTGTCATCTGTCTTCACCCTCACCTGACCTCTGGGGTGTCTGCCCCCTGCCCAGGTGTCTTGTGACCTTGGCACCACTTGAAGAGTTTTACTTTTCAGAAGTCTGAGGAAGTGTAAGTCAGCAACACAAAACATGCCAGCAAGAGACCTCTTCTAAATGTGTCTGTATTTAGAAAGGACCCAGCGTCTCCAGTGCCTGAGTCTAAGCTTTACTGCCCACCGAAGGCATTTCTAAATGCAGTATTCCACGCTTAGAGCACTCACACAAATAGCCCCAATAGGCTGGGGGTGGTGGCACATGCCTTTAATCCCAGCACTCAGGAGGCAGAGGCAGGTGGATCGCTGTGAGTTTGAGGCCAGCCTGGTCTACAAAGTGAGTCCAGGACAGGGCCACACAGAGAAACCCTGTCTCAAACAAACAAACAAACAAACAAACAAATAGCCCTAATAAGCCATCAGACCTGTGGTTTCTTATCATTTCAAAACTTCCTCATAATTTTACAACAAACTCAGTGGACCATCAGAAGGAGAGAACAAGAAGTTCGCCAGAATTAAAAACCCACAGTGACATTTGTCTTGATGAGAACTCAGTCACAAACTGTCCCCGAGTATATTTCTTGCTCTGGAGTCTCTTCCATGTTTTCATCTGCCAGATATCTCCTATCCAAGAGCGAATCAGGCTTGGCCGCACTCTTCCTCTGGGATCAGATAAGATCTGGCAAGATTGGAGTAAGATGTTCATGCACTTCTGCTCCACATCTCTGCCGGGATTGGGACGGGTATGACAAAAGCAACAGGCACTGGGTCTCTTTTCTGCCCTTCCAAGTTTCAACCCACCACTCAAGCGTTCTTCCCACGTTCCCGTGCTCTGCCTCTTTGCTTCCTTCTTCTCCGTTTATCTCCACACCAAGCCCCCCAGGTTCCATTGTCCATCCCAGACAGGATGCTCAGCACTAGCCCTTGACAGAACAAAGGAAACAGGATTTCGAGCCAGACCTGCGTCTCAATGCAACTATGCCACCATATCTCTGTACTGTACATTAACCTTCGACAAATTGCCTCATCTCTAAAAGAAAGATACAGAAATGTGCCGAAAAGATTCGTTTGTCGCATACGCTGAACTGATGGATAACTGAGTTAAATAACAACAATCACAGATTCATAGACAGAAAAGTGCCTTCTTCTATTGTGCAAGTTCATTGCAAAGAGGAAGAGAGCCCTTGTCTTTCTCGGTGGTAATTTCAGCTGGTGACATAGGCTGCTTTTACTCCCCAAAGCAAAAGTTCACAGAGCACTGTTTGACCCAGACTAGGTCGGAAGTCCAACCAAACTCATCCCCTCAGGGCATTTGAGCTTGTGAGCTCCGTTTTGTTTCATGTGTACAGACTGATAGGCAGCCTTTTTTTTTTCTTTTTTTTGAATGAATTCCAATATCTGAAAATTAAGAGCTATCGAGCACTGTTAGTCATTACGGAACTGTGAATTGAAAGTGCAATGAGATTCCCACTTCAATACCCACAAGACTACAGTGAAAAAGTAAGGGAAATGGCATCCGCCATTGTAGACTGTAATGAAAAAGGAAAGGCCGCAGCAAAGGCTGGTGAGGACCTGGAGAAATAGGAACTTTGCAGTCATTGCCAGCAGGAATGTAAAACGGCTGCAGCCAGTTTGGAAAGTATGCATTTTCTTTGAAAGTTAAACATGTTGTGTGCTTTAGTCCATAATAATAATAATAATAATGATGAAAGAAGTTAAATATAAACTTACCATACAATCTCACAATTCTACCCTTAGGTATCCTTTTTTTTTTTTAAGTGGGGGTTTGGGGGAGATTCTATGTGGATTAAAAAAAATACATAGAAATGTTCCCACAGTATCATTTATAATAGCCAGAAGATATAAGCAACTTAAATGAGCATGATCTGATGAGCGGCTACACAAAAGTGGTGGATCCATACAACAGAACATCATTGAGCAATCAGTTAAAAAGCACTAAACAATGGATACAAGCAACATGGACGGATCTTGAAAACCTTACGCTCACTTGAAAAAGGCCAGACGCAAGAGCCCACACCAGATCATCCCATCTGCCTGAAATGCCCATAAAAGGCAAGGCTAGGAGGGAAAGTGATGTGCTACTTGCCTGGGGTGACATGTGGGGTCAGGGAGGAGGGACAGCAATAAATGAACGTAAAAGATCTAATTGGGGTAATATACCCGTTGCACAACTTGGTAAATGTACTAAAACCAAAGAAAACAAAACAAAAACCCGAACCATTAAGCTGTAATCTCTGAATTATGTAAGTATGTAAATACACCTCAATAAAGTTATTTTAAAAAATAAAGATGGGGGCGGGGGAGCTAGCACACGAAAACCTAGATTTCCAGCTTTTCAAAACTGGAAGATCTGGAAACCCAGAAACCATTTGTTTGTGTCATAGCGTTTACTCATTTTTTAAGACAAAGCACATATTCCTGTGATGCCCTTGTCCCCATCCTCCATGCCGTCTCTTACTCCTCACCTGATTTACTCATTGGATTTGTCTGTGACTGTAGCTTGTCCGTTTGTTTTTTGTTTTTGTTTGTTTGTTTTTGTTTTTGTTTTTGTTTTGTTTTCAATGTTGAGATCAAACTGAGGACCCTGGAGTGTGTTAAGTAAGCGCTCTGCCGCTGAGCTACATCCCAGCCTTCATTAATTTACATTTTTGAATCTTTAGGCCCTCGGTTACTGGCTGAGGAAGGGCAGCGGACTCATGACAAATCACCTGAGAGACACGAGAAAGGTATTTTTGAGCTGAGTTGTTTCTGTGAGGGCAGTGAAGCTGTGGGAAGTGTCGGGGTAGGAAGGAGTCTGGAAGTCCAGACAAGTCCATCCTACAAGCATGATTTGTGGAAATGGGGCGTGGGGGTGGGGCCCTTGAGGCACACACTACGGTGACATCCATCTCTCAGTCTATCTAGGCCAATACTGCTTGACCAAGGTAAAAGGGTCAGAGTTCAAAGAGAATTTTAAAACAGAGACAGTAATGACAAAACAGCCAACTCCAGTAAGTGAAGAAAGAAAAAAAACTTCCAGAATTTTCTTAAGTTCTTTAAGCTCTGGGGTTCTGAGAAAACCCACAAGAAGAAATTCCTGAAAATTACTTATTTAACGTTACCCATCAATCACGTAGAAACTGGCTAAGTCATACTGTACTTGATTTATAAAGCCCAGGGCTGGGGGTGGAGCTCAGAGTGTGCTTAGAATGCCTGGAACCCTGGGTCAAGCCCCAGCACTCAAAAATATGTAAGAAAGAAAACTGCAGATTTGATAATCCTTGACCTTAATATAGCAAGCTACACCCATGACAAATGCTTGGTGACTATCTTTTGTGCCTAGGGCCTGTGCCAAGCACTGAAGAGATGACAGTAATTACACAGACATGGTCCCTGCCTTTAAGGAAATTGTAATCCAGTGGGAAATACAGGGGGGAAAATAGCAAACAATTGTAATAGAAAATAAGTTTGGGTTGGTTTTTTTTTTTTTTCGAGACAAGGTTTCTCTGTGTAGCCTTGGCTGTCCTGGACTCGATTTGTAGACCAGGCTGGCCTCGAACTCACAGGGATCCGCCTGCCTCTGCCTCCCGAGTGCTGGGATTAAAGGCGTGCGCCACCACACCCGGCTTGGGTTTTTTTTTTTTTAAGCTTGAATACCTGCAGAGAAATCTACATGATTTTATTGTGTTCAGAGATCTATAGTGT
This sequence comes from Acomys minous, assembly GCF_964271855.1. Taxonomy (NCBI): domain Eukaryota; kingdom Metazoa; phylum Chordata; class Mammalia; order Rodentia; family Muridae; genus Acomys; species Acomys minous. The sequence continues at coordinate 3,620,673 of NC_140498.1, forward strand.
TTTGGGTTTTGATTTTGATTTTGATTTTCAAGACAGGGTTTCTCTGTGTAGCCCTGGCTGTCCTGAACTGGTTTTGTAGACCAGGCTGGCCTTGAACTCACAGAGACCCGCCTGCCTTTGCCTCCCTGTGTGTGGGGATTACAGGCATGCCTCTGTACCGGGCTCGAGATCTATAGGTTTTAATAGCAGGTTTTCCATAAAGGCCTCTGATCTGAAAAGGTTGTAAGCGTCCAGTATAGTATGTTCATGACTTGGGGCTCTCCAGAGGAACAGAACTGACACAATTATAAAGGGAGCAATGTATTTGATTAGCTTATGTCATTAAAGACTGAGCAAGCCAATGGCAGCCATCTTCATCCTGGAGACTTGGACAACTCAGCAAACGGAGGCCTCGGAGCAAGAAGAACCATGATGCTCTGCCCATCTGAGGCTGAAGTCCTGAAAGGGCTCTGGGGAGATGCTGGCGCCAGCCTCGTGTGGTGTCCGCAGAGGAAGGCAGCAGGAGTGATAACCCTGATCAGGGAGGTAGAGAGCGTGTGTGCTGGCTAGCGCATTCCTTCCACCTTTGGTCCACTTGGGCCACTAGCCTGTTGAACTATGCCGCCCGTCCCAAGGTGGGTATTTTCCCCTCAGGTTTACCCACACATCAGTTTCCTCTGGAAGTGACCTCACAGACACATCTAGAAGTGTATTTTACTGATTTGGGTATCTGGATCCTACCGAGTTGATGAACAATATGAGCCATCACAGTACAACGTCACGGAAGCACATCAGGTTCCGAGGACAAGGGATAGAGACACTGAACCCAGAGTAGGGTGTTGCGGTGAGGTTTCTGTGTAAGGTGTAAAGATTATCCTTGTGTTATCAAATTCTGGTTTCTGTGCCAGGGTGTAGATCCGATGTACAGACCAGACTTCGGCATTGTCATTATTGTTAAGCATCTCCTGTCTCAGAAGTCTGAAAACATTGTCATCACCTTCTGATTGGTTAAATAAAGAGCTGAACAGCCAATAACTGGGCAGGAGAGGATGACTTCCGAGGCCAGGGGAAGGGTCTCAGGTGGGATGAGTGGGGGGAGGGGAGGGGAGTAGAGGGGAGGGGAGGGGGAGAGAGGGGGTTAGGGAGAGAGGGGGGAAGGAGAGAGGGAGGGAGGGAGAGAGAGAGGGGAAGGGAGGGAGGGAAAGAGGGAGGAGGAGGGAGGGGAAGGGAGGGAGGGAGGGAGGGGAGGGGGAGGGAGGGGAAGGGAGGGAGGGGAAGGGAGGGAGGGGAAGGGAGGAGGAGAGAACCAGGGGAGGGGGGAGAAGGGGTTAGGGAAAGAGGGGGGAGGGAGAGAGGGAGGGAGGGAGAGAGAGGGAGAGAGAGAGGAGGGAGGGAGGGAGGGAGGGGAAGGGATGGAAGGAGGGAGGGAGGGAGGGAGACAGACAGAGACAGACAGGAGAGTCGCCATCGGAACAGGATGAAGACGCAGGCGCCAGAGCGAGACTGAGATGGCAGGTGATGGGGCACATGGCCGGAAGTGTCGGGTTAGAATAGCAACGCATCTATCTGCCCAGCTACGATGCCTGATGCTTTTACTAAATATAAAGGTGTTGAGAGCAAGGGAGAGGCATAGGAAGTCCACACTTTTACACTAGGGGCAGAGAAACAGCCCCTCCCACCACCACCCCGCCAGAGATTGATCTAGAGGAAGTAATGTTGAAATGTTGGAGATATAACCTGAAGAACAAAATGGTAACCAGATGAAGAAAGAAGGCATTCTTTCTGAAAAGATAGGAGACGGAAAACCCAGGAGTCCTTATTAATAGGCTGGGGTCAGATCTTATCTGTGTACTGCAAAGTGGAATTTAGATGCTAGAAGACAAAGGGGGAACCCTGAGAGAATTTTCATTCGAGGGCGTAACACAATCGCGTTTGCGTTCCATCAGGATCATGTGGCCACAGGTTAGAAGATGAAGCAAAGACAGGCGAGTTCTGAACAGGGCAGCAGTTCAAGCAGCCACCAGGAGGCAACGGATTTGGATGAGGGAGGAGCAAGCCGGCTGCAGAGTCAAGGTCAGATCGCGGAGATTGCTGTTGGAAGGATGACATGAGATACTAAAAGTGCCTGGCCAATGTGTGAAGATATTAAAATGCCTACATTGCACATGGGGGTATTTATAGTGCCCAGCACAATGCACGACACATTTCAGGTTAATGCCCTCCCTCCTTCTCATGGCCTCATGAGCTAAAAACAATCCTCCCCTGCACCCTACACTATTTTGTTGTTGGTGATGATTGGTTTGCTTTTTCGAGACAGGGTTTCTCTGTGTAGCCTTGGCTATACTGGACTCGCTTTGTAGACCAGGCTGGCCTCGAACTCACAGAGATCCGCCCGCCTCTGCCTCCTCAAGTGCTGGGATTACAGGTGTGAGCCACCGAGCCTGGCTATGTGCCCTACACTTTTATAAACACATTTATGATGAGTCCTGTTAACTTGTTTTTCCCCATCCATGTACATCCCTGTAGCAGAGATAGATGGTGAGTCACCAGTGCAAGCCAAATTGCTAATTAAAAGTTTTAGTAGCTCTGTCTTAGAAAAAGAAAAGCTGCATCATTTATATTTACTTTAAACATGTTATCAACTCTAAATACATTGAAAATATAACATTTCAATGTATACCCAGTTAAAAATCATTCATTATTTTTCCAATTCTAATGTTGTCATGAAATCTTTACTTTTGCTGGTGGATAAGTACATAAAAATATATTCAATAGTGAGAATCCATAGCTTCAGAATGGCTATTTTAAGTGTATATTTTTAAGTGTCTGTTGAAATGTATAGACATTGGGTGTGGTTACTTATTGTGTGAGGTTATTTAATTTGCAAGTTATTTGTAATAAACTTTATTTTAAAAGGCCACTAATAGAGAGCTGGAGAGGTGGCTCAGTGGTTTAGGAGCATTTGCTGCTCTTCCAGAAGACCCAGGTTTGATTCCGCACACCCACATGGTGGCAGACATCTACAACTCCAGCCTCTGATGATCTGATGTCCTTTTCTGGCCTCCAAGGACACCAGGTATAGACATGCATGCAGACAAAACACCTGTACACAAAGAAATAAATGAACAAATTTAAGAGATTAAAAAAAAAACTCACAGTAATAGAATGTGTCACCTACTATGTTAAGTGTCCAAAACCCAATGTTTGTAGTGGATATAGGGTAGGTATATTGCACATGGAGGCGGGCCACATTTTAAGGGCTAAAACAGCCACCCGTGGCTTACCAGATAGGACAGCACACGGCTGGACTGTTAGGTCATGGCAGGCAAGGCCACTGTCTACCACTAGGAACTAGCGTAAAGCTTGACAAACGGTAGATGACTAATAAAGGTTTGCTGGATAGAAAGGCAGTAAGGATGGACGCTGGAGCCGATAGATGGATGGAATGTGGATGAAGAACGAGGTCTCTCTCAGCTCTGGAGGGGGCGTTGTATCTGGGCCTCAAAGGGGAGCAGGATGCCCACAGTTAAGGCTGCACAGAACCAAGGCACGCACAAAAGCGATACCAGAAAACGGAAACCATAGAGCTGGGCTAAAGGGTGGACTACATAGCACGTAAAGAAGGCAGAAGACGGTCCTAGAAGTTCCTGGAAAAGCTTAGCATCGAGGGCCTTTGCTCAAGGGCAACTGATGGCAATGCCAGACTTGCATAGTAAGTGTCATCATTAGAAAGCCAAATGCTGATTACCTATTGGATGAATGCAGTGTTTGTTTTTTAAAAATGTAGTGATGGCATTTTTAGTCTACAAAAAATATTTTTTTTCTCTTAGTGCTGTACATAGAAATATTTGCAGATTAAAGGCTATAATGTTTAGGCTAGGGGTATATCCCAGTGATAGGACGTACGTGTGGCAATGCCAGAAGCTCTGGGAATATAGTGTCTGGGGTTTGCCTCAGGGTATCATGGGAGACGGTATAGCAAAGGGTTTGTTGATGAACTGTTGGGGTCGGGTGATGGGAACACCTATCTCTCTAATTTTTGCGTACCTTGGAAATTTCTTATAGCCTAAAATTGCGAATTAATCTCCTGTTGCCACCACTTCTACTTGGAAGACCGGATTTAAAAGAAAAATGGGTGCTGTGGGTGCTGCAGCCTCCAGGTGGGGCCCAGAAGATGACGAGGGAGGCTTCCATACCGCTTAATATAGTAAGAGTGCCCATGCCCGCTGGCATTCTGTGTGACACAAAATAGAGGCTCCTAGCAAACTAGTAGAACCTCAGAATGGGTCCAGAACAGGGTGGAGAATGCTTTCCCTATCTTCACAGAAGTTCCTTTGGGTGCTGGTGGCTTGTATGGGCACCACATGAGTACCTGACTGACCTTCCCTTGTTCCTGGGGTCCTCCTACTGGGCTCCCACGAGCATGGATGGAAATAACCTTCCAGGGGACCAGCTGTGGGCAATCAGATCAACTTTACTTGGGGTGAAGGAGGGTTGTATAGAACTATGGGGAGGTGTTGGGGTACCTAGGGTGAAGGGCTAAGGTACTGAGATGTCTCATTTGCATAGGGGAGATGGTCCAGGAATCCTAGGTGCTCGTTGAACAGATTCTAATGCGGAGAAAGGGATTTGGACCTGTGATTTCCCTAAGGTTCACATGACATTGCCCAGGTAGAGGGTGTAGGGATTCAGGCTCCCTAGGCAGAGAAGAGGAAGCCTCGCCAACAGAGGGTGGCCTCCATTTTGCACTGAGCCCAGAGCTTTCAGGTAATGGTGGACTGCGACCTTAGCAGCAGGGTTCCCCAACATGCCTGGTGCTCAGGGAAGCCAGAAGAGGACACCAGGTCCTCGGGAAGAGCGGGAGCCGCTGTGTGGATGCTGGGAATCCAATCCCAATTTGCTGCAAGAGCAACAGGGGTTCTTGACTGCTGAGACGCATCTCCCACCCCCTAATATTTACTTTTCTAACTTGTTTCTTTGTTGCTTTCTTATGTGGGACCAGAAGCAGAAGGCAGTATTTCAGGTGTTTATAGGTGCTGAGTATCTCAGGTCATTCATGAGGCAGAGGTGTCTGAGGCTTGATTAAGCCCTAATAGCCCTCAATCCCCTCTCAAATATTGTAGGCACTCTGGAGTAATGGCTGGGTTGTTGTTGTTTGTTTGTTTGTTTGCTTGGGTTTTGGTTTTATTTGTTTTTGTTTTTGAGACAAGTTCTCTCAGCATAGATCAGGTTGGCCTTGAACTCTCAGAGATCGGACTGCCCCTGCCACCTGAATGCTAGGATTAACTGTGTGTGCCACGACACCTAGCCTAATGGCTGGGTTCTTATGACAGAAGTCTGTAGGAGGGTGGGTGCAGGGTCTTGGCAAAGCGTGTGGCCACTTCCATCACTGGTCTCAGAGGATCCTGCTAGACATCATCAGCCTGGAATCCCTTCCCTTCTAGCTTACCACAGCAGCATCCACACATCTGCCCCAAACTTGCCGCCATCTGAATCTTTAGCTTAGGCTATAATGATGGAGGACGATCAAATTGTGCAAGTCATCTGAGAGTAAGAGGCTGGGTGTCTGTGTATCACCTTTTTTATATAAGCCTGACTATTCTCATTAAGTTAGTTCATTTTCTTCCTGGAAGTTCACAGGCAGATGAGGGAGCCACCCCAAGAATAGCTGGGCTCAGAAGTCTGAGAGACTTTTCTCGGCTTCCCACCTCTTCGGAACTCTTAGGTCTGTATGACGATTGATATTGATCGTCTTCTCGACGGGGTCTAGGATCACCTAGGAGAAACGCTTCAGGGCGTATCAGTGAGGGGGTTGTAGATGGTGAGCTGAGGTGGGAAGGCATACGCTGAGTGTGAACAGCACCGTTCCACTCAGGGTCCTGGTCCTGGGGTCCTGGGGTCCTGGTCTGAGGGAAAAGGGAAAAGCAAGCTGGGCACTAGCATCCTTTCTAACTACAGATGCAGTGTGGCAAGCTGCCTCAGGTTCTTGTCACCACGCCTTTCCTGGCATGATGGGCAGTCTCCTCTTCCTTCAGTTGCCTTTGTGAAGTATTTTGTCAAAAATCACAAACACAACATGAGATGTATCGCTGCAAATAAAAGCCCTTGCTCCCTACAGTTCCGTGGCTCTGCGGTTGCGCGCACACCAGGAAACAGTGGTCTGTCCTTACATGTGCTTGGAAAAGGAAATTTCCTAACTTCCTTCGATGAAAGCATTAATGGTTGTGAGCCCACTAACACCACTCTCCATACGCGGTTCATGAAAGTTGGCTGGCAGGCAGGAGACACAGAAGATCTCTCCAAAAAGAGACTTCCGGAAGGGGCCCCGGAGCCCAAGGATGCCCTGCCGGTAAACAGGTAGACCTCACGGAACGCAGACCTCTTCACATAGATGAGGCCATAGACACTTCCTAGTCATCATTTCACAAAGAAATATGGAGATGGGGGACTTCCCACGACCACAGCAAGACCCAGGGAAGTGCTGGGACTCAGCCCCAAGTCTCCTGATCACTGTCCGTCCAACAGTTCCCCGTGCGCAATCATTATCAGCTGCACCAGTCTGATGGGACATCCACTATGTATAGAACACCGAGCCACACATTACAAAAATAAGACAGCACGGCTCAGGAAAGTTGCCGGAAAAACGACTGTGTGTTTGTTGCTGCAGGCTGCCGAGGTCTGATAGGAAAGAACTCAGGACAGAACTTACTTGTAATCGGACTGAGTGGACGCAGGGTATAGCAATGACGGGAGGCAGATCGGGGAGTCTGCGGGAGGTTTACGTAAAGGGCTGCCTACGCTTTCCCAAAGCATCTATTTATACATCACAGAAACTCCTCTCCCCCCGCCCCCCCCCCCCCCCCCCACTCCCTGAGCCTGCCGGCAGCGGCGAAACCTTTTCCAGGTCCCACCCAGGGAGTGAAAAGCCCCTGGCTAATGCTGGAAAAACAGTGGGTGAGGTCCAGCACAGGGGTTAAACAGAAGCATTTACCAGGAGGCAGCCGACATTTGTGTAATGGGTCACGGGCCCCAGGCAAGTCCCTAAGCTCTCTGGGTCCAGGTCACAGTGAAAAACCGTGAAGACATCGCCACTGTCCCCTGTCTAACACACAAGTAACCTCTCACTGATGGCAGGCTTTATCATTCTGGTACTTTCCTGCTCTGTCTCCCGAGCCTGGCTCATCCTGAGTCAACAGGAAGTTAGCTTAGAGACAGGGGAGCTCCCCCTGAACATACCTGGAATAAGCATCTATTAAAAGTCTCTCTCTTCAAAGCACATCTTTCATTTCAGTGGGGGGAAAAAGCGAGGAGCTAAATTGGGAACGGAAAAGTTGCATCTGACCAAAGGTATGTGCAGACACATGTTTGCAAATGAGGTCAAGCTTTCAAAATACCCCAGCTCAGACAGATGAGGCAAGCCCCAGGCAGTGGGCTTACTATCTACCACGTGTGATGGTGCATTTCTCCCTGCTACCCGTGTGTGTGTGTGTGTGTGTGTGTGTGTGTGTGTGTGTGTGTGTGTGTGTGTTGTTTGCCAGGAGTTATATGCGAGGGAGTTACTCATTGGAAAATGTGGCTGCATTGCCCGATTTGAAATGCAAACTTGGACTTCCAGGGATTTGACTCACCCCCTCCCCCCGTGCGCACCCCTACCCCCAAAAAAGCTGAATTCCTCAGTTAAAACTGTCAGAGAAGCAGTCAGGGAATTGATGTGCCAGAGCAGTGCTAACCAGCTCGGGAGGGTGGGGCCAGGGAGAGGACAGTTGAGTTCTGGAAAGTCTGGGGGCAGTGGATGTCAGAGGCTCCTGGCTTCTATCAGGGTGCACAGTCCATCTGTCATTCATCCTTTGGTTTAGTTTGTTTGTTTGTTTGTTTTTTAATCCAGCTCAACAAATATTTTTAAATAACCTTTTTAGATTTCTTTGTACTCTGTGTATAATGTTTTCCCCACATATGTATTTATAGCATGTATGTATGTGCTTGGTGCCAGTGGGGACCAGGAGCGAGTGTCAGATCCCCTGAAATTGGAGTTAGCAGTGGTTCTGAGCTGCCATGTAGGTGTTGGAAGAGAACCCAGCTCTTCTAAAAGAACAAGTGTGCTCTCTCTCTCTCTCTCTCTCTCTCTCTCTCTCTCTCTCTCTCTCTCCTTTTTAAAAGCTATTCTAGACAGGGTTTCTCTGTGTTATCTTGGTTGTCTTGGACTCACTTTGTAGACCAGGCTGGCCTGGAACTCACAGCGATCCTCCTGCCTCTGCCTCCCGAGTGCTGGGATTAAAGGCGTGCACCACCAGTACTCTTAACCACTGGGCCATCTCTACGGCTCAGCAACTATTTTACTTTCTGAGGCAGGGCTTCAGGTACCCCAGGATGGTCTTGAAGTTACCATGTAGCCAAGGAGGACCTTGAATTCCTGATCTTCCTGCCCGCATCTCCTGAGTGCTGGGAGTACAGACATGTGCCAGCACTCCCAGGTTAGGCAGTGCTAAGGAAGAATCAAACCCAGGGCTTTCTATATGTTAGCTAAGTTAGTGCTGTAGCAACGGAGCTACATTCCCCTCTTGCTCCCCCTACCCTCTCTTCTCCTCCCTGCCCCCAACCAACTGTTTTCTGATCATAAAATGTCAAATAGCTCCTTCAACAGTCCTATAAGGTAAGTAAGCCGTCTCTACCCAGGCTGCAGAATACATGGACTGTGTGGCTTCATTTTGCCAAATACACGGACTATGTGGCTTCATTTCTCACAGTTCTGAAGATCAAGGTGGGAGGTTGCCTGGCTTCTATGAAGGTCCTCTTTAGACTGGTAACTTTTCCTTTTATTTTCCCATGACAGACAGACAGACAGACAGACAGAGATTTCTGGAGTCATTTTTATAATAAGGTCATTTCTGGGCTGGAGAGGTGGCTCAGTGGTTAAGCGCACAGGTTGCTCTTCCAAAGGTCCTGAGTTCAAATCCCAGCGGCCACATATCAGCTCACACACATCTATGCTGGAATCTGATCCCCTCTTCTGGTACGCATGAAAACAGAGCACTCATATACATAAAGTAAATAATTCTTTAAAAAACAATAATGTCATTTCTGAAGGCTCCATTCTGGTGATCCAATCCTCTCCTGACTATCCTATCTCCAATATTATCAAATCGGGTTAAGATTTCAGTATGTAAATTGGGGTGACGGGACACATTTTAACCATCGAAGTGTAGGCTGGCCTATCCCTTATCAGAAATGCTTACAACCTGAAGTGTTTTGGGTTTCAGCTTTTTTGATCTTAGAATATCTGCATGCACATGATGAAATCCAAGTGTACACATGAAATTCATTTATGTTTTGTGCATACCTTATTCATATAGCCCAAAGGTAATTATATTCAATGTTTTTCATGTGCCTTTATTTCATGTGCCTCATGACATACGCAGGTCATGTGTGGAATTTTCCACTTGTGGCACCACGTTGTTGCTCCCCAAAAGTTCAGATTTAGGAGCATTTAGGAATTCAGATTTTTACCTACACCGTCACCCAGCAGAGTCAAAAATTTTAGTTCATGAGCCAGGCGTGGTGGCACAAGCCTTCAAACCCAGCACTCGGGAGGCAGAGGCAGGTAGATCTCTGTGAGTTGAAGGCCAGCCTGGTTTACAAAGAGAGTTCCAGGACGGCCAGGGCTACACAGAATAACCCTGTCTTGAAAAAGAAAAAAAAATTAGTTCATGATACACCTGAGATGCGTGGGGGAAATGCAGATCTCTTATTTTGTATTTACGGTAACGTCTCTCTCCTCCTCCCTCAGCCCTGTCCTCGCTCACATTAACTGTCAAGTGGACACAGCCTAGACCTACAAGAGTGTGTCAGCTGTGTGACTGTCTTCATCAGTCATAGACATGTCTGTGAGGATCAGTTTGATTAGGGAAGTCCCGGAGCCTTGTGGGCTGTGTCATTTCCTAGGCAGGTGACCCTGGGCTGTAGTCCCACACAAAATGCTCAGTTTCTCTCATCATCACAGTAGTAAAAGAAAAAACACAGACACTATCTCTAACCTATCAGATGGGCCGAAACCCAAAAGTTCTGCAGCATATTCTTTTAGCCAGGCAGCAGGGAAACAGGCTCACTTTCCCTAACCCTAACCTTGCCTCCCCCTGGCTTACTACTCTTCTCCCCACCCTGCTCGGGCCCCACGTTGGGCGCCAGATAACTAGTCCATGTAACTAGGATAACTAGTCCATGTAACTAGTCCACCAACCAGTCCAGCCGGTCAGTTATTGGGGGGCCGAGGGGGGTCGCAACCTGTAGTTAAAGATATGGGCGAGAGAGACGCAGAGCTCAAGCGAACAGTTGCTTGTCAAGAGCCGTTTATTGAGAGTGGGGGCAGGCTTTTTAAAACCTGCTTTAGGGAGGGCGGGGTAAGCGGGGAGAGTAAATGGAAAAGTACAAAATCTTCTGGGGTTGAGCCCCGGGAACATTTGCAAGGGGAGGGGTCTTCCAGGTGAGACAAAGCAGGATGTCTCTGTGGTTATCTCAGGATCGGATCGCTCTCTTCTCAGGACTAAGCCAGATGCCTTGCATGCCTAATGAGTGGCCCAGCAGGATGTTTGCTGCAAATGCTGAATGGGTGGGGGTCGGCCACAGGCCGTTTGGTCCCTGGCAGCTCACTGTGCCTTACTTAGGAAATCACATTTTGTTCTGTAAGAATCTACTGTAAGTGCTGGAGACACCATTCGTTCGATAAAGTGCTTACCTGGGGACCTGGGTTCAAGCCCCAGCACATATGTAAAATGCTGCGTGTGGAGGCACACACTTGTATGTCCATACATGTAACCCCAGCTCTGAAGGATCCCAGCCCCAAAAGTAGATTCTTGGGGCTGACTGACAAGCTCCCTAGTCTAATGGCTGAGCCCCAGGGGCCATGAGAGACCCTGCCTAAAAAACCCAAACAGACAAACAAAAAGGAACAACAACAACAAAAGTCAAGTCGGGCAGCTCCTGAGGAGTGACGCCCAAGGCTGACCTTCGGCTGTGTGTGCCTGCGAACGCCTTTAATCCCAGTGTTTGTGAGGCAGAGGCAGGGTCTCTATGTGTTTGAGGCCAGCCTAGTCTACGTGTTCCTAGGACAGCCAAGGCTACATAGCAAAACAGAAAGGTTAACATCTGGCCTCCTCACCCGTGTGCATCCGTGTCAGGCAGAAGGATCTGACGAGGCGGTAGTTTGCTTGTCTCTGCTCTTCCTTGAACATGTTCCTTGCTCGCGTCTTCCTTGAACTCCGAAGCTGTTCCCATCTCCACGCTTGGCAGCAGCACAAACCGCACACATTCATGGCAATAGACAGTCTCCACGGTTTCCAGGCCTAAGAGCAAGAGATGGGAAGTCTTGCCTTGCAGGCTGAACAGTGCTAGTTAGCAGAAACGACGTTAGGCTGACTGCTGATGACTTGAGGCAACTGCGGGCTCTTTGCAAAGATATTACTTGTATCTATAAGTGCAGGCCGACATAGCACCTTCTGGCACCATGAAAGCAAAAGCAGGTCATTCTTAAAAATCTAAATCAGATGAAAAAAAAAAAAAAAGAACTTAACTTGTATTGAAAAAATTATTTCAAAGGACTTTTTACATTTTAAACATTACATTGATTGGGTTCTAGAGAGATGCCTGGGCCATCTCCAAGAGCTCATACTGCTCTTGAGGACTTGAGTTCAGTCCTAAGACCCATACCGGGCAGGTCACAATCACCTATAACTCAAGCTCCAGGAGGATCTGACACGCCTGGCCTCTGCAGGCACCTGCACTCATGTGCACACACATAGACACATGATATTTTTTAATTACGTTATTGCACCAGGTATAGCAAGTTTAAGCCCAAAAGAGGGATTACTAAAAAGTATGTGAGATTTAAAACTTCCCTTTCTTGTTCTTCTGGGGACAGTCAAGTTATCAAGATGTTTAAAAAGTGGAAGCTGAAAAAATCTCCGTAAGGGGGCTGGAGAGATGGCTCGTCAATTCCCAGCACCCATATGGCAGCTCACAACTGTCTGTAACTCCAAGATCTGACACCTTCACACAGACACACATGCAGGCAAAACACCAATGCACATAAAAATTGAAAAAAAAAATCTCTGTAAGCCCCTCCCCCACCTGACAGATAGCGGAGATGTTTTTTAGGCAGAGCTTCACTACGTAGCTTTGGCTAGCCTAGAATTCACTCTGTAGACCAGGCTGGCCCTGAACACAGAGATCCTCTGTCTTCCCAGCACTAGGATTATAGGCATGTGTCACCACATTTGGATCTACAAATGATTCAATACGAGAGAGAGAGAGAGAGAGAGAGAGAGAGAGAGAGAGAGAGAGAGAGAGAGGTGTTAAGGTTATTTTTATAGAACTGTTTGTTTCTCAGTTTCTCTCTTAACCTGACTATCACACAAATAATTGAGCTTCTATATTGTTTTAACAAGCTTCATAGCACAAAAACTGAGCTGTTGTTTATTCCTAACCCTCTAAGCTAACCTGGTTTCCTCCCAGTGTACGTCCCAGAGACACTTGCACTTTGTAGCTTTCTGTTCCAGCTCTTCTCCTGATCTCACTTTGATTTCTCCCATGGCCAAACTTCCTCCTCCCTCCTTCTTCCTCCCTCCTCCCTCCTCCAACTCCTCCTCCTCTCTGGTAGGAAGTCCAGCCCTATTCTCTCCCCTGCTCAGCAATTGCTGTAAGCTGCTTTTTTAGCCTATCGGTGGTGACAGCTGGGGAGCAGTGCTTACACAAGGTTAAGACAAGAGATTCCTAGAACAAGGATTGCAACCAGATATTGGGGGGCGGGGTACAGAAATCAGCACTTAAGTAACACAATAACCTGATGTCTACAGTGTAGCAAATTTATTTATTTATTTTGGTTTTTCGAGGCAGGGTTTCTCTGTGTATCCTTGGCTGTCCTGCACTTGCTTTGTAGTCCAGGCTGGCCTCGAACTCACAGAGACCCACCTGCCTCTGCCTCCCGAGTGCTGGGATTAAAGGCATGCGCCACCACTGCCTGGCCAGTGTGGTAAATGTTAAAAATGTTTTTCTCACAGGACTGGGGATGGAGGCCAGCATCTGATGTGTACCAGGCATTGAGATGCACCCCAAGCCTTGACATCCTGTGTTATTTCTGGAAGTCACTGTCACGCTGAAGACAAAGTTTCTATTTGCTTTGTTCTCTGTTCTATCGTGCAACATTCCAAAAAGTTGGATTCCAGCGTGCAGAGTACAGAGTCTAGACAACACATGATGGACACCACTGTATATACAACACATGATGGACACCACTGCATACACAACACATGATAGACACCACTGCATACACAACACATGATGGACACCACTGCATACACAACACATGATGGACACCACTGCATACACAATACCATAATAGACCCACTGCATAGAAAAGAAAACCTTTGCTGTGGCATACACTGAAGTTTTTTGTTTGTTTGCCTGTTTGCCCTTTGAGACAGTCTCACTCTGTAGACCTGGCTGCCTTGGAACTCACGATACAGATGAGGCTGGCCTGAAACTTGCATAGATCCACTTGCCTCTGCCTCTCAACTGCTGAGATTAAAGAAATGTACACCACATCCAGCCTGAGGCTTTAAAAAAAAAGAGATTTATGTTTTATTTTTATTTATGTGTCTATATCCTGTGTGTGGTACCCACAGAAGCCAGAAGGGGTGGTTGTGAGCCTCTCGGGGCTGAACTTGGGGCTTCTGGAAGTGCAACAAGCCCTATTAGTCATCTCTCAGGTGCCACACATTGCGTTTGTTTGTTTGTTTGAGTCAGGGTTTCCCTGTGTCGCTCTGGCTGTCTAGAACTCGCTCTGTAGACCAGGCTGGCCACATCCACCTGCCTCTGCCTCCCGAGTGCTGAGATTAAAATAATGCATCACCTCTGACATACATTGAGGTTTTAAAGTCACAAATATTTGATTTGTGTTTTGAAATCTTTACTTATTACTATTATTGTGTGTGTGCACATGTGTGTAGGTGCTTCATTCACATGCATGGAGGTCAGAGGACAACTTTGTGCAGTCAGTTCTCTCCTCCTGCCTTTATATAGATTCTGAGGGTCTAACTCAGGCTACTACACATGCATCCTTACCTGCTGAGGAACCTGGCCAGCCCTTGGTCTGTTGAGACAGCATCTCAACATGTAGCGAGGCTGACCTGTGATTTGCAAAGCGACCCAAGTTGGCCTGGAGCTTCTGATCCTTTGACCTCAGCATCCTGAGTGTTGGGATTGCAGGTGTGTGTCACTGTGATGGGCACTTTTATGTCAATTTGATATGAACTAGAGTCATTTTGGAAGAGGAAATCTCAAACTGAGAAAACGCCCCCAGTAGATTGTGTTAGCTGTTGTTAAGCCTGCCTGATGATTGGTGTGGGAGGGTCCAGCTCACTGTGGGCAGTGCCACCCCTGGGCTGGTGGTCCTGGGTGCTATAAGGAAGCAGGCTGAGCAAGCCACGAAAAACAAGTCAGTAGCACCCCTTTGCGGCTCCTGCATCAGTGTCTGCCCTGACTTCCTTGGATGATGGTGATATAAAAGTTACAAACTAGAATAAACTCTTTCCCTCCAAGTTTTTTGAGCATTTTTTTTTATCAGTTTCATCACAACAATAGAATCCCTAACTGAGACAGAAATCGGTTCCAGAAGTGGGGTGTTTCTACAACAGACCTCACCATGTGTTTTTGGGAGGATTGAGGTGGCATTTGAACTTTGGGCTAGAAAAGTCATTTAGTGGCCAGAGTTCAGTGGGCTGTTCTGTTGGTACTTGGAAAACAAGAATGTTGAGAGAGATGCAGGCAATGGAGGCCTGTCTTCTGAAGTTTCAGAAGGGAGTTTAAGAGTTCCTCAAAGACTATCTGGGCCGTGGGCTGTCCATGTGGCATTTTTAATTAAGAACTACTAAAGTCAAACTTTGTTTTGCTGGGACAACTGCTATTGGTTTGTCGAGCTGTGATTAAGAAGAGACCGGCACCATTAAAGCAAAGCCTTCTGGGAAAGGTTTTCTCAGGGTCAGCACACAGAAGCCGTGTTCCAGAAGGGATTGTAACTCATGGTGGCAGCCCAGCTCGGTAGTACAAGAGTCACACAGTTGGCTTTGAAGGCACGAATGGATGACTGGGAGACATGTGACAGGGTTGGAGTCTCTGAAGAGAGCCTGGGAGAGAGGCCACTGGTGAAGTTTCAGCCTCAGTTGCAGCCAAAGCCCCGTGATTTAAGGGGTCGTGAAGATAAGTTAAGGCTTGGCACCATGTGGTAAGGTCAGAGTCCCTAAAGAGAGCCCAGGAGAAGCTACTGATGAAGGGACAACCCAGTTGCAAAGACCACAGCAGGATTTTGGAGATGCCATTAACCAAGGGACAGTTACCACTAAGAGCAGCAGCTCTGGAGCAGAGCCAGCCTGAGCCGAGGAAACAAGCTGTGTGTGTTGTAAATGGCAGGTCTGAGAAGTGGAGCTGGCTGCCTGGGACCTTGGGAGGCCAGAGGTCGAGTGAGTCTGGAATGTCAAGCACTGAACATTTTATTTTGTTGATCTTTGGTTTTGCTTTTATTTGCTTGTAACTGTGTTCCTGGTTCTCTCTTCTTGGATTAGTAAAACATGTAAATAATAATGATTAATAATAATAATATTATTATTATATTACAGGAGCCCATATTAACAGACTTTGGAATTTTAGAGAGACTTTGGATATTTTAGAGAGGATTGAATTTAGATTTTTAAAAAATTTTTTTCAATGTTTTAAAAAGAATTCAAATTTGTAAATGCTGTGGGACGTCTTAAAATCTGGAATGTTTTATATTGTGATACTACCATGCCATCCTTGGGACAAATATGAAAGAAAGGGATCTAGTTGAATAGTGATGTATTTGCTTGTCAAGTTGACAAGGGGTCAATTGTGCTGGCTAGTTTTATGTTAACTTGACACAATCTAGAATCATGTTGGAAGAGGGAGCCTCCCTTGAGAAAATGTCCCCACCAAACTGCCCTATTGTTAAGCCTGTGGTGCAGTTTCTTGATTCATGATTGATGTGGGAGGACCAGCTCACTGTGGGTGGTACCACCACTGGCCTGGGGGTCCTGGGTGCTATTAAAAATCAGGCTGAGGGGGCTGGAGAGATGGTTCAGTGGTTAAGAGCACTGCCTGCTCTTCCAGAGGTCCTGAGTTCAATTCCCAGTGGCCACATGGTGGCTCACAACCATCTATAATATGATTTGATGCCCTCTTCTGCAGATAAAGCACTCATATACAATAAATAAACAATTAAAAAAAAACTCAGGCTGACCAAGCCACGAGGAGCAGGTCAGAAAGCAGCAGCACGCCTCCATGGCTTCAGCTTCAGTCTGTCCCCACCCACCCCTCCCCTCCACCCCCTCTCACCACCACCCCTCCTGCTCTGCTTGAGTTTCTGCTGTGATTTCTCTCAGCAAAGGACTGCTAACTGGACATATGAGACAAACCCTTTCCTCTCCAAGTTGCTTTTGGTTATGGTATTTTTTATCACAGCAATAGAAACTCTAAAACAAATACCATCCTCAATTTGGAAGTGGTTCAGTCTTACCCTTAACTATCCTGGCTGCCATGGTTTCCTCTCACATCTTTTTGTAGTCACATATAAATACAAGTTGTATACACTGAATTGTTTTTTCACAAAAATGTAATAGATATAAGTAATTTTCTAAATTTATATATATATATATATATATATATATATATATATATATATATTGTGTTTTTTTTGCATTGGTGTTTTGTCTACATGTATGCCTGTGTAAGGATGTTGGATCCTCTGGAACTGGAATTACAGACAGTTGTGAGCTGCCGTGTGAGTGCTGGGAATTGAACCCGGGTCTTCTGGAAGAGCAGCCAGGGCTCTTAACTGGTGAGCCACCTCTCTGGCCCCTTAAATTTAATCTTTTTATTTATGATCAGTAATTTATCTGTAGCTATTTGGATCTTCTTTGAAATAAAACTGAGATTGAAAATGCCACTAAAGAGTTTTCTAAAGTCATAAATTTCAGTTTCTTGAAGATGAGCAATCTTGGGAGAGACTCTCGGGCTACGGTGCCAGAGTGAAGCCTACGGTGAAGTCCAACATTGGATGCCCCACTCCCGGTCACTGGAATGCTAGTCCCATGATTCCACATACCTTTGCTGGTCAAGGAAGGCAGGGAATCTTTGAGGCTAGTAGAGTCTCTTGTGTTTCCCTCCTCACAGGCCCTGCTGTGGTTTGCAGTAAAAGTCTTGGATTTCCTCAATAGCTTGAAGCTGGAGGGCGCCAGTCCTGTGGTGATGATTTCAGTCGAGTGCCAGGAGGACTGAGCCTTTAATTTCTTGCCTATGCTATCACACTTGCATTCAAATTGGCCTGCCAGACACCCTGTCCTGATAATGGCACCTCAGGGCTGCTGGGGACAGCTAGGAAGCTCAGCGTCTCTTTCACTCTCCAACTGGCTCACCTCAGAGCTCCTTGGAGGTGAAGAGTTTTTGTCCGCTGGATTTACCACCGTGCCCCCAATGCTTACACCACCACCTGACAGAGCAAACACTCAACAAATAGTCCACAGATAAATGACCCTACATGGCTGACAGGACTTATGACGTCTCCCCCTACAGTTTACATCCCATCTGTCACCTTCTGTCCATTTCCACTGAGACTGCTCAGAGTAAGTCAAAGACTATTCCAATTATTTTATAATGCCCCTAAGTGAAAAGTAATGAGACATCCAATTCCTTGAACCTGGGTAGAGTCTATCCCCTTTTCAATGACTAAATGTGGTAGACATGGTGCTGGCGATCTCTGGGCCCAGGCACCGAGAAGGCTCCACTTCCGTTTCTTAGAACCAAGAGTCTTATATATCAATACATAGGGCCCCAAATTATGTAGAGAGGAAAGGGGTTCAGCTCAGTTCAGCCCTCTGGATAGTTCTTCCAAGAAGCCAACTATGTGACAAAAGCCACTTTGGATTCTTCAGGCCATCCCAGCTGAATACCTCCGAGTGACTCTAGTGACACCCTACAGAACAGAGGTCACCTCGCTGAGCCCTCCCCCAAGTTTCCAGCAGACACACCGCAAGCTTTGGAAAAAACTGCTTCTGTCATTTTTAAGACATAAAGGCTGTTTATTTTTGTTGTTGTTAATACAATAATCTGTTTCGAGGCTCGTCATGTGGAAGTCTCTGTGGTCAGCACACCTTCTAGAAGCTCATCAGCCCGCTAGGTTAAAGAAGAAACAGCGCAGCCAGGCAGAATGAGACCCTGGAAGGAGTGACGTGCCATGGAACAGAGGGACGTCCGATGGGAACGCCAGAGGATTAGGTGTGCAACCCCAGAGAGAATTGGGATTTTTGAAAACTTTCCAGGAAAGCACCTTTGTCCTTCCTGAAGTTCCAGGAAAATGGAGAGGATGAGAGCAACGGCCCATTAAGTTGTGAGGTGATTTGTCAGCACCATAGTAACTGGGATGTTAAGTTGTGAGGTGATTTGTCAGCACCATAGTAACTGGGATGTTAAGTTGTGAGGTGATTTGTCAGCACCATAGTAACTGGGATGTCACCCTACACAGGACCTTACAGCTACACAACTTGTCGTTCTTGTTGTTGGTGTTGCTCCTCCTCCTCCTCTTCCTCCTCCTTCCTCCTTCCTCCTCTTTCTATCCCTTCTTCTATAGGCCTTATTATGTGGCTCCGGTTGCTCGTGAACTGACAGAAGTCCATCTGCCTCTGCTCTTGAGTGCTGGGGTAAGGGTGTGTGCCACACACCCTGCTGTCCTCATCACTTCTTGTTTGGAAAACCTGAACCCTCAAGCCCTCATTCTTTACCCCCTTTACCCCCCTCTGGTTGGCTTTCATGACAGAAACCACGTGGAGCTTTAAAACCGTACCATTGGGGCGTCGAGATGGCTCAGTGGGTGAAGATACCACACCTGACAATTCTGATTTCTAGAACTCACGCGGTGGAAAGACTCCACAAGTTGTCTTCTGACTGCCACATGCACACATAGCACACACATAGCTGTGCACACTTAATGTAAGATAGCAATAAAACGAAAGTCTATCATTCTCAACAGAGCCCGTTTCCACCTCACTAGAGCCCAGCTGCCTTCCGAAATTCTTTTCCTGACCCCAACTTTCCAAGCTTTCTTGTCTTTTGAATAACCTCCTTGGCTTCCTCTGCTTTTGGGTTTGATGTGGCTCCTTCTGCTCCTGGGCCATTCTTCCTCCCACCCA
Source organism: Acomys minous (assembly GCF_964271855.1). NCBI lineage: Eukaryota > Metazoa > Chordata > Mammalia > Rodentia > Muridae > Acomys > Acomys minous. Next base: position 3,639,896 of record NC_140498.1, read on the forward strand.
GCGCCTGCATCCTACTTGCCTTCCAAGGATGGACACGAATGCCCATCTTCCCGATGAAAATAATCTTTCCTGATTCTCCACAGCATCTTATCCAGGCTTCTCTCAAACCTTTCTCTTTCCCGCCTTTCTAAGGGAGTAATTGGAAACACATCTTTACAAGTCTTCATAGACCAGAGAATATTTGAAGTCTGGACTCAGGTCTTGCTTACTTACTATAAAGTCTGTAACGCTCCCTAAGACCCTGGCTTTTGTAAATCCTCAATCAGTGGTGACTTGGGTCTAGCCTCTCTTTGTGATACTAGCACAGCAGCGCACACTCTGGGTTTGTCTTCTTGCAGATCACTGGGTTAATTTCTTCATCTGTACTTTAGTGGAAATAACACTAATTATAGCATTTAGTCTTGCTTCTCTTTGGTGGTTGCTTTGAACATCAAATGAGATGTGAAAGCTAAGAAGAATTGAAGGCAATGAACCTACGTGGGGTCCAATAAAGCCAAGGTGACTAATGTAACTGATGACTCAGTTAGCCAGGGCAGGCTACAAAGTCCATAGAACAGTCTAGGCTGGTCTCCACCGCAACAGCAGGAAGAGATTCTGGGTATATGGACATCAAGGGACTCCCAACAGATCTAGCCTCTGTTTTCTTCTAACATGATTCTTGAGGGCAGGAGGAGAAACAGAATCCCACAGCCTTCTGCCCACCGCATTGGGGGCTGCTAGAGTTCACCACAGCCTCTGAAGGGTGCCTGGAAAGACACTCTTTTTAGGCCTGCGCCAGATGTACTTGCACAGGCTAGGATCGCTCTAAACTCTGTTCTCTTCTATCTCTACTTGCCTCTGAGGCAAGCTGCCTCACAGGCAGCACAGATGGTCCCTGGCAGTCTCACACATCCTACAGGCTTAGCACCCCTCCCCCCAAGTGGGAAAGAACGCTTCTCTTTCCCAATAGTTCCAGAAAAAGTCTCAGGATTAGGACTCGCTAGACACACAGGAGGCCTTTCCCTGAGCCTGACGCAACGGCCAAGGGGATGAGCTCTCCTGATTGCTTCATGTTGAGGTATCCTAAGACTCCGGGAGCTGGAGCTGTGGTGATGAGAATTGTCCTAAAGGAAAAGGATAACACTGTCCCCTATGTCAGAAAAGGAACGGCAAACAGAATTTGGTATGGGAAAAACAGATCCCACACCACCAGTCCTGGCAGAGTATCAAACTTTACATTGAAGGGCTCTTCTCAAGCCTCATGTTGGATAAGTGTTCTCCACCTGACTCTTTAGGGAGGCTTATCCCAACCAGGTGACAAGGTGTCCAGGCCAAATAACATCCCCACTCCATTGGCACCAGCCTCTGTGCCGCCTCCACCTTTCATCACAAATATCACTAATTTGTTCTTCATCGATCTGTGTTACCTTAATAAAAACATCTGAGGCAGGTTAACTTTATGAAGAAAATGTAGAAAAGCGCAAATGACATGGCACAGCCTCTGCCCAGGACCCCAGAGGCAGTGGTAGGAACACGTTGTAAGAGATAGCACCATATTTTTAAAGCAGGAAGCATGGTGAGAGTAGAGTCCCACAATCTCTCCTGAGACAGACCCCCAGTTGACCTAAGGATCACCTACTAATCTCGGCTTCCTATGGGACCTGCCTCCCAATGTCACCACACTGAAGACCCAAGTTTCCAATACATAAATCTCTGATGGTATAAATAACATCAAAATGGTAGCACTGGACTGTAAAATGTTGTTTTTATTTCCTCTGATGAGATGGGAGCCATTCACAAGCCTTTCTAACTCTTTCTGAACTCTCACCGGATGGTTCAACTCAGCTGTTCTGGCCTAAACTCCTTTCCACGCTGACTGACTACAACTGGCTTCTCTTGGCTTCTGACTGAATTGCTCTGTGTGGCCTCAAACTAATTCTGCCAGTATGTTGTAATCTTCTGGCTCCTACTCATTTTCTGGCTCATTCTGACTTCACCTGTGTCTGGCTTGACCTCTCTGTAACCTGTCCCTATAAAACTGTCCCAGTTTAAAAACAAACAAGCAAACAAACTCTCTTTGAGAGGAGGCAGTTTTACGGAGAGAAGTTGAAGAGAGAACAAAGTAGACACAGGTGAAGACAGAATAAGCCAGAGAATGGGAAGGAGCCAGAAGATCAGGACAGATGGCTGGAGTTAGTTTTACCGCCAAGCAGAGCAATTCAGAGGCGGAGAGAAGCCAGATGGAACCAGTCAGCTGGGAGAAGAGTTTGAGCCAGAAGAGCTGAGTTGAGCCAGCCAGCAAGAGTTCAGAAAGAACAAGAAAGGGTGAACTCATTCAGCAATAAGTCTCAGAGGCTGAAAACAACCTAGGCCTAAACTAGATTGTACAGAGGCTAGAAGTTTCCAGGACTAGGCCTAGGTTAGCAGACAGAGGCAGTAAGCCTCCAAGATGACAATTAAAGCAGGAGAATAAAAGTTACTTTTACAGAGTTATTTAAGCAAAAACCTCTCTTCTCTCTCCCTTTCTGCTTGTGGAGGAATGCTAAGTGAATGTATCAACCGTCAATAAAGTGCTGTTTAGCCAATCAGCTGAGCAGAAGGACAGGAAGTGGAAGGCGGGACTTCCTGGAGGGGAAGAGAAAAGTTGGACAGTTGGAGGAGGACAGTGGGAAATTGACGCAGACCAGCCCAGGGATCATAGTGGCAAGTGCTTGGAATATATGTGTGTTATAAGGTTTAGAGTAGTTTTTTGTAGTTTACAAGTAGATTAGAATCAGTTCAGACTCTGCGCGGCAAAGTGCTGGCAGCTTTAAAGTAGGTTTCAGTCTCCCTGTGTCAGTTATTTGCTTTGTAGGCTGGATACAAAATACTGTAACAGCTGCTCTTAAGTAAAGTAGCCTCTCTATCCTGTCCTATTCTCATGAGAGTTGGGTGTCTCTTATCCCTGACTCATTCTGTCAAATCTTTCTCTGATTTGTCACTTTGTCCCTCAATTAGACGTCACTTTCAAACATGGCTGCTTCCTTCTATTAACTAACCTTCCCTTCATTATTTGGGATTAAAGGTGCGTACTAAAGGCGTGTCTGTATTCCAGCCAGATCAGACTGTAACCCAGAGTGTGTCTGCATTCTGGTTGGCTCACATAGACCTAGAAGGTCTTTGGATGTGAGCTCTCGCCAGAGCAGCCATGTTGCTGGATTAAGATTCCTTTACCCTTGACAACCATGCCTTGCTCTTCTCTCCCTAAGGCACTATTCCCCTCAGCCTCCATCAGCATGAAACACAAAAACTGTGCGCTGCTCTCCTTCTCACCTCCTACAATGCTATTACCAGGCATTTATATTTGTGGGTCTTTAGTGCCACCAGCCAGGAAGCCCATCTAAGCACTGAGAAACTCCGCGTGGTACTGCTTGAGTCGTTGGAACCAACTATTCCTTTATTTGGGGTTCTCCCAGAAAAATATGTTGAAGTTATAGACCCTGATACCTATGGAGATGACTTTCTTTTTGCCTGGGATTCGCTGCCCCTGTAATCAAGTTGGGGAAAAAAGGTTACCTCTAACCCCTAGAACTGTGAGGGAATGCAATTCTGTTGTTTGAAGGTGTACAGGTTTGTGGTCACTTGTTACGGCGGCTCCAGGGAATGCACCACACACATCCTCTCATTTTGTGCTCCTGTGAATTTCTGGTTGATCAAGCAAAATGATTCCCTTACGCACAGCTAGAGTCTTGAATAACACAATTCCCTACACTGTGGATTGTGCTAAGGACGCAACGATAAATTGCTTCTTCTACCTTTGAGCCACCCATCCTTGGGCCACAAAACCAGGCAGGCAAAAGGACAAAAAAAAAAAAAAAACCAGAGTCATACCAGAGTGGCAATAATGTGACACCTGAAACATGAAAGTACTTATCTTAAGCACACTTACGGCTTCAGACAGGTTTTCTCTGTGTAGCCCTGGCTGTCCTGGATCTCACTTTGTAGACCAGGCTAGCCTCGAACTCACAGAGATCTGCCTGCCTCTGCTTCCCATGTGCTGGGATTAAATGTGTGCATCACCATGCCCGGCTAGGCTCTAACTTCTAAGCCTGGCATCAAAGGTGCAGGTCTGCATCTCCATCCTCATGGTCCACTCTGCTCAGCTCTTCTTTTCCCACCTCCTCCCTTTGCTATAGTTAAGTTAAATCACTAATTTATCCCCCCAAAGACTCCATACACTTTCAAAAGTTATTTCACTTATTTATCGTGGCTATCCAAATAGAGTATTTTCCAGTAACTCAAAATCCTGCATCAATACTAGTTTCCCAGGGCTGCAAAACAAAGCATTATGAACTACATGTCTCAGAAATCCTGTCTTGCCTTCCGAGGAAGCTAAGGCCGCATTGGGGTGAGGCCTTCACTTCATCGGGCAGTCTACAACATGGCCTCCGTCTCTGAGCTTGCTTGCATCTACTCCACCCTCATTCTTCAGACAACGATGACAATGACGAGGTGACAGTCATGGAGAATAAGATCAACACCCTCATTAAAGGAGCCGGTGTCAACACTGAACCTTTCTGGCCTGTCTATCTTGTTTGCCAAGGCCTTGGCCAGTGTCAGCACTGGGAGCCTCATCTGCAATGTAGGGCTGGTGGGCCAGCTCCAGCAGCCGGAGCTGCACCCGCAGGAGGTCCTGCCCCAGCCACCACTGCTTCCTTAGCTGAGGAGAAGAAAGTGGACCCAAAGAAGGAAGAATCTGAGGAGGCTGATGATGACATGGGCTTTGGTCTTTTTTGACTAAACCTCTTGTTAACATGGCCAATAAAAAGCTGAACCTGTTAAAACAACAACAAAACAAAACAAAACAAAACAAAACAAAACAAAACACCAAAACACGTGTCTCAAGAAGGTGGTAGCAAGCCATGCTCTCTCTGGAGGCTCTAGAGTAGTGTTTTTCAACCTTTAGTGTCGCATATCAGATATTTGCACTACAATTAATAGCAGTAGCAAAGTTACAGTTATAAAGAAGCAATGAAATAATTTTATGGTCGGGGAGGGGGGGTCACCACAACATGAGGAACTGTATCAAAGGGTCATGGTGTTAGGAAAGGAGAGAGCCACTGCTCTATAGAGACACCTTCCTTGCTTTCTCCAGCTCTCACTGTGTGCCAGCTGTGACTGGCAACCCCTGACTTGGAGATACACCTCTCTACTCTTTCTGTTGTCACACAGCACTCACCATATGTCCCTGTCTGTGTCCAAACTTCTCTCTTTGAGTCAGGGTACCAGTCACTAACCCCAAATGACCCCTGTCTTAACTTGATTTCTTCTGCAGGGATCCTATTTCCAAATATTACCACATTCACAGACAGTAGATATTAGAAAGTGTGCAAATCTTGTTGGGGGAACATAACTCCATCTACAGGACCAAATGTCATCCCGTTTAGAGGCCTCTATCACTTACATCACAGACACATTGCACTCCCTAGCTCCGGGGCAGTGTTATCACTTTTGGCTCTGCAATGTGCTATGGTTCTGCACTTGTCAACTGACTAGAAAAGAGCTTGTGAGTGACAAGACCTAGTTTCAATCCTTGTTCAATGAGCCCAAAGACCTTGGTCAGTATCTATCTCATTCATCAGTAAACAAACTATAAATGCTGGAACTTTGAATTAAACTGAGAAGGATAAAAGAGATGAGGTGAAAGATTAGCTGTAGGGAACATTCTAGAATGGTCTGGAAGCCATTCAGAGAAAGATAACAAAAGCAAAGCTACCCCAATAAAAACTTCAAAACAACTCATTCCCTTTGATTTCCTACTTGCAATAGTCAGAGCTTCAGTTTCTTATGCCCTTTAAATGGCAGAGCTTTGGGATGATCTGAGGAGCCAAGATCCCAACATTCTGGCCTTGAGGCTGAAGGACCATGGGGGCTGGGGGTGGGGAGCAGGGAAGCCCTCCTTGCTTATGGCTAAGGAGAAAGCTCAGTCGGCAAAGTACTTATCTTGCAAGTATGAGGACCAGACCTCAATCACCAGAAAAGTCAGGCATGGTGACTCATACTTAAGCCCCCAGCTCTGGGGAGACAGAGACACGGCACACAGATCTCAGAGGCCTCCTGGCCAGATAGCCTAGCCTACTTGGGGAACACTAGGCTAATGAAATCCTGGGCTGAAAACACTCATATCTACGCACACAAGCATACACATGCGTGTACGCACATGCGCGCACTGTGCTACACCCCATCACAGACATCCTCAGACATCCATGGAAAAGTTATCAGCTACACACTGGACCCAGATAACACTATTCCCAACACTAAGAGGAAACAGAGCGGCTGGCTCTGAGCCCAGCCTCCCTCTCCATAGTCTAAGCGTTTGACAGAAGTGGAGCTATTACTGTCTGCCTCCAGACACTCGAGTTAAGAATAACTTTGCAGAGGCTGTGCTCCACAGGCCTAGTCATCCTGAAACAGCTGAGACATGATGGCCTGTTCCTTCGATGCCTGCCTTTCAGGGAGCCATGCCGAGTGGGCCAAGAAAATCACATTATTTTTTCCTTTTCTCTGGAATGTTTCAATGAGACCCTGAATCAGGCTTTGAGGCCAGAGTTCAACTGTTCGCAAGCGTCCCTCCCTGGCGTTTTGGTGGTTCTTGCTAAATTAGACAGTTCCTGGTGTAGGGGCTGTTTTAAAACAGAGGTTGAGAGAAGCTGGCCAAATAAATTCAAGTGGGGAGGAAAAAAAAAGGTGTCTAAGTAAAATAGCCTTTTATATAGTATTTGCAGGGCCTTGTCGTGGTGGGATGTTTGAGGCATTTTCCATTTGTAGGTACCGCCATAGCTAGATCACCACCCCAAACGTTCTCTCACCCTCTCTGTGGGAGACTCCACCGTGTTGATGTCAAGTTTAGCCTTGTAAATTCCTTTGGCCAGGGAAATGCAAAACAGAAGAAATCAATGTTATTTTTGAGAAAAATCCTTAAGAGCCATTCCAGGGGGCCACCACCAAACCACTCTTTTCTTGCTGCCCTGCTATCAGGAATGTTCCAGATAAGGGCTTCTCCTTCGCCTTAGTCCCAGAAGGAAGGGCCAACGGTGAAGGCTGTGGCTGGGTCACTGTGAAGTCAGCAGGAAGTGGATGAGTCTTGGGGTGCTGTAAGAGGCACTGAGTTAGTGGGGTGTGTTTCTGTAGACCAGCTTAGCTTAACTTGCCCAGTGTCACCCCCATTTTTGAAAACAAGCGAATTAAGGCGCCCTGAGATTGCGCAACTTGCCTGAGGTCATACAGGCAGGAAGTGTGGGGGCGGGGCGCATGGGAGCCAGAACAAACAAGCAAGCAAACCAGGGTTCGAATCCCGGCCACGCTCTTAACTACTTTAGCTTCTTGTACCTATTATTTCCTCTCAAAATCCTGGCAGCCCCTTTACGTGAGCTTCATTTCCCGCTGAGGTCGTTAAGAACACCTCAGAGCTCTGCCGATCTTCAGCAGGCACAGCTGACCAGGTAGGCAGTCTCTGCATTAAAAGCAGGCCAGACTCATTGGCATGCAAAGCAGGAAACAGCTTTGTTTTACACGCTGCGGGTCTTGCAGGAATTAATGAGCAAGTCACCATTGGAGAATCAGGAACTGAGATCAAATCTAACATGGAAACCCTCGAATCCGAGGCACCAGGCCGCTGCTCCCCTGCCCCAGGTCTGCAAGTCTGCAGCAGGGAAGGGAGTCACGGCTGGCTTCCTCTTGGTTTCTTTGCAGTAATCTTCCACGCCTCCTCAGCTCACCTGACTGCCCCAGCTCTTGCAGAAGCCAGATTGGGGTGGGCTGAGGGAACAAAGGGCAGGGGATGCCTTACTTGGCTTCAGTGTCTCATGCGGGTGGGGGGTGGGGTACCATGGGCTGCTTTGAGTGACAAGGACCTCTTTTTTTCTTCCTGGTACTGTCAATTGGTTTAATTTATATACGTGGCTTTATAGACTACATAAGGTGTGTCTTGCGTGTGCATGTCATGTTTCACACAACATAATTCTTTTTGAGTTGATGATGGGATCCGTTTCCAAGATGACTTAAGACGGGCAAATTCCACAGGTACACAGATCCCATGGGAAAGTCCACTCATCTGTGACTGGTCACAGTGCAAGAGCAGCCTGTCCCCAGGCAGCTGCCCTGAATGGCTTTACCTTTGTTTTTCCCATGTGGGGTGTTCATGCAAATTGTCTGAGCAGTAGAAAGTCTTTCACTTGCTTTAAAGAACAAGCAAGGCACAGCTCCCTGCCCCTCACTCCACATCCTACTGGTCTGAGTGAAATCCTCTCTTCCTCTGCACCGCCTGCAGTGATGACATCCTTGGCTCCCTTTTCGGTGGGCTTGCATAGATGACCTGGAACCTTCCTTCAGAGTGCATGGATGAATGACATCGCATTACGTGTGCATTCGGGAGGCAGAGGCAGGCAGATCGCTGTGAGTTCGAGGCCAGCCTGGTCTACAAAGCGAATCCAGGACAGCCAAGGATACACAAAGAAACTCAGTCTCGAAAAACCAAAAATAAATAAATAAATAAATAAATAAATAAATAAATAAATAAAGCAAGCAAGCTCCTGCTTAGAAATATCGCACTGCCTCAAGCTGCATTTGTAACCCCTGTCCTCTACTTCCCTAGCTTGTGAAGTCACACTGTTATTTAATGTACAAATCACAATAGCACGGAGTCCAGGCTCCTTGGCTTTGTTTGTGCCTTTACCAGGTTTCCTCCCACAGATTTTGTAGGACTTGAAAAGACATGTTCCAAAGAGCTACAGATCCATCCATTTCCACTAATTTGGCCTTGCGATTCTGGGTCACTTGCTTTTTGTTTTGCTTTTCCTTTTGTTTGTTTGTTTCTTGGTTTTTTTGAGCGGGTATTGGGAGGGGGAGACAGCATCTCTCTACATAACCCTGGAAGTCCCTGGAACTTATTATGCAGACAAAGCTGACCTGAAAAATCACAGAGAGCTGCCCACCTCTGCTTCCTCAATTCTGGGGTTAAAGGTGTGCACCACCACTACTGCCCAGCCTGGTCTTTATCTCTTGGAGGCCCCCTGCTAAATCTAGGGACTGGATTGCAGGTCTTTCTGTATGGTTTCACCCAAGCAAGGGTGCCAGCTTCCTCCTCATGAGCAGAATGGAGCTAAGAAACATGCTTAGTGCAAACAGGTCTGTGCAGCGTTTGGAACCAACAAGCACTTGGGATATTCTTATGCTGTAATGATTTTTGTTGTTTATTTGAAGTTCAAATCTAAGTGGAAGCATATTTTTTTTTCCTGGCAGCTCTGTACCTTCTGTGTGTCTCTCTGTGGCCATTGGTATACCTGTATAATTCAGCTCAGCAGCTTCCAAGGGAGGTGTCTTGGAAAAACATCCCTGGAACTGTCGTTACAGACAGTTATGGACAGTTGTGAGCAGCCATGTGGATGCTGACTGGGGTCTTCTGTAAGAGCAACAGATGCTCTTAACCGCTGAGCCATCGCTTTAGCCCCGCTCAGGCCCACCTGCCTAGGCAAAGCACCACCAACAATTGGCCAGACCCTCCTCCATCAATTAACCAATCAAGACGATGCCCCACAGATGTGGCCGTAGGCAACCCCCCAATTGAGAGTCATCCGGATAACTCTGGGTTGTGTCAAGGTGACAGCTGGAGCTCACTAGGAGAAGCTGCGTCTTCTGTGCCTCCCAAGCCCTCCTCGTTTTATCATCCTCTCCTTCTGTGAATTGGAATGTTTTAGATTCCATGGATAAGTGGGAACAGGAGGTGTTCGTCTTTCCCTGCCTGTCTTATTTCACTTAGTATGATGCTGTCCACTTCCGTTCACATTGTCACAAACGACAGGGAATTCCTGCTTTTAGAAACTGACCAGTCCTCCCTTGTCTGTGTCACAATTTCTTTAGCCATTCGTCTGCTGATGGACAGGTATCCTCTGGAAAACCCAGTGGCAACTCTTTTGGGTAAAAGCAGCCAAAAGTGGGACTTCTGGGTGTCACATGGTGTCTTAGCTACTGTTCTATTGTCGTGAGGAGACACCGCGACCAAGGCAACTTATGAAAGGAAGCATTTAATTGAGAGCTTGTATACGGTTTCAAAGGGATGACTCATGATTGACTTGTCAGGGTACATGGTGGCAGGCAGGCATGGAGCTGTAGCTGTCGCTGAGGGCTCACATCTGATCTGAAAGCTGGAGGGAGAGAGGGGGAGAGAGAGAGAGAGAGAGAGAGAGAGAGAGAGAGAGAGAGAGAGAGAGAGAAAAGGAGGAGAGAGACAGACACAGAGAGACAGACACACAGAGAGAGAGAGACAGAAACAGAGACAGAAAGATAAAGAGAGAGAGAGAGAGAGACAGACAGACAGACAGACACAGAGTGGGGGGGGCGGAACCTGGCATGGGCTTTTGAAACCTGACCGCCCACCCCTAGTGACAACACCTCCATCAGCAAGGCCACGCCTCCTAATCTTCCCCAAACAGTTCCACTAACTGGGAATCAAACATTCAAATATATGGGCCTATGGAGGCTGGTCTCACTCAAACCCCCACATACGACAATTTCGCTTTCGGAAAACAATTCAGTTTTCGAGGAAGCTCCATCCCGGTTTCCATGATGACTGTAGTAACTACAGACCCGTGAACGCCACGTGCAAGGCTTGTTTTTCCCCATATGCATGACCAGGTCTGGGGGAACACAGTAGGGGAGTCCAGGTTGCCTGTGGGACATGCTGTTTTGGGGAAACCTCAATCGGCTTCCCCAGCAGACATCCCTAGATCTTTGTTCTCAGTCTTGGATAGGACTTCATCACACATTTACACATTTCCCCAGAAGAAATACTGTCAGAGACAGGACTGCCGTGCCCCCTGGGCAGACAGGTGCTTATGTGATCACTGCAGAGCCACGCAGAGCCACACAGAGCCACGCAGAGCCACGCAGAGCAGGCCCACCCCATACCTGGACATCTGCATCCACAGAACCAAAGGCCAATTCAAGCTTTCCCCCTACATCAGTGCTGCCAGCTGCCTGCAGGCTGGCTCTCATTTTCACCTGGCCAGGAAGGCTCCTCTTATTTACTGTATCACTTTGATGGGGGAGGCACCTCCAAGGCAAAGGTACCTAGCATTTGCAAGGCTCTAGGTTTGATCCCCCGCACCACAACAAAAACAAGCCCCTCCCCCAATGCATCAGTCTTTCTACACAGAGCTATCTAACTCCCATAAACACTTCCATCTTAGCCAAGACTCACCTGACCAATCTTCTGCACCCCGTGAGAGCACGAACGAACTGGAAATCACTCTCTCTCTCTCTCTCTCTCTCTCTCTCTCTCTCTCTCTTTCTCTCTCTCTCTGTTTCTCTGAGTTTCTCTGTGTAGCTCTGGTTGTTGGCACTCCCTCTGTAGAGCAGGCTGGCCTTGAACTTGGAGATCACCTGCGGCTGCTGAGATGAGAAGAATGCGCCACCACTTTCCAAGCGACTGGAAATCTTAGAACACCTTCATAGGTTGTTTTTGTTTGGTATCTAGGCTGCACCAGCTGTGAACTCTTCAAATGTAAATGAGCCCTGATAACTGAAGTTTATTTGACAAGAGTCAGCCCTTGCTTACAGCAACTGTGCCTGTTTTTGTTGTTGTTGTTTAGTTTTTCTGTCTCCTTTGTCTTTAAGCTACCAGCCAGATGGTTTGGCAGTTCTTTGAAGAACAGAAGGTGTCTATCTTCAGCCCTCACTGCCCCCCCCCCATCTTTTATTAACAGTGAAGACGCGTTAAAGCAGAGTAAATATTATGTGGAAGTTAAACAGAGTAGAGTCAGGCATGGTGGCGCACGCCTGTGATCCCAGGGAGGCAGAGGCAGGCGGATCTCTGAGTTCAAGGTCAGCCTGGTCTATAAAGTGAGTCCAGGACAGCCAAGGCTACACAGAGAAACCCTGTCTCAGAAAACCAAACAAACAAACGAAAGTGGACCAGGACTCCAGGTTTTCCCAGCATCCCTCAGTCCCTACTTGTTTCAGGGTGTGGCTGGCTTACCCAGCCATCTGTCCTGGGGCTGGTCTGCCTTTCCCTCAGAGGCTCTCCCCTATATAATCCAGCCATTTTGGTTACCTGGCCTTTTGTACCTCTGGCCTCCCGGCTGCTGCACCTGGCCTTCCACTCCCCGACCCACCACAGGGGTCACGGTCATATCTACCCTTCCCTTCTTATTTCTCCCCCCACCCCCCATTCACTCAGCAGCAGAGAATTGCCTAGCATATATCAGGCCCTGAGTTCCAGCCGCAACACTGGGGGGAGGGGGAGTTAAAATGTGAAGGCTGAGGCAGATTTTTTTTTTTGAGACAGGGCTTCTCTGTGTAGCCTTGGCTGTCCTAGACTCGCTTTGTAGACCAGGCTGGCCTTGAACTCACAGAGGTCCACCTGCTTCTGCCTCCCAAGTGCTGGGATTAAAGGCGTGCGCCACCACCGCCTTTAGATGAGGATTCTTGTTACAAGCTCATATCCTGCTCCCGCTCCTGTCTCCCATCCCGCTCACCCTTCACTCACCGCCCCCAGTTGTGAGAAGGGGTCACATTAGGTCAAAGACTCTCAGCTCTCAAAGCCCATCTATGTCTCACACTTACTTAACCACCGCGGAAACGAAGCCCTGTGGACTCCCGAGCCCGCTGAACCTAACCGCCGCCGTGATGCCGTGATGCCGTGATGCCGAATCATTCAGAGCCGGCAGATTCCTGGGAACTTCAGGGATGTTCTCACGTCGCGCCATCCCCTCAGAACTGGAAAAGGCTGCGTTTTCACAGAACTCTAGCCCAAGAGCTGCAACGTCACTTCTGAATGGACAGATTTTTGTATAGCTCTCCCTGCTCACGGCAGCCGACCTCACAACAGCCCAAAGACCGAAACAGCCCACATGTCCATCAAGGGGAGGGATGCATTGGCAAAGCGTGGGGAATCCGTACATCGCAGAGAGAGTTCGGCCTGAGAGGTATGACGTCCAACAGTTGCCATCGACAGATGAACCTTGTGGAGGCTACGGGAGGCAGAGTAAACTGCTTAGGATTAGTCTTGAAGAAACCAGCACACATAATAAAAGACTCAGAGAGGCCCTATACCAAAGACTGCTTAATTCAGTTTAATCAAGCAAGCGTTTCCTCTGCTGCCTGGGGAAGCAGCTAACCACATGGCTGGTGCATTCTTGGGAAGTGCTGACAAAGAGCTTCCCACTGCTCATAACAGTTCTTCTACGCTGCCTCAGTGGGTACTTGCTAGACATCTACCAGTGAGACCGTATGGACACTCACTGGACAGCCAACGACTTTCTTCATCATCTCCATTTTACAGATGAAGAGCTGGGGCCCAGAAAAGTCAAGTCCTAGTCCAAGGGCTTCCCAAAGCTGCACTCCCACGTCCCTCTGTCTTAGAGTGGACTCCTCTTTCCTAAGCCCTGTTCTGGGGTGAGTCTCCCAGCCCGTGGCTGCCTCTCTGTAGCTGCTGTGTACTCCCAGAACTATGAACGAGTTCACATAAGCCCCCGGGGCTGCTGAGCAGCATGCTGGGGGGCACAGAGAGGACAGAGGTTCAACCATCACAGGTTCAGCCTCTCCAGTCTCTTCCTTTGTCTGAGACAGGGAATTGGAGGCGTGTCCTGCCACCTCTACCAGCAGTACCCAAGTTGTCTCCCATAAGACATGGCTCTATGTGAGATACGGAACTTGTCTCCAGGCCTGTTCCCGGAGATTCTGAGTGAGCAGGGCTGGGGGGGGGAACTTGGGAATGGTTTAGACAAACATCCCAGGAGGAAATTGAGTACCCCTGACCTTAACAGAATCCTTCTGGCTTAGCGCCTTGCTCTGGGTCTGCAACTAAGGCTCCACAGAGCAGACGTGGCTGTGTTTTCACAACTACTTTTGCAAAATGTCTTTAAAACACAGAAACGAAAGCAAAAGACATTTAGTTGAAGAAAGACACACTCCTGTAGGTTTTCTTTCTTTTTAAAAACAAACAAACAAGCAAACAAACAAACAATCTCTGCACATTCTCTGTCTATCCCAGCAAATGGTGCTGCAATCCATTTGGCCAGACCCGGGGAGATCAGTCTGACACAGGTTCAGCCGTTGACCTGTGTGATCAGGCAAGTCCGGCCACTCTGGACAATGTCCAGCTTCTTTGCTATGAGCCCAACTCTCACTTCAATGCTGCCCCAAGTTGCTTTCTGAGTCTTGATGGAGACCAAATGGTGTTCAGCATCCCCCACCCCCCCATCCCCCACACCCCCACACCCTCCTGCCCCCCACCCCCCCATCCCCCCCACCTCCACCCCCCCCCACTCCCTCCCTCAGCACAGCTACTGTCTCAGGCTAGGCAGACTCCAGATCTCCCTCCCCAGGGAGCTCCTCTTTCCTCAGGGTGACTCTGCGCCCCAGCTCCACGTGTGAGATGGCTGAGCAGAGCCAGGGCCGGACACACACACAGCATTTCCTCGTCACTTGGCAGGTCTTTGTGGGGGAAGCAGATGGAAAAGTCTGAGGACACTCAATTCCTCAAATTCCTTTCCTGAAGGCTCTACCCCGTCTCTGCCCCCACCTCAATTTGTAAATCTTTTCAGACTCCTTAAAACCCAGCTCGGAGCTTGGCGGTGGTAGCTCCTGGCTCTAATCTCAGCACTCAGAGGCGGGTGAAGCTCTGAGTTCGAGGCCAGCCTGGTCTACAGAGCAAGTTCTAGGACAGCCAGGGCTACACAGAGAAACCCTGGGGCCCAGGAAGAGAGACAGCAAACATCTAAGAGAGCTATAGGTCATGGTAAATTGTGGAGAGTTCTTTCCGTTTCCCTGGGAAGTGGTAGCTCCTAACAGGAAGGTTGGGCATGGAAGTGTCTTCCTGGAGGCAGGCACCCTGCAGAGGTCTCAGTGCTATCTGTGGCCTTTAGAGTCTCACCCCCTTGGAGTTCCAGGTGCCTGTTGGGGGCTTGTTTCTGCATCAAGCAATGAGAACAGTATCAGCTTCTGGAGGCTGTTGTGAGGATGAAGTGTTGCTGCTGTGTGTGATGTGCTTGACACACGGCTGAGCAGAGGCGTAGGCAGCTCTCAGAACTCAGCTTTCCACGGCTCCTTAGTGCTGCGAGGAAACTTACTACGGCCGTGATGAAGGCAAAGTCTGGGAACCTTAACTCAT
Source organism: Acomys minous (assembly GCF_964271855.1). NCBI lineage: Eukaryota > Metazoa > Chordata > Mammalia > Rodentia > Muridae > Acomys > Acomys minous. The sequence goes on from NC_140498.1 coordinate 3,655,023, forward strand.
GTAAAATAAATGGGACATAAAAAGAACACCTGGAATTTGACCTAAAATTGCACAATTTGGTCTTTATTGCTAAGTATCTATCTCTCCAGGAAAGCTGCTTGAAGTTACAAAGTTCACACTGCACATCCGATGTAGGAAAACACCTACATCCATAACCCTGGGCCACATACATCCTAGGTAAGCATCCTAGGTAAGCTCTCACTGCTGACTCACTACTGCCCCATAGCAGCATCTTTAAAAATTATGTATAAGCCGGGCGTGGTGGCGCACGCCTTTAGTCCCAGCACTCGGGAGGCAGAGGCAGGTGGATCACTGTGAGTTCGAGGCCAGCCTGGTCTACAAATTGAGTCCAGGACAGCCAAGGCTACACAGAGAGACCCTGTCTTGAAAAACCAAAAAGAAAAAAATTATGTATGTATGTACATATGTACCCATATGCCATGGCCCACCTGTGAGGCCGGAGGACAACTTGTAGTTGGCTTTCTCCCTCTACCACGTGGGTCCTGTGGACTGAACTCAGATTGTCACGTTTCCTGATGGCCACCATCACCCGCTGATGTAGATTTCTGGCTTTGGCATTCGCACTTCTATGATTTGCATATTCATCCCTTTTGCTTGTTTTTTCTAAACTTAAAAAAATATTATTGACTAATTCACAATTAATATATTAATTAGTAATCTTTTTTTTTTTTTTTTTTTTTTCGAGACAGAGTCTCTCTGTGTTAGCCTTGGCTGTCCTGGACTCACTTTGTAAACCAGGCTGGCCTCGAACTCACAGCAACCCGCCTGCCTCTGCCTCCCCAGTGCTGGGATTAAAGGCGTGCGCCACCACGCCCGGCCCTAGTAATCTTTATAGATAAAAAAATACCAATCCGTTACTGGTTGATTATAAGGTAACTTTTCTCTACCTTTTAAAATATTGAATTTCATGTCTCAAGTTTTACGTGTCTCTTTTTCTTTTGTGGTTTCTGTTTCTGATATTATAGCAAAATGACCCTTGCCTCAAGATTACGTAAGTATGTGCTTATGTTTTATCCTAGTAGCCCCCCTCCTTTTTTGAGGTCAGGTGGTCCAAACCTGCCTCCAATTCCCCATCTGCCTGCCCTAGCCTCCCAAGTGCTGGGATTTTAGGTATGTGGCACCATGCCTCAGTATGGTAGTTTTTTTTCTTCCTGTATTAATTTTTAAATTTTATTTTACGTGCATGAATGTTTTTGTCCAAGCACACCTAATACTTAAGAGAGTCACACAGGGCTTAGATCCCCCTGAACCTGGAGTTACAGATGCTTGTGAGTTACCATGTGGGTGCTGGGTACCAAACTGGGTCCTTGGCGAGAGCTGGTGCTCTTAACCCCCTGAGCCATCTCTCCGGCTCCCATGTTGCTAACAGTGCTATTAGTTTGTACACAGCCGTATTCTTCCATGTGGTTCACATTTACCGCAAATAACTGTTTAATTTTAAGTTTCAGTCCGAGAGAAGATGTGGTGCCTCAGTGCACAAGCTCCACTTAAAATGCCCTGTGATTACTTACAGTTAGGCCACAAGCCATATCCCGCAGCGCAGCCATAAAGGAGTTTCCTTCATCACATCACAAGACCCTGTTGACCTGGTTATTTTGTGAACAATAAAGAAAGAAAAGGAATCTAACATATTTCCTAAAGTGTTCATGTGCTTCCAATACTGTCCTGATTTGAGGGCAGACATATACACTCACAGCTCTGGGACCGTGTGCCTGACCCATTTCCACGCCTTTCTGTCCTACCTGCTCATCTGTCTCTCAGATTTCAACTATAAATATTAGACATTTATATGTCTAAAAGTCTAGTGAAGCAATGTTTTTCTTTTTGCATTATTCCTGTGTGTGTGTCCCCATATGTGTGTGCAGGTGTGTGGTGTGGTGTGGGGTGGTGTGTGTATGTGTGTGTGTGTGTGCCTATGTATGTGCGGTGTGTGGGGTGGGGTGGGGTGTGTGTGTGTGTGTGTGTGTGTATGTGTGTGTGTGTGTGCCTATGTATGTGCGGTGTGTGGGGTGGGGTGGGGTGTGTGTGTGTGTGTGTGTGTGTGTATGTGTGTGTGTGTGCCTATGTATGTGCGGTGTGTGGGGTGGGGTGGGGTGTGTGTGTGTGTGTGTGTATGTGTGTGTGTGTGCCTATGTATGTGCGGTGTGTGGGGTGGTGTGGTGTGTGTGTGTGTGTGCCTATGTATGTGCGGTGTGTGGGGTGTGGTGTGGTGTGTGGTGCGTGCCTATGTATGTGCAGATGTGTGTGGTGTGGTGTGGTGTGTGCGCGAGTGCGTGCCTATGTATGTACAGGTGTGTGTGTGTGTGTGTGTGTGTGCGTGCCTATGTATGTGCAGGTGTGTGGAGATGAGATACGGACATTGGATGTTTTCCTCAATCAACTTGTACCTATTTTTTTTTTAATAAAATACTTTAACGTGTTTTTGTTGGGGCTGGAGAAGAGGTCTCTCCCTGAATCGAGAGCTGGCTTTGGTGAGGCTGGCCGGTCACTTAGCTCCAGAGTGTCTCCTGCTTCTGCCTTTTCCTGCTGCTCCCCGGCCCAGCGCTGGGGTTACAGACAACGTGAGCCAAAGGTCTGGCTTTCTTATGTGGCTGCTGAACTCAGGCCTTGAGCACTTTACCACCTGAGCTGCCTCCCCGGACTCCACCTAGCCTTGACATTTTCTATCTCTATTTCCACACACATTTTAAAATCACTTTGTAGGTTGGGGTTGGAACTGTATTCAGGTAACAGGTGCGCTCAGAGAGGGGTTTTATATACTGACTGTGTTCTCAGCCTTCTGCATATCCTCATCTATACTTGTTTGGTTGGATTTTTTGTTTGTTTGTTTTTCCAGACAAGGCTTTTCTGTGTGTAGCCCTGGCTGTCCTGGAACTCACTCTGTAGACCAGGCTGGCCTTGAACTCACAGAGATCCGCCTGCCTCTGTCTCCTGAGTGCTGGGATTAAAGGCACACACCACCACACCCAGCTCATCTATAAAAGTTTTATCTTATGTTTCTGCCAGTAGAGAGTGGTAGGGAGGATTAAATTAGTTGATAGTCGTGACAGGCTTAGAGCAATGCCTTTCATATACAACTCGGTAATTGTTGGATATTTTAAAAGCTATTACTCATATACTCCTCTTATCCAGAAAAATCTCTTTTGTCCCTGAGCCTAAGGTGATAACGTGATACATGGAGCTTTATGTAATTCATCAATGGCTTTTGTACTGTTGCCTCATGTACAGTTGTATGTAACTGAGAAAAGGACTGTTTCTCCCCCCACCCCAACCTTGTCAGAGTGGTTTAAGGTTGTGGTTGTGTTCAGTAATATAACTGGTGAGAACTGGTCTGTCTCCTTTGATACGAACCTAAGGAACCATGGAGTTCTTGGGGTGTGTAGAAACTGATTAGGTGTGTACAGGCCACAGGCACTATCTACTGTTGTTGTTGTAAAGACAAATGTCTGACAAGAAGCTACTTGAGAAAGGAAAGGCTTATTTTATGGTTTTGGGGAGCAGAGTCCGTCATGGTGGGTAAGCACGGTGACAGGAGGAGTTTGCAACCGTGGACCTGGGGACTTGCTTACATGGCTTAGGTTAGAAATCAGAGCAAGAAGCCTTATGGTAGCATACTCTTTTAATCCCAGTACTTGGGGAGGCAGAGGCAGGCGGATCTCTGTGAGTTCGAGGCCAGCCTGGTCTACAAAGAGAGTCCGAGACAGCCAAGGCTACACACAGAGAAACCCTGTCCTGAAAAAACAACCACCACCACCAACAACAAAAAAGAAGTCAAGCTGTTTTTCTGCCTTTCCCGTATTCAGCCTAGGACCCCAGCGCACGGAATGGTGCTGCCCACATTCTGAGAGTGTGTTCCCGTGTCTCCTCCTCCCCTCACTTACTCCTCTCTGAAAAAGCCCTCGCTGCCCTACCAAAGATGTGCCCAGTGATCCCCTAAGTGTCCCTGAATTCCTATCAAGTTAGCAATTGAAATGAGCTATGGATGCATGCAAGTGGAGATGGTAGAGGAGGCTGTTTTTGGGGGGCGAGGGGTGCACCCACTCCTGCTTCAGGAGCAGGGCACTTTCCCACATGGCTCTGGGGTGAGTGAGTAAGCCTTGATGCTCTGTCCTCATCAGGGAAAATGTGAGTTGTGGGGTGGGGGGTGGTGAGGACGGGGGTGGCGGGGAGCCGGACAGGAGGGCGTGGTGAGGAGGCGCTCAGGGGTGCTGTAGGCCTTTCCAGAGGTTCTGGATTTGGTTCCCGGCACCCACAGGATGGCTAGTGATCATCTGTAAACCCAGTTCTGAGGGCTTTGATACCCTCTTCTGGACTCCATGAACACCGGGCATGCATGTGATGTACAGGCATACACATACATGCAGGCAAACAGCCATACACTTAGAAATAAAGTGAGTCTTAAACAAAGGAAAAAAGAAAAGTATGGCAGGCCTGGTAGACAAGACTGTTATGGCCGGCAGCCTGTGGCCACAAGGATTTAAGCTCTAGACACTTCTTTCTAGAATCCTCAGGTCTTTGGCCCCAGTGTAGCTATTGGCTTCATTTTAACCCAATCTGATGGGTTTTGTTGTTGTTGTTGTTGTTTTATTTTCGAGATGAGGTCTCACTATATTGCCCAGGCTACACTCGAACTCTTACTTTAGGTAATCCTTCTGCCTCAGCTTCCCCAGCAGCTGGGGCTACAGGCACACAGTACTGCCGTCATCAGTCCCGCCATCTTTCCCATAAGGAAAGGGAAATGGCTCCATGTTTATTATAGCTCCTCCTGCCTCATGAGAAGAAACGAACAGCATCCCAGCGTGTCCGTTAGAAATGACACCAACTTGCCACGGTGAAAGCGAGATGTGCCACCATGTGCATCGTTTCTTCTGTGGTCCCGCCCCGACTAAAGATGAGAGATGCAGGCTACACCGAAGCTCGGGTTGGTCCTCCTTGTGAGCGGCCGAGGTTAAAACGACCCCACCCAGCGCCTCATTTATCACATTGTATCTGAAACTCTGCATCACCCAGCGCCTCATTTATCACATTGTATCTGAAACTCTCCAGTACTGTAAGGCCCAGCCTTGGCCTTCGCCTTGTCTGTGCGCTCCTCCAAGACAGGCCTCTGCCTTGAGGGGTCTGGTTAGCATTGCCATGCTCATGAGGGGTCACACTAACAGTTCATGCCTTTGTGAAGGAACAAGGTCTCCACTGTGCCTCTCAGGGTGAAAGCAAAGTCCCGAGACACGAAGTTGACTTCCAGAAAAGGCTCCCGAGCTAAGGCAGCCAACAGACTCCAGAGCTAATCGGAACCAGATGCGAGTTCTTTCACTTAAATATATTACGGGTCACAGATTTATTTTTTGAAAGCACCTATAATAACAATTAAAGTCATAAAATGTGTTTTCCCTGGATATTTTTCTCCTAGTCAACCAAGCAATATAGTCTGATATGTTGGGGCAAATCTGTGCCAAAACCAACATATTTGCTTTGTTAGAAATCTGCAGAATGTGTCTGTCTGTGGAGGTGTGCTCTGGTCAGGCCAGGGACAGCTGCCAACACACAAACAGTTTCCTAAAATAGCCTCTGCATACAAGGATGATAAGCAGACCCCGTAGATTTGTGGCTGAGAAGTGGAGAGCCTGGGGGAGTGAAAGAGAAGGAGGGGCATTAAGAATAATTTGTGTAATGTGGCAGGTACTTCCTGAATATAAAAAATGGAGCCTTCAAAGGGTTCAGCTGTGGCCGTCTATGCCTTCCCACTGGTATTACTTGTAGCACCCTAACACAAGTGGGTGGTTACCCCTGGGATAACCGTCTAGCTAATTCACAGCTTGTTCTTTCTGTAGTGCCTCTTGCCCGAGTTATTTGGGGGAGGAGTCGTTAGAGCCCCCTAATAGCCCCCTCAGCAGGGGCCACACTTGCCCATCTCTACTGGGTGTCAACCCCAGGAAGCAGGCGGGATCCCCCTGCCCGCTGATCGCCTGTTGGCTTGGAGGGCTTGTGACTTTATTTGATGGGACCTATTTCTATGCCAACGCCAGTCTCTGAATGCTCTTTCTGTGTTTTGTTCTCAGATTTCTTCCTAGGAAATCTTCTCTTTCCATTCCTGTCACTGGTTTCCTTTTGGGGAAATACCCCCCCTCGCTCTTGCTCCCACTGGGATCAATAACACTCCACCCCCACACCTCCAGCCCCACTTTGACACCCCCCCCCCAGGAACCTCAGTGGTATGTGCCTAAGCTTTATCAAAGGATAATTGTGATGGGCTCGCTGAAGGTCTGGGCCTGGTGGAGGATTTACACTTCCTGCCCTTACCCTACAATTTATTTTAGGGCTGTGAGATGGCTTAGTGAGTGAAGGTGTTTGCTTCCAAGCTTGCCAGTCTGAATTTGATTGCCAGGACCCATAGGCTGTAAACAAAGGACTCCTTCCAGTGGTCTTCACAGCTCCACACACATGTGATGGCGTGAGTGCCAGTCCAGCCAAACACCAAACACACACACACACACACACACACACACACACACACACACACACAGATACATCCACACACAGACAGACAGACACATCCACACACACACACACACACTCACACAGAGAGACAGACATACACACAGACACACACACAAACAGGCATGCCGAAACACACACACACACACTGAGACACAGACACACCCATAGACAGGCACGCTGAGACATACACACATACACACACATACACGCACACACACACTCATACTCATAAAGACACAGACTCACACATAGACACAAACACAGAGACACAGACACACACAGAGAGACACAGACACATAGACACACAGACATACAGACACAGATACATACACAAACACATACATAAACACACACATAAATACACACACAGAGACACACATACATATACACTCACTCATACATATAATTTTTAAAAAATCAGTTTCAATACTTAGCACATTCACACAGTCCCCCCTCTAAAGTATAGGAAGTTACATGGTAATAAAACAGAAAATTCCAAGGTTGTAAATTTAAAACCGAATACATTAAAATGGAAATAAAGAGCCATATGTTTGCAGTCTCAATGTGTTTCCCTGAAAAAGATTCACTGGCTACAAAGGGGAAAGGCCATTGCGTGAAATGCTGTTCTCCAGGGATGGCGCTGCAGTGAGACAACAATGCTTGTCAACAATTTATGCGGCATTTCAAAGTAGCCTATAGAGAGGATTACGGATGCTCACACCACACCAAGAAATGTGTTAGATGCACCAAAGCTCTGGTGCAATTACTACACATAGGTATTGATATACCACCCTGGGCCCCAGAAATATAATTAATAGTGTAATTACTATAGCTTGATTTAAGGTAAAAAATAAAATTTTGAAAAAGTGGAGCACAATGCTCACCCATGTATGTGCATGCATGTGAGGGTGCACAATGCTCACCCATGTATGTGCATGTATACATGTGAGGGTGCACAATGCTCACCCATGTATGTGCATGCATGTGTGTGAGGGTGCACAATGTTCACCCATGTATGGTGCATGCATATGAGGGTGCACAATGCTCACCCATGTATGTGCATGCATGTGTGTGAGGGTGCACAATGCTCACCCATGTGTGTGCATGCATACATGTGAGGGTGCACAATGCTCACCCATGTATGTGCATGCATGTGAGGGTGCACAATGTTCACCCATGTATGTGCATGCAAAGGCCAAGGGTTTTCTTCTTCCACTCCCCACTTCCTTGCCTTAAGAAAGGGTCACTCCCTGAACCTGAAGTTCCTCCTTTTAGCTAGGCTTTTTTCTTTTCTTTTGTCTTTGTTTTTCAAGACAGGGTTTCTCTGTGTAGCCCTGGTTGTCCTGGCCTCACTCTGTAGACCACCACAGAGACCACAGAGACCACAGACATCCACCAGCTACTACTGGGATTAAAGGCGTGTGCTACGACTGCCCGGTAGGTTTTTTTCCTTAAATTAAATTTTATTATTAACATTGTTCATGGGGCAGGGGCACAGAGCCGTGGAGCGCACATGGAGGTCAGAGGATGACTTTATGTGGCCGGTTCTCTTTTTCCACCTTTATGTGAGCTCCGGGCATCAAACTCAGGTTGGCAGACTTCCCAGGAAAGAGAAGTGAGTCATTCTCCAGCCCAAGAGAGGAGATCTTAAATGTTCTTATCACACCTGGGAAAAAAAACCCTGATAACAGTGTGAGGCAAGGCTATGTCGATTAGCATGATTTTGGCAAACATTTGGCTGTATATACAGATACAAAACATCAAGTTGATCAGCTATAAGTCTGTATATTTAGTACAAGACTTAGGCCTGTTACCACACACAGGCAGGGTGAAGAATGAAGAACACCCAAAGGCCCTGGAGCCACTAAGATGAGCAAGTAAGTGGTAAAGTGAGAGAGAAAGAGGAGCAGAGCAGTGTGGGCACAATGAGGAGAGGCAGAGGTGGCGACTCCAGGCTAGTGAGGAGCAGCTTCATGTGAATAGCCTTGGCTGTCACCTAAGGCCATGGGGGGTCCCAGCCCAAGCCGCTGCGAATGTCCACGTCCAAGTGTCATTGTCCGTGCTCTGTGTTACCACCAAAGGCCATGCAGACATCCCTGGACTGAGCTGCCGCCTGGGGCCATGTTGACGTCTGAGGGCCATGTGAGCTGGCCCCAGGGAGAGCTGGCCCGACTCCTCGCCTGGGCAACATGGGAGAGCCTGACCCAAGGGTCTGAATGCAGGAGAGCTGGCTCTACCCCCTGCCTGGGCAGCATGGAAGGGCTGGCCCTGGTGGTGTGGGTGCAGGAGAGCTGGCCGGCTGACCAATCAGCTACCACCCAGGCCGAGATCCAGGGCTCTGAGTCGGCACACCCCAACATCTTCCTCATCTATGAACTGCCGGAGTGCATGAAGAGGCTTGGGCCCGCAGATCCAAAGCTACAGGATCTCCATGACACAGAGTAACACAGAATGTCTCATAGAAGTCCCAGTGAGGATCCAGTGTTGACAGTGTAGCAGAAGCCAGAGGCCTCTTGAACTACAGTATCGACTCACTAAGTGAACATTTGCAAATAAAGCTGTCTGGGCAAAAGAATCTACTGTGTGACACACCATGACACACTGCAGCTTCCATGGTAAGATGGTTGCTGTTGTTGTTGTTATTTATTTATTTATTTATTGAGTTTAACTTTTTGTTTTCTTTTGGGGAAAGTTGCAAGGGCAAAGGGCAGATATGGGTGCATGATTATGAAATCTGCAAAGAATCAAGATTTAGAGCAGTGACAAAGAAAGTAACACGGGAGATTATAAAGGATAGAAAGCAGACAAAAGGACAGGAGTCGTGAAAGGAAGTATAAAGCTGATTGCTTTTCTAGCTTCTTCCTTTTTTTGTTTGCTTGTTTTTTTTTTTTTGAGACAGGGTTTCTCTGTGTAGCCCTGGCTGTCCTGAACTCACTTTGCAGACCAGGCTGGCCTCAAACTCACAGAGATGCACCTGCCTCTGCCTCCCGAGTGCTGGCATTAAAGGTGTGGGCCACCACTCCCCGCTCTGGATGCTTTTTGACCGCTCTCAGGTAATTTCAAACAAACGCCGGCACCAGTGTCGCGTGTGTGTTTCCATTCTAGGTCACGACTGAGAGCGCTGAGGACAGAAAGAAAGGCTGTGAAGAAGAGAAGATGGAGAGGGCGTTAGTGCTGGCCCAGTGCCAGGCTCCCTGCTGGGCAGCTCAGATGCTGGTCTCCAGGTAACTTTCCTTGCTCTGGTCCAGGGATGGAGATGTGGGTGTTTCCCTTCAAGGCTGAGTCATGCTTGGTTTATTTACTTTTACATCACTATGCTTCCTCATCTATTCTCAATTCAAGACCTAAACTGACGCTCCCAGGTGAGGAATCCCAACTGTACGGTTCTTGACTGCTGATGTACGGTTCTCGACTGCTAAGGACTTGCTGCCAGGACAGGCTTTTGGTACCTGCATTTAATAAGTTCCTGGGAGAGGGGGCTAGAGAGATGGCTCAGAGGGTACGAACACTTGCTGTGCACGCACAAGGACCTGAGTTGGAATCCCTAGTATCCATGTAAAAAATCAGGCCTGGTTTTGTGTCCCTGTGACCCCAGCACTGCGGCGGGGTGGGGGTGGGGGTTGGGGGAGAGAGGAGGACAGAGACAGGGGGATCCTTAGTCACAGGCCTTCTGCTTCTGTGAGAGACTTTTTTCTTTTCCTTCTTCCTTCCTTCCTTCCTTCCTTCCTTTCTTTCTTTCTTTCTTTCTCTCTTTCTTTCTTTCGACAGGATTTCTTTGTGCAGCACTGGCTGTCTTGGAACTCACTCTGTAGGCCAGGCTGGCCTTGAATTCACACCTGCCTCTGCCTCCCCGAGTGCTGGAATTAAGGCATGCACCACTACCACAGGTGAGAGACTCTTTTATTTTTTAAAAAAATAATTTATTTGTTTTTATTATATGTGCATTGGTGTCTTGCCTGCCTGTATGTCTGTGTGAGGGTGTCAGATCTTGGAGTTACAGGCAGTTGTGAGCTGCCATGCGGGTGCTGGGAATTGAACACGGGTTCTTTGGAAGAGCAGTCAGTGCTCTGAACCGCTAGGTCATCCCGAGAGACTTTTTCTTAAGGCAATAAGGAGCGTGACAGAGGACAATGCCTGGCCTCTGCGTGCACGCGCATAGGCACACATTTTGCTTGCCCATGTGCATTCATAATACACACTGCAAGAGAGCCACTGCGCCTGCCATCTCTACTATCTTACTTTCACATGTCACCTTTCAAAAGAAGGCATGGTCCCTAGTGACGGAGTTTTGGAAAGCCTCCTTTTCTATCTTTTCTTAGGAATTTCTTTTCTTCTTGAGGTATTTCCTGTTATTGGTGTCGGTCTTTTTCTTGTGTCTTAGACTGCTGCGCTGCCGTACGCAGTAGTGAGCCCTGGGCCAAGAGCACAAGTGGACTCTACCGTGCTCTGTTTCTAAGTATCTAGAAGTTATAAACCAAAGCATCTGACTGAAAGAATTACACCCCTGTCACCTAATGCAGTAGTTTGAAAGAGAATGACCCCCCTCCATAGGCTCGTATGTTTGAATACTTGGTCTTCAGTTAGTGGAACGGTTTGAGAAGGATTAGGAGGTGTGGCTTTGTTGGAAAAGGTGTGGCCTTGCTGGAGGAGATGCTTGCCTACATCAGGACCAGACCCTCTCCTCTCTTTCTCTCTCTCTCTCTCTCTCTCTCTCTCTCCTTGCTGCCTGCAGATTGGATGTGACCTCTCAGCTACTGCTCCAGAGCCCTACCTGCTACCATGGTCCCCATCATGATAATAATGAACTAATTCTCTGAAACGGTAAGCCAGCCCCCAATTAAATGCTACCTTTTATCATTTGCCTTGGCCACGGTGTCTCTTCACAGCAACAGAACAGTAACTAAGGTGCCCACCTAGTTATCTTTATACCAATGTCAAATACCAAGTTCAAATTAGAAAATTTCCTGCTTCTTAGGTTATCATGTGAGATTAGGGAGGGAGGCTCAGAAATCCAACCACAGGACACCGTTCTTTCTTCTCTCCAGCTCCATCTCACCTCACAAGGGGTTTGTGGTTCATCGCTGGAGGACACGCTAACCTCATACCTTCCTCAGTCGCCCACGGATAACCTCGCCTTGGCCCCTTCTTCTGTCTAGGACTGTGTACACTCTGATGAAAGATCCCAGACATCTTGGAATTGGATTTGGGGGCAGTTAGACAGGGAATTTGGGGGCCCCCACACTGAGAAAGATAGTCTAAAGAGAAGAAAAAAAAATACTAGCCAGGCCAGTCACCTTAGCCCAGAGGATTCTAGATTGATCATTTGTGGGTAACGGGAGAGGCAGGGCTAGGGTGAGGGTGTGAGGGCCCTGTTGCCCGGGTCCACGCACAGTACAGATTGTCTTGATAAACTGTGGTACTAGATTTCCTGATATTCATTCATCCCTGTGATTCTGGAATGCAGCCTGCTTAGTCAAGGCTTTTATACGCTGCTGGGTTCTGTTTGCCAGGGTTCGGCATAGGAATTTTCCATCCATATTCATAACCTGAAATGGACCTCTCGCCGTCGTGCTTCTCACTATCGTTGCCTGGTTTGGATGTCAGGGTTATGCTGTTTTTTGTAAATTGAATTGGGAAGAGTTCCATCATTTTCTGTGTTCTGTAACAGCTATTTTGTTCCTTTTTAATATTGAGGCATTTACCGAAACAGCCTCATAAAAAAAATTCAAGCCACACAGGGGAAGCAAAATCTCTCTCAGCAGCTCCCTTCATGTTCTGACGCTCCTGCCTAGAAATGATCACACTATCTATCGGTAGAGACGGTCACATTATCTATCTGTAGAGTTCTTTGTGGAACTTTTGCTTTCTTCTATACACAGGCATATACATCATTTGGTTCTTTTTTTTTTTTTAAACCTAGTATGTTACAATTTGTACATTTTTTAAAAAATTTAAATTCATGTCTTGGAGAATTAGCCATGCTAATCCATGTGGAACTAGCTCATTAAAAAAAATACAAAGTAGCTCACATAATGGCAAGCTATGTATATCCATATATATGTATGTATATGTATCCATATACATGTTTATTCATTTAAGTTCATTTTTGTATGTGTGTATGCACACATACCGTGCTATGGGTGTTGAGATCAGGGTAGAACTTATAGAAACTGGTTCTCTCCCTCTATTGTGGGGTCCCAGGGATTGAACTCAGGCCATCAGGCTTGGCAGCAAGCACCTTTGCTCTGAGTCATCTCGCAGAGTTTCTCTGTAGCCCGGGCTGGCCTTGAATTCACAATCTTCCTGTCTCATTTTCCCGAGATCACAGTCATGTGCCTCCATGCCCAGCCTTGGAACGAGTTTTTTTTTTTTAATTTATTTAGATTGGTTTCTCTCTTAAGGGCTATTTGAGTTTGTTTTTCTCTTCACTAATATGCTGGGTTGAATACTTCCTTGCAGCACTTATTGTGGATGAGCGTTCTCACAGCAATACTGTGCATGTGCCTGGCTGCATTCTGTTTAGCTGTTTGCAGGTCATGTTGTTCATTTGTTCTCGTTGGTTTTCCCCCTTCCTGGCGCTCTCACTTCTTCAAAGCAGGACAAGTCCCTGAGCCACATGTGTGTGATGTAGCACATGCCTGTAATTCTCAAACTTAGTAGACCCTGCCTCAAAAAAGTAAATGAAGCAGTGAAGGCTTTTTCTGTGCTGTCCCTGGTGTGTACTCACTGTGTCTCGCCCACAGTGGACATTTGGTTAGCACAGAAATGGATGCATGAAAGACTAACTTTGTGATCGGCTCTTTGAACAAACACGCTCTCATCTCTCCGACTTAGGTAGTAGAAATGCTGACTCAAAGGGTAGAGCCATTTCAAATTTCAACAGACACAGAACAGATCTGCAATCTGACCAAGTGGCACAAAAGAGAATTTTACTGCTCTTGCCTTCATATGCTGCTAACAATTTTGCCCAATTGGAGAATGGAAACAGATTGTATCTCATTACTGTTTGAATTTTCACTTATTACATCATCATCATCATCATCATCATCATCATCATTATTACTATTACTGCACTTGGCCTGTGTTTTAATTATCTTGCTCTGTTGTAGCAGAATCCTGGAGAACGGGTGTCTTTTAAAAGAAGGATGTATGTTTCTCAGAGCTTTAAAGGCCAAGATGTTGATGATCAAAACATCCGAAACTTTTTCTGTCTACAAAGATTTGGGGTTCCGTTTCCAAAATGATGCCTTAACACTATGTTTTCACATCACAGAGGGATTTTAAACTGTTTATTTTGACTTATATTTGTTTATGGATTTTTTACAATTCATAATTTAATTAATCAAATTTACTTTGTAACTTTCTATATTTTAATTTATTTTGTGTGCCTGTGTGCGTGCGTGTGTGCATGTGTGTGTTTGAGTATGTGCCACAGTGTAAGTGTGAAGTTTAAAGGACAAATTCTGGGAGTTGGTGTTTTCCTTTTACCATGTGGGTTCCAGAGAACTCAGGTCGTCAACTTTGGTGGTAGGTACCTTTATTCACAAACCGTTCTTGCCAGCAAACCCTCCTCCTTAAAAATATAAAAACCAAAAACCCCCAAACATTTATTTTGTGAGTGTGCATGTGCACATATGCCACAGTATGGCGCTTGAGTGGAGGTCAAAGGACAATTTTCAGAGGTCTGTTTCCTCCTTTTACTGTGTGTGTTCAGGGATTGAACCTGGCAAGCGACGCCTTGCCAGCTCTCGTTTTTTTCTTCTTTGCGGGCTTTTCCAATGTAAACATTTAAATGTCTACTGACTCACATCCCTGAATAGTGGGAAATCTGTCATACTCAGCCACGATGGCTATCTTTTCAAATTGATATGGTGGTTTGTTTGGTTGTTTGTTTTATTTATTATCTATTGAGACAGGCTTTTGTCTAGGCTGGCTTTAAACTCATTCAGTAGGCCAGGGGGGCCTCAGCTTCCCTAGTGTTGGGGTGCAAGCTTGCATCTCCACACATAGCTTTAAACTGACAGTCTTTGAATGCTTGCTATGTGTATATTTGAAGTGAAAGAAATTCCAGTTTTTGTTTTAATCCTAGTGGGTTATGGCTTTTAAAAACATGTCATATAAGGGATTTATTCAGAATGCTGCACGCTCTTAGCCCATTTGGCATTCTATTTCAGTCCCCGTCTTCCACCTGAAGAATCACGGATGCCAGGAACCTGTGGTAGTGGCTGGAACCTTCTTCAAGGTGGGGGCTCAGAACACACACACACAGAGAGGGTGGCCATAGGCCCTGGGAGGGCAGAACCCCATTCTGGCTATCCAGAGCTTTGGTTGGTTGGACAGGCGCTAGAGCACTGGCTGGATCTTGTACCTGGCGTCTGTTACACTATAAAGTGCTTACTTATAAAGTGAGCATTTCCCTGGTTTAAACTTGCACACATGTGACTAGAATTTTTTCTGTCAATAATGCCCCCCCCCCCCCGCATTGTATTGTTTTGTTTGTTTGTTTTTTTTTTTGAGACAAGGTTTCTCGGTGTAACCCTGACTGTCCTGGAATTCACTGTGTAGACCAGGCTGGCCTCAAACTCAGATCTGGCTGCCTCTGCCTCCTGAGTGCTCGGGCCCTAATGCCATCTCAGTTTAACTCATCCCTGTCTGAATTAGCGCTTGGGACTCAGTGAATATTGCCCCCACCCATCCTATGCCTGCCCTTCTTCTCTGTCCCCCACTTCTCCTCCCCTTCCCTGCCCCTTCTCTTGTCTTCCTCTTTCAGCTCCTCCGTTTTTATTTTATTTTTGTTTGCTTGTTTTTTGTTTTTTTGAGACAGGGTTTCTCTGTGTAGCCTTGGCTGTCCTGGAACTCACTTTGTAGACCAGGCTGGCCTTGAACTCACAGAGCTCCGCCTGCCTCTGCCTCCTTGAGTGCTGGGATTAAAGGTGCGCCACCATGCCGAGCTTCAGATACTCTCTTTCTTTTTCTTCTTCTTTATACCATTTCTACAAAATCTGTAGTTCTTTGAGAAGAAACCCACGGTCACAGTTAGCAATCCTTTTTATATTTTGGTTTGGCTTTGGTCTTTGATGTTTTGTTTGAACAGGGTCTCTCTCTCTCTCTCTCTCTCTCTCTCTCTCTCTCTCTCTCTCTCTCTGGCCTGAAACTATCTATGTAGACTAGGCTGGCCTCGAACTCACCAAGATCTGCTTGTCTCTGCTTTCCAAGTCCTGGGATTAAAGGCATGCACCACCAAGGCTGGCAAAGTGAGCCATTCTTATCAAAGGGGTGCACAGGAGAATCACTTGCACTGCTTTAAAATGAATCACTGAGTAAATACACCCCAGGGCTCTACCCTAGATCTGACGAATGGAAATTACCAAGAGAAAGGTCAGGAATTCAAAAATGTTAAAAATTCCTCCTCAGTAATTCTGATATGTGAGCTCCGAGTCCCAGACCACCACCGTGGGCCTTGAATTTCAATGTAAGACTTTAGGTTTAAAGAGCTCCTAACTGCCTGGGCAGCTACAGTCAGCCAAAGATGCTAATTCCGAAGGACAATTGACCCAGTTTTATCCGAGAGTAAATGCCACGAGAGACATGAAGCAGGAGAGTAGTGACGTGGGCAAAGACTCGAGCGCGGCATACAAACCATGCTTGCGTCTTGATTTGAAAAGACTGAAACAGGCGTTTGGAAGCCAGCGAGGGGGAACCAGGCACAGATGAGCGGGCTATTTGTGTTGGACGTGCTCCTGGTGTGATTGGGTTCGGCGCAGTTTTTATCTGCTAGTGATGACTATGGACATACTTGTGGGTGAAATAATATCTGAAAATTGCCTCTAAATGCTCCAGTAAAAGATGGAAAAACCGTGGGAGGAACTAAGGAACCGGGCAGCGCCGAGGACTGCAGACCCCGAGACATGGGCGGGAAGGGTCTTTGTTTCTGTTTCTTCTGGTACGCGTTTGAAAATAGTAATGATGATTGTTTTAGACCAATGATGTGACCCTTGAGGATTTGAAGCCCCGATTCTGGATTTCTTTTCCTGTTTTTATTTATTTATTTATTCATTCATTTATTTATTAGATGGTCTCTTATAGCCCAGGCTAGCCTCCAGCTCCAGTTTCCTCTCCCCCAGCCTCTGAGTCCTGGGATTACAGGCACATGCTACCATGCTCAGCTTAAGGTCAGCTTTCGGTGATCCAGCCTCACTGGGGTCTTGCCATCCCTACTGTGGGGTGGGCTCTTATTTTCTTCAGGCTGTTACGTGATATGATCAAGAGCCGTTACTCACGTTTTTGTGTGGGTTCTTTCATAATTTTAAAAATTACATTCATTTACTTACTGATTTTCTCCTCTCTCTCTCTCTCTCTCTCTCTCTCTCTCTCTCTCTCTCTGTGTGTGTGTGTGTGTGTGTGTGTGTGTGTGTATCTACACAAAAAGGCAAGGTTTCCTCTCAATGAAATCATAAGGATCAAGAATCATTCAGACTTGGCCTTGATGAGTAGGGAGTGGCGGGTGGGGCAGTGGGGACAGGAGGATCCCTGGAGCTCAATGGCCAGCCACTCTAGGTGAATTAATAACCTCTGGGTTTAATGAGAGACACTGTCTCAAAAAATTAGCTGGAGAGTGACTAGGAAAAAAAAATCTCATGCTGACTTCTAGGCTACACACACAAAACACACACACACAAGACACACACACACACACAAAGACACACACACACATACAAGACACACACAAAACACACACACACACAAAACACACACACAAGACATACACACACAAAACACACACACAAGACACACACACACACAAAACACACACACAAGACACACACACACACAAAACACACACACAAGACACACACACACACAAAACACACACACAAGATGCACACACACACACACAAGACACACACACATATACACACACACACACACACACAAGACACACACACACACACACACTTTGTTGTGAGCATATGAACTCT